>NC_069500.1:14990869-15318369 GCF_027579735.1 Bombina bombina
TGGTCGCTGTCCGTATGAGTGACGTCGCTTCCTCACATGGTCCCTGTCTGAATGAGTGCTGTTGCTACCTTAAATGGTCGCTGTCTGAATGAGTGCCCTTGCTGCCTCACACGGTTGCTGTCTGTATGAGTGCTTTCGCTGCCTCACACGGTTGCTGTCTGTATAATGAGTGCTCTCGCTGCTTCACATGGTTGCTGCCTGTATGAGTGCTACGTGCCTCACATGGTTGCTGTCTGTATGAGTGCTCACGTGCCTCACATGCTTGCTGTCTGTATAATGAGTGCTCTCGCTGCCTCACACGGTTGCTGTATGTATAATGAGTGATCTCGCTGCCTACATGGTCGCTGTCTGTATGAGTGCTCTCGCTTCCTCACATGGTGGCTGTCTGAATGAGTGTTCTTGTTTCCTCACATGGTCGCTGTCTGTATGAGTGCTCTCATTGCCTCACATGGTCACTGTCTGTATAATAAGTGCTCTCGCTGCCTCACATGGTCGCTGTCTGTATGAGTGCTCTCGCTGCCTCACATGGTCGCTGTCTGTATGAGTGTTCTTGCTGCCTCACATGGTCGCTGTCTGTATGAGTGCTCTAGCTTCCTCACACGGTCGCTGTCTGTATAATGAGTGCTCTAGCTTCCTCACATGGTCGCTGTCTGTATGAGTGCTCTCGCTGCCTCACATGGTTGCTGTCTGTATAATGAGTGCTCTCGCTGCCTCACATGGTTGCTGTCTGTTCGAGTTTCCTTGCTCCCTCACATGGTCGCTGTCTGTATGAGTGCCCTTGCTGCCTCACATGGTCGCTGTCTTTATAATGAGTGCTCTCGCTGCCTCACATGGTCACTGTCTGTATGAGTGCTCTCGCTGCCTCACATGGTTGCTGTCTGTATAATGAGTGCTCTAGCTTCCTCACACGGTCACTGTCTGTATGAGTGCTCTAGCTTCCTCACACAGTCGCTGTCTGTATGAGTGCTCTCGCTTCCTCACACGGTCGCTGTCTGTATGAGTGCTCTCGCTGCCTCACATGGTTGCTGTCTGTATGAGTGCTCTCGCTGCCTCACATGGTTGCTGTCTGTATGAGTGCTCTAGCTTCCTCACACGGTCGCTGTCTGTATAATGAGTGCTCTCGCTGCCTCACATGGTCGCTGTCTGTTCGAGTTTCCTTGCTCCCTCACATGGTCGCTGTCTGTATGAGTGCCCTTGCTGCCTCACATGGTCGCTGTCTTTATAATGAGTGCTCTCGCTGCCTCACATGGTCGCTGTCTTTATAATGAGTGCTCTCGCTGCCTCACATGGTCGCTGTCCGTATGAGTGACGTCGCTTCCTCACATGGTTCCTGTCTGAATAATGAGTGCTGTTGCTACCTTAAATGGTCGCTGTCTGAATGAGTGCCCTTGCTGCCTCACATGTTTTCTGTCTATATGAGTGCTCTTGCTGCCTCACACGGTTGCTGTCTGTATGAGTGCTCTAGCTTCCTCACACGGTTGCTGTCTGTATAATGAGTGATCTCGCTGCCTACATGGTCGCTGTCTGTATGAGTGCTCTCGCTTCCTCACATGGTGGCTGTCTGAATGAGTGTTCTTGTTTCCTCACATGGTCGCTGTCTGTATGAGTGCTCTCACTGCCTCACATGGTCACTGTCTGTATGAGTGCCCTTGCTGCCTCACATGGTCGCTGTCTATATGAGTGCCCTTGCTGCCTCACATGGTCGCTGTCTGTATGAGTGCTCTCATTGCCTCACATGGTCACTGTCTGTATAATAAGTGCTCTCGCTGCCTCACATGGTCGCTGTCTGTATGAGTGCTCTCGCTGCCTCACATGGTCGCTGTCTGTATGAGTGTTCTTGCTGCCTCACATGGTCGCTGTCTGTATAATGAGTGCTCTCGCTGCCTCACATGGTCGTTGTCTGTATGAGTGCTCTAGCTTCCTCACATGGTCGCTGTCTGTATGAGTGCTCTCGCTGCCTCACATGGTCGTTGTCTGTATGAGTGCTCTAGCTTCCTCACATGGTCACTGTCTGTATGAGTGCTCTCACTGCCTCACATGGTCACTGTCTTTATGAGTGCTCTAGCTTCCTCACATGGTCGCTGTCTGTATGAGTGCTCTCGCTGCCTCACATGGTCACTGTCTGTATGAGTGCTCTCGCTTCCTCACATGGTTGCTGTCTGTATAATGAGTGCTCTAGCTTCCTCACACGGTCACTGTCTGTATGAGTGCTCTCACTGCCTCACATGGTCACTGTCTTTATGAGTGCTCTCGCTGCCTCACATGGTCGCTGTCTGTATGAGTGCTCTCGCTGCCTCACACAGTCGCTGTCTGTATGAGTGCTCTCGCTTCCTCACATGGTTGCTGTCTGTATGAGTGCTCTAGATTCCTCACCCGGTCACTGTCTGTATGAGTGCTCTCGCTGCCTCACATGGTCTCTGTCTGTATGAGTGCTCTTGCTGCCTCACATGGTTGCTGTCTATATGAGTGCTCTTGCTGCCTCACATGGTCGCTGTCTATATGAGTGCTCTCACTGCCTCACATGGTCTCTGTATGAGTGCTCTCGCTTCCTCACATGGCTGATGTCTGTATAATGAGTGCTCTCGCTGCCTCACATGGTCGCTGTCTGTTCGAGTTTCCTTTCTTCCTCACATGGTCGCTGTCTGTATGAGTGCTCTTTCTGCCTCACATGGTCGCGGTCTATATGAGTGCTCTCGCTTCCTCACATGGTCGCTGTCTGTATAATGAGTGCTCTCGCTTCCTCACATGGTCGCTGTCTGTATAATGAGTGCTTTCGCTGCCTCACATGGTCGCTGTCTGTTCGAGTTTCCTTTCTCCCTCACATGGTCGCTGTCTGTATGAGTGCTCTCACTGCCTCACATGGTCTCTGTCTGTATGATTGCTCTCGCTGCCTCACACGGTCGCTGTCTGTGTGAGTGCTCTCGCTTCCTCACATGGTCTCTGTCTGTATGATTGCTCTCACTGCCTCACATGGTCTCTGTCTGTATGATTGCTCTCGCTGCCTCACACGGTCGCTGTCTGTGTGAGTGCTCTCGCTTCCTCACATGGTCTCTGTCTGTATGAGTGCTCTCGCTGCCTCACACAGTCGCTGTCTGTATGAGTGCTCTCGCTGCCTCACACAGTTGCTGCCTGTATAATGAGTGCTTTCGCTGCCTCACACAGTTGCTGCCTGTATAATGAGTGCTTTCGCTGCCTCACATGGTCGCTGTCTGTATAATGAGTGCTCTCGCTGCCTCACATGGTCGCTGTCTGTATAATGAGTGCTCTCGCTGCCTCACATGGTCGCTGTCTGTATAATGAGTGCTGTTGCTGCCTCACATGGTCGCTGTCTGTATGAGTACTCTTGCTGCCTCACATGGTCGCTGTCTGTATAATGAGTGCTTTCGCTGCCTCACATGGTCGCTGTCTGTATAATAAGTGCTCTCGCTTCCTCTCATGGTCGCTGTCTGTATGAGTGCTCTCCCTGCCTCACATGGTCGCTCTCTGTTCAAGTTTCCTTGCTTCCTCACATGGTCTCTGTCTGTATGAGTGCCCTTGTTGCCTCACATGGTCGCTGTCTGTATGAGTGCTCTCGCTGCCTCACATGGTCGCTGTCTGTATAATGAGTGCTGTCGCTGCTTCACATGGTCGCTGTCTGTATAATGAGTGCTGTCGCTGCTTCACATAGTCGCTGTCTGTATAATGAGTGCTGTCGCTGCTTCACATGGTCGCTGTCTGTATAATTAGTGTTCTCGCTTCCTCACATGGTTGCTTTCTGTATGAGTGCTCTCGCTGCCTCACATGGTTGCTGTCTGTATAATGAGTGCTGTCGTTGCTTCACATGGTCGCTGTCTGTATAATAAGTGCTCTCGCTTCCTTACATGGTTGCTTTCTGTATGAGTGCTCTCGCTGCCTCACATGGTTGCTGTCTGTATAATGAGTGCTGTCGCTGCTTCACATGGTCGCTGTCTGTATAATAAGTGCTCTCGCTTCCTCACATGGTTGCTTTCTGTATGAGTGCTCTTGCTGCCTCAAATAGTCGCAATCTGTATAATGAGTGCTCTCTCTACCTCACATGTTTGCTGCCTGTATAATGAGCGCTTTCGTTGCCTCACATGTCTGATCCATGTTCTGCAACAATTAGACAAGCAAAACTGTGTCTGTTTTTAATCATTGTCACTTCTCTAGAACTGCCTGGTGCGCTGTGAAGATGGGCGCTTTTCTGCTGTGGTTGGTGACTTTGGGTTGGCAGAGAAGATCCCTGATAGCAGGTGAGATAAAGTGTGTAACCAGCTTGACCACCAATCTGGGGAAGAAAGGGTCCTTTTTGATGCTGCAGCATAGATTATCATTAATAAAATAATGGGATCACATCATCTTGGCCATAATGAATGACTTGTGGGCCAGTGTGTCCATTGTGAAATTGTAATGTTATCATGGTGTTTGCAGAGCTGAATGGTTGTTTGTCATACAACTGTAGCTCAGTGCTAAAATAAATTCTAGGGATGCATATAGAGGGTTAATACAGGCAACAATTAGGCTTACAGCGATGCAGTAGATACTTGGTTTATTTGTGTGTCCATATTTCATTTTTCCTGCAGTCTGTTGCACTGTACATTGTTATGCCCATCGTCCTGCAGAGGCTTGCACATTAATTGCATGCTTGTCTATATTTAGTTATACTGTGATCACTATGTGCATAAATACTGTGCATCTGCTATATCTCACTCTCCTCTTTTGTGTCTTTCAGTCAGACGGAACCTCTTTCGGTTGTTGGGTCTCCATATTGGATGGCCCCTGAGGTTCTTCGTGGGGATCTTTATAATGAGAAGGTAAATGCAGTTCCAGAGTTCTTTTCTTTCAGACAGTGTGCTGGTATTTGGTCTCTGTGAAGACCACCTTTCCTGTTGCTGTGTGATTTATTCATTGTATAGTGGGGTGCTTAACCTAATCCTTGTTCAATTTTTTTTCCCAGGCAGATATATTTGCCTTTGGGATAATCTTGTGTGAGATAATAGCCCGGATTCCAGCTGACCCAGATTACCTTCCCCGCACTGAGGTAAGACAGGACAGAGAGTCTGCTCTTGTGATGTTTTCTCCAACATTGGTGTGTCCGGTCCACGGCGTCATCCTTACTTGTGGGATATTCTCTTCCCCAACAGGAAATGGCAAAGAGTCCCAGCAAAGCTGGTCACATGATCCCTCCTAGGCTCCGCCCACCCCAGTCATTCTCTTTGCCGTTGCACAGGCAACATCTCCACGGAGATGGTTAAGAGTTTTTTGGTGTTTAAATGTAGTTTTTATTCTTCTATCAAGTGTTTGTTATTTTAAAATAGTGCTGGTATGTACTATTTACTCTGAAACAGAAAAGGATGAAGATTTCTGTTTGTAAGAGGAAGATGATTTTAGCAGACAGTAACTAAAATCGATTGCTGTTTCCACATAGGACTGTTGAGATGAAGTAACTTCAGTTGGGGGAAACGGTTAGCAGACTTTTCTGCTTAAGGTATGACTAGCCATATTTCTAACAAGACTGTGTAATGCTGGAAGGCTGTCATTTCCCCTCATGGGGACCGGTAAGCCATTTTCTTAGTCAAAAACAAACAGAATAAAGGGCTTATTATGGGCTAAAAAACTGGTAGACATTTTTATGGGCTAAATCGATTGCTTTATTTGTGCATATTATTCAAATTTAGGCTAACTATTGACATTTATAATCTTGGGGAACGTTTATAAAACGGCAGACACTGTATTGGACACCTTTTTCAGTCAGGGGGCCTTTCTAGTCATAGACTGAGCCTCATTTTCGCGCCATTAATGCGCAGTTGTTTTTTGAGAGCAGGGCATGCAGATGCATGTGTGTGGATCTAAGAATCTCTGAAAAAGCTTTTAGAAGGCGTCATTTGGTATCGTATTCCCCTCAGGGCTTGGTTGGGTCTTAGCAAAGACTGTATCTGGGACTGTATAGGGGTTAAATTGAAAAACGGCTCCGGTTCCGTTATTTTAAGGGTTAAAGCTCTGAAATTTGTGTGCAATACTTTTAAGGCTTTAAGACACTGTGGTGAAAATTTGGTAATTTTTGAACAATTCCTTCATACTTTTTCACATATTCAGTAATAACGTCTTTTCTGTTTGAAATTTAAAGTGACAGTAACGGTTTTATTTTAAAACGTTTTTTGTGCATTGTTGACAAGTTTAAGCCTGTTTAACATGTCTGTTCCTTCAGATAAGCTATGTTCTATATGTATGAAAGCCAATGTGTCTCCCCATTTAAATTTATGTGATAATTGTGCCATAGCGTCCAAACAAAGTAAGGACAGTACTGCCACAAATAATGATATTGCCCAAGATGATTCCTCAAATGAGGGGAGTAAACATGATACTACATCATCTCCTTCTGTGTCTACACCAGTTTTGCCCATGCAGGAGGCCCCTAGTACATCTAGTGCGCCAATACTTATTACCATGCAACAATTAACGGCTGTAATGGATAACTCCATAGCAAATCTTTTATCCAAAATGCCTACTTATCAGAGAGAGCGCGATTGCTCTGTTTTAAACACTGAAGAGCAAGAGGACGCTGATGATAATTGTTTTGTCATGCCCTCACACCAATCTGAAGGGGCCATGAGGGAGTTTTTGTCTGAGGGAGAAATTTCAGATTCAGGAAAAATTTCTCATCAAGCTGAACCTGATGTTGTGACATTTAAATTTAAATTAGAACATCTCCGCGCACTGCTTAAGGAGGTATTATCTACTCTGGATGATTGTGACAATTTGGTCATTCCAGAGAAATTATGTAAGATGGACAAGTTCCTAGAGGTTCCGGTGCCCCCCGACGCTTTTCCTATACCCAAGCGGGTGGCGGACATAGTAAATAAAGAGTGGGAAAAGCCCGGCATACCTTTTGTTCCCCCCCCCTATATTTAAGAAATTATTTCCTATAGTCGACCCCAGAAAGGACTTATGGCAGACAGTCCCCAAGGTCGAGGGGGCGGTTTCTACTCTAAACAAACGCACTACTATTGCTTTCAAAGATCCTATGGATAAAAAATTAGAGGGTTTGCTTAAAAAGATTTTTGTACAGCAAGGTTACCTTCTACAACCAATTTCATGCATTGTTCCTGTCACTACGGCAGCGTGTTTCTGGTTCGAGGAACTAGAAAAGTCGCTCAGTATAGAATCTTCATATGAGGAGGTTATGGACAGAGTTCACGCACTTAAATTGGCTAACTCTTTTGTTTTAGATGCCGCTTTGCAATTAGCTAGATTAGCGGCGAAAAATTCAGGGTTTGCTATCGTGGCGCGCAGAGCGCTTTGGCTAAAGTCTTGGTCAGCGGATGTGTCTTCCAAGACAAAATTGCTTAACATTCCTTTCAAAGGTAAAACATTATTTGGACCAGAGTTGAAAGAGATTATTTCAGACATCACTGGGGGAAAGGGCCACGCCCTCCCACAGGATAGGTCTTTTAAGGCTAAAAATAAGCCTAATTTTCGTCCCTTTCGCAGAAACGGACCAGCCTCTAATTCTGCATCCTCTAAGCAAGAGGGTAATGCCTCACAGCCCAAACCAACCTGGAAACCAATGCAAGGCTGGAACAAGGGTAAGCAGGCTGGATAGACCAGGTATTCCATTCGCTCCCCCTCCTACTTTTAAGAAAATGTTTCCCATATCCGACACCATGCGGGACTCGTGGCAGACGGTCCCTAAGGTGGAGGGAGCTATTTCTACCCTGGCTAAGCGTACAACTATACCTATTGAGGACAGTTGTGCTTTCAAAGATCCTATGGATAAAAAATTAGAGGGTCTCCTAAAGAAAATATTTATTCATCAGGGTTTTCTTCTCCAACCTATAGCGTGCATTGTTCCTGTAACTACTGCAGCTGCTTTTTGGTTTGAGGCTCTGGAGGAGATTCTTCAGGTTGAGACCCCATTAGATGATATTCTGGATAGAATTAGGGCGTTCAAGCTAGCTAATTCTTTCATTACAGATGCTGCTTTTCAACTGGCTAACTAGCAGCAAAGAATTCAGGTATTGCCATTTTAGCGCGTAGAGCGTTATGGCTTAAGTCCTGGACTGATGATGTGTCGTCAAAATCTAAGCTTTTAGCCATCCCTTTCAAAGGTAAGACCCTATTCGGGCCTGAACTGAAAGAGATCATTTCAGACATCACTGGAGGGAAAGGCCATGCCCTTCCTCAGGATAAGACAAATAAGATGAGGACCAAACAAAATAATTTTCGTTCCTTTCGAAACTTCAAAGGTGGTCCCTCTTCCCCTGCTGCAAAACAAGAGGGGAATTTTGCTCAATCCAAGTCAGTCTGGAGACCTAACCAGACTTGGAACAAAGGTAAACAGGCCAAGAAGCTCGCTGCTGCCACCAAGACAGCATGAAGGGGAAGCCCCCGATCCGGGACCGGATCTAGTAGGGGGCAGACTTTCTCTCTTTGCTCCAAGGGGGAGATTCCATCTTTCTCAATTATCTGCAAACCAGACAAAAAGAGAGGCATTCTTATGCTGTGTAGAAGACCTATATACCATGGGAGTGATCCGCCCAGTTCCGAAAACAGAACAGGGTCAGGGGTTTTACTCCAATCTGTTTGTGGTTCCCATAAAAGAGGGAACCTTCAGACCAATTTTAGATCTCAAGATCCTAAACAAATTCCTCAGAGTCCCATCTTTCAAGATGGAGACCATTCGGACAATTTTACCAATGATCCAAGAGGGTCAATATATGACCACCGTGGACTTAAAGGATGCGTATCTACACATCCCTATCCACAAAGATCATCACCAGTTCCTCAGGTTCGCCTTTCTGGACAAGCATTACCAGTTTGTGGCTCTTCCCTTCTGGGTTGGCCACAGCTGCCAGAATTTTCACAAAGGTGCTAGAGTCCCTTCTGGCGGTTCTAAGGCCACGGGGCATAGCAGTGGTGCCTTATCTGGACGATATCTTAATTCAGACGTCAACTTACCAACTAGCCAATTCTCACACGGACATCGTGTTGGCTTTTCTAAGATCTCACGGTTGGAAGGTGAACGTAAAAAAGAGTTCACTTATCCTCTCACAAGAGTTCCATTCCTGGGAACTCTGATAGATTCAGTGGACATGAAAATGTTTATGACGGAGGTCAGGAAATCAAAGATTTTAACCACCTGCCGAGCTCTTCATTCCATTCCTCGGCCGTCAGTGGCTCAGTGTATGGAGGTAATCGGACTAAAGGTAGCGGCAATGGACACAGTTCCGTTTGCTTGCTTGCATCTCAGACCACTGCAACTATGCATGCTCAAACAGTGGAATGGGGATTATGCAGATTTATCTCCTCAGATAAATCTGGATCAAGAGACCAGAGGCTCTCTTCTTTGGTGGTTGTCACAGGATCATCTGTCCCAGGGAATGTGTTTCCGCAGGCCAGCGTGGGTCATTGTATAGACGGACGCCAGCCTATTGGGCTGGGGTGCAGTCTGGAATTTCATGAAAGCACAGGGTTTGTGGACTCAGGAGGAGGCTCTCCTCCCGATAAATATTCTAGAACTAAGAGCGATATTCAACGCGCTTCAGGCGTGACCTCAGCTGGCTTCGGCCAGATTAATAAGATTCCAGTCAGACAATATCACAACTGTAGCATATATCAATCATCAGGGGGAACAAAGA
This sequence comes from Bombina bombina, assembly GCF_027579735.1. NCBI lineage: Eukaryota > Metazoa > Chordata > Amphibia > Anura > Bombinatoridae > Bombina > Bombina bombina. The sequence goes on from NC_069500.1 coordinate 15,000,505, forward strand.
GTTCTCTAGCGATGATAGAGGTTACCAAAATAATTCGATGGGCAGAGACTCACTCTTGCCATCTATCAGCAATCTATATCCCAGGAGTGGACACTTTTCATCCGGGGGAGTTGGAACTCCATCCGGAGGTGTTTGCACAATTGATTCAGCAATGGGGCACACCAGAATTGGATCTGATGGCGTCTCGTCAGAACGCTTAACTTCCTTGTTACGGGTCCAGGTCAAGGGATCCTCAGGCAGTACTGATAGATGCTCTCGCAGTACCCTGTTCGTTCAACCTGGCTTATGTGTTTCCACCATTTCCTCTCCTTCCTCGTTTGATTGCCAGAATCAAACAGGAGAGAGCTTCGGTGATTTTGATTGCACCTGTGTGGCCACGCAGGACTTGGTATGCAGACCTGGTGGACATGTCATCTCTTCCACCATGGACTCTGCCACTGAGACAGGACCTTCTGATTCACGGTCCGTTCCAGCATCCAAATCTAGTTTCTCTGCGGCTGTCTGCCTGGAGATTGAACGCTTGATTTTATCCAAGCGGGGTTTCTCTGAGTCGGTCATAGATTCCTTGATTCAGGCTTGAAAGCCTGTCACTAGGAAAATTTATCATAAAATATGGAGTATATATCTTTATTGGTGTAAATCCAAAGGCTTCTCATGGAGTAATATCAGGATTCCTAGGATTTTGTCCTTTCTCTAAGAAGGATTGGAGAAGGGGCTATAAGCTAGTTCCTTAAAGGGACAGATATCTGCTTTATCAATTCTACTGCACAAGCATCTGGCAGATGTTCCAGACGTTCAGTCGTTCTGTCAGGCTTTTGTTAGAATCAAGCCTGTGTTTAAACCTGTTGCTCCGCCATGGAGTTTGAATTTAGTTCTTAAAGTTCTTCAAGGGGTTCCGTTAGAAGCTTAATATCTATGTAATGCATAGGTTCAATCTTGGAAAGTTCTGTTTTTAGTTGCTATCTCTTCGACTCGAAGAGTTTCTGAACTATCTGCATTGCAATGCGACTCGCCTTATCTTTTTTTCCATGCTGATAAAGTGGTTTTGCGTACCAAAACTGGATTCCTTCCTAAGGTTGTTACTAATAGGAATATCAATCAGGAAATTGTTGTTTCTTCTCTGTGTCCTAATCCTTCCTCTAAGAAGGAGCGTCTGTTGCACAACTTGGACGTGGTTCGTGCTTTGAAGTTTTACTTGCAAGCGACCAAAGATTTCCGTCAAACATCTTCTTTGTTTGTTGTCTATTCTGGAAGACGTAGAGGTCAAAAGGCTACGGCTACCTCTTTCTTTTTGGCTGAAAAGCATCATCCGTTTGGCATACGAGACTGCTGGACAGCAGCCTCCTGAAAGAATTACAGCTCACTCTACTAGAGCGGTGGCTTCCACATGGGCTTTTAAAAATGATGCTTCTGTTGAACAGATTTGTAAGGCTGCGACTTGGTCTTCGCTTCATACCTTTTACAAATTTTACAAATTTGATACTTTTGCTTCTTCGGAGGCTATTTTTGGGAGAAAAGTTCTTCAAGCAGTGGTGCCTTCTGTTTAACCATCTGTCTTGTCCCTCCCGTTCATCCGTGTCCTGTAGCTTTGGTATTAAATCCCACAAGTAAAGGATGAATCCGTGGACTTGTCGTACCTTATAGAAGAAAAGTAAATTTATGCTTACCTGATAAATTAATTTCTTCTATGGTACGACGAGTCCATGGCCCGCCCTGTCATTTTAAGACAGATTATATTTTTTGATTTTAAACTTCAGTCACCACTGCACCTTTTAGTTTCTCCTTTTTCTTCCTGTACCTTCGGTTGAATGACTGGGGGTGGAGCTAAGGAGGAGCTTTATAGACAGCTCTGCTGTGGTGCTCTTTGCCATGCCACTTCCTGTTAGCAGGAGGATAATATCCCACAAGTAAAGGATGAATCTGTGGACTCATCTTACCATAGAAGAAATTAATTTATCAGGTAAGCATAAATTTACTTTTCTTTCATGTAATTAGCAAGAGTCCATGAGCTAGTGACGTATGGGATATACATTCCTACCAGGAGGGGCAAAGTTTCCCAAACCTTAAAATGCCTATAAATACACCCCTCACCACACCCACAATTCAGTTTTACAAACTTTGCCTCCCGTGGAGGTGGTGAAGTAAGTTTGTCCTAGATTCTACGTTGATATGCGCTTCACAGCAGGCTGGAGCCCGGTGTTCCTCTCAGAGTGCAGTGAATGTCAGAGGGATGTGAAGAGAGTATTGCCTATTTGAATTCAATGGTCTCCTTCTACGGGATCTATTTCATAGGTTCTCTGTTATCGGTCGTAGAGATTCATCTCTTACCTCCCTTTTCAGATCGACGATATACTCTTATATACCATTACCTCTACTGATTCTCGTTTCAGTACTGGTTTGGCTATCTGCTATATGTAGATGAGTGTCCTGGGGTAAGTAAGTCTTATTTTTTGTGACACTCTAAGCTATGGTTGGGCACTTTATACGTAAAGTTCTAAATATATGTCTTTAAACTTATATTTGCCATGATTCAGGATAATCAGTATTCCTTCTTTCAATATTTTTTCTTACCTTAAAGAAATTTTCTAATTGACTTTTTTCCTTGCGGGCTGTTAGGCTTGCGGGGGCAGAAAATGCTTCAATTTATTGCGTCATACCTGGCGCAAACTTTTTTGGCGCAAAATTTTGTCATTTCCGGCGCCATAGTTGACGCCGGAAGTTTACACGTGGTTGCGTCATTTTTGACGCATGTGTGTTACAGACATTTTTTTGCACCAAAAAGTGTGGGCGTTATAATTGGCTCCAAAAAACATTATTTAAGTCTCACTTTTTTGTTGCTTCTGGTTGCTAGAGGCTTGTTTGTTTTGCATTTTTTCCCATTCCTGAAACTGTCATTTAAGGAATTTGATAATTTTGCTTTATATGTTGTTTTTTTCTATTACATATTGCAAGATTTTCCATAAATTATTCCTGGATCAGAACATACTGAGGGATTCCTGTTGACTAAGAAGTCCTACCAAAGCTAAGTTAATTTATTTTAAATGTTATGAATCTTTATCTTTAGCTATGGTTTGTAATAAGTTATCATGATAAACTTTTACATGCAGAATCCATTAGTATTTATGCTTTATGTATTGCTTTTCTTTTTACATCTTATGTGCAAGATATACTTAGAAAATTTATAAGAATATTTTTCTGATTCTAGGTTAAGGCTTTGTCTGACTTTGCGCCTTCTATTAAAATTTTTTTAGGTCTTTTTCAAACTTTTTGATGAAGTTTCAAATGACCAACAACATACTGAATTATCCTTCTCTGATGATGTTTTTTCTCTTTCAGAACTTTTCTTCATCAGATATTGACACTAACAAATCTACTTTTTTATTTTTTATTAGAGTACATTTGTTTTTTGTTGAAAAGGTGTTGATTATTTTGGATATTGAGGTAACTAGTTCTTTTTCAAAACTAGCTAACATTTTATTTCTGCTTATTTTATCTTCTGTGTCTTCAGAGGTTTTTTTCCATTCCTTCATACTAGGGAATGGAATAGGCTGACAATTTTCTTCAAAGGTTTTAAATTATATTCTTTGCCGGCAGTTAAATTCAATTTTGAGGGTTCTCCAATTTAATTGGGCTATCTCTACTCCTGCTAAATTATGCTAATGTTTCTATAGCAAAATAGTATTTATTTTCTTTTTAAATGGTTGTATCCTATTTAAGGAAATTTTTTTATTTTCAGGTACTTTTCTTGGACCTGTAATTTATTTGGATGATGTTGCTTTTGCTCCATTTTTTCTGTTTACTTTAAAGATCAAGTATCACATTATGTATTATTTAGCATTGTTAAGGGACAAAGTCTACTGCTCATTTGAGGTTCAGACTGGGTGCTGTTGCATTTGTCTTGCATTTTTGTTTATGCAAGTCCGGTGTGTTCTGGTCCCTTAACTGGATTAACATGCTAATAATTTTATTTGTTTTTTCATTTGTATTGAATATTTTCACAAATGAGGTTTAATCTATGTCTTTAGCTGTTTTTAGCTAGAAGAAATTTTGTGATTTCTAAAAAATCCTTATTTATTTTTTTCCAAGATAATCAATTATTTGATTCATATTGGATTCAATTCTTAACTGTTACTCTGGGCTTCAAGATTAAGTTCTTAGACTAAAACTTTAAGCTTATTTTAGTTTGGTTGTTCTTACTAAAGAACAAAATTCTAAATTCTTACCCAAGTAACATGTTTTTATTTAGATGTTTTTTTGGTTCTATTCGGTCCAAAATTCATAGATTTTGGGTACAAAATAAAATTTGAAGTAAAACAGTCTGTGAGAAGTCTTTTTCTCTCTATTATATTCCAGCTATTCCAGTAAGGCTAACACTTTCCTTAATGTGTTTCAGTCCCATATATTTTGGGTAATGTTGAAGTGCGGTTGATCACCTGTTGAGGATCAAGCGCTGTTCAGATCTGGAATCTTCTGGGGTATTTATTCCAGTTCCATTTTTAGGATCTGGGTTTTGGGGTTTTATTCAAACTATTCATTGTTCCAAAGATAGAAAATCTTTTTATTATATAAATGTACCGTCTTTTAGATTGGTATTTATATGGTCTATTCTGACTTTTTTTGGTCAGTGATAGCATTATTTGTTTTCATTAGATACAATAGATGCATATCTTCATTTCTGTTTTCATTCAGATTATTTTTATTTTCTGAGACTACGGAATCTCATATGATTCAATTTTGTTTTTTCAAGACATGGTTAGAGGATCTTTTTATCAAAAGCTATTGATTCCTCACACAAGGGTCACCTTTTTTAGGTTTCCAGATAGATTGTGTCACTGTCTTTGTCTCTAACAGATAAGTGATTTTTTTCTTATTGGGTTCCGTCTGTCGGTACCTTCAGTCTCTATTATTTCCTTCAGTTGCTATATATGCATGGAAATTTAGGTCTTATGGCTACAGCATTGGATTCATTTTCATTTGCTCATTTTCATAGAAAATCTTTCCAGTTTTTTATGCTGCATAATGGTGCAGGGATTCTAGGATTTCACTTTTTAAATCTTCGAATTCTATGTTTATCTATCTTTGATTCGGTGGTTAAGATCACCATCATTTAGTTCTACAGGTCTCTTCGATTCTTTCATCCTGGACCATGATCTCTATAGATGCGAGTCTTTTAGGTTGGGAGGCTGTCTGAGGTTCTCTGTCAGCACAAGGGGTTTGGAAATCTCAGGAGGCGAGATTACCATTTGATATTTTGGAACTCCGTGCATTCCCAGAGTTCTTCAGTTGGTTTCTTTTGAAGAAGAGACGTTTATTGTTTTTTTCAGACATTATCACATCTGTGGTGTATGTCAATCATCAGGGTGTGACTATCAGTCTTTAGACTGTGACAAGTATCTCGGATATTTGATTGGGCTAAATCCAGCTCCTATCTAATTTCTGGGGTCCTTTTCCCAGGTATAGACGTTTGGGAAGCGGATTATCTCTGTTAATCAAGCTTTACATCCGGGAGAATGGTCTTTACCCAGATCAGATGTGAGGGCTTCCAGAAATAGATCTGTTGGCCTCTCGTCTTAACAAGGAATTTCCCAGGGGCCTATTTCAGGTCCAGGGATCCTCAGGCGGAAGTAGCGTATGCATTGACACTTCCTTGGAATTATCATTCTGTCTATATCTTCCGCCTCTAGTTCTTCAAAAATTCTAATGGAGCGTTCGTTTGTACTGCTGGTGGTTCCAGCATGGCCTCACAGGTTTTGGTATGTGGATCTCATTCGGATGGCCAGTTGCCAACCTTGGACATTTCCGTTAAGACCAGACCTTTTATCTCAAGGCCCATTTTTCCATCAGGATCTCAAATCATTTAATTTGAAGATATGGAGATTGAACGTTTGATTCTTAGTCATAGAGGTTTCTCTGACTCAGTGATTAATACTATGTTACAGGTTTGTAAATCTGTCTCTAGAAAGATTTATTATCGAGTTTGGAAGACTTTCATTTCTTGGTGTTCTTCCTCATAAATTCTTTTGGCATTCTTTTAGAATTCCTAGAATTTTACAATTGTTCAGGTTGTTTTGTCTGCAAGTATTTGAAAGGACAAATCTCTACTCTTTCTGTTCAGATAGTCTTCTAGTCTATTTGTTATCTTTTCTGGTGTTAGGAAGGTCAAAAGGCTTCTGCCATTTATTGGCATCTTGCTTAAACTTTTGATTCATCATGCTTATTTGGAGTCGGGTGGATTCCCGCCTCGGAGGATTATGGCTCATTCTACTAGGTAAGTTCTACTTCCTGGGCTTTTTAGATTTCCCTGGGCCTATTTCAGGTCCGGCGGATCTCATTCGGATGGCCAGTTGCCAACCTTGGACATTTCCGTTAAGACCAGACCTTTTATCTCAAGGCCCATTTTTCCATCAGGATCTCAAATCATTTAATTTGAAGATATGGAGATTGAACGTTTGATTCTTAGTCATAGAGGTTTCTCTGACTCAGTGATTAATACTATGTTACAGGTTTGTAAATCTGTCTCTAGAAAGATTTATTATCGAGTTTGGAAGACTTTCATTTCTTTGGTGTTCTTCTCATAAATTCTTTTGGCATTCTTTTAGAATTCCTAGAATTTTACAATTGTTCAGGTTGGTTTTGTCTGCAAGTTATTTGAAAGGACAAATCTCTACTCTTTCTGTTCAGATAGTCTTCTAGTCTATTTGTTATCTTTTCTGGTGTTAGGAAGGTCAAAAGGCTTCTGCCATTTATTTGGCATCTTGCTTAAACTTTTGATTCATCATGCTTATTTGGAGTCGGGTGGATTCCCGCCTCGGAGGATTATGGCTCATTCTACTAGGTAAGTTTCTACTTCCTGGGCTTTTTAAGAATTTCCCAGGGGCCTATTTCAGGTCCGGGGATCCTCAGGCGGAAGTAGCGTATGCATTGACACTTCCTTGGAATTATCATTCTGTCTATATCTTCCGCCTCTAGTTCTTCAAAAATTCTAATGGAGCGTTCGTTTGTACTGCTGGTGGTTCCAGCATGGACTCACAGGTTTTGGTATGCGGATCTCATTCGGATGGCCAGTTGCCAACCTTGGACATTTCCGTTAAGACCAGACCTTTTATCTCAAGGCCCATTTTTCCATCAGGATCTCAAATCATTTAATTTGAAGATATGGAGATTGAACGTTTGATTCTTAGTCATAGAGGTTTCTCTGACTCAGTGATTAATACTATGTTACAGGTTTGTAAATCTGTCTCTAGAAAGATTTATTATCGAGTTTGGAAGACTTTCATTTCTTGGTGTTCTTCTCATAAATTCTTTTGGCATTCTTTTAGAATTCCTAGAATTTTACAATTGTTCAGGTTGGTTTTGTCTGCAAGTTATTTGAAAGGACAAATCTCTACTCTTTCTGTTCTTTTTCACAGAAAGATTGCTATTCATTCTGATATTCATTGTTTTGTACAGGCTTTAGTTTGTTTCAAGCCTGTCATTAAGTCAATATCTCCTCCTTGGAGTCTCAATTGGTACTGAGGGCTTTACAGGCTCCTCCGTTTGAACCTTTGCGTTCTCTGGACATTAAAATTACTTTCTTGGAAAGTATTGTTCCTTTTGGTTATCTCTTCTGCTAGAAGAGTTTCTGAGTTTTCTGCTCTTTCTTGTGGATCTCCTTTTCTGATTTTTCATCAGGGTAAGGCAGTGTTCCTTCCTGTTATTCATTATTTTGTTCAGGCTTTGGTTCTTATCAAACCTGTCATTAAGCCAATTTCTCCTCCTTAGAGTTTTAATTTGGTTCTAAAGGCTTTACAGGCTCTTCTATTTGAGCATATGTTTTCTCTAGACATTATTTACTTTCATGGAAAGTATTGTTCTTTTTAGACATCTCTTCAGCTAGAACAATTTTTAATTATCTGTTCTTTATTGTGAGTTTCCTTTTTCTGATTTTTTTCATCAAGATAAGGTGGTTTTTGCTATCCTCATTTCAATTTTTACCTAAAGTTGTGATTTCTATCAACATTAGGGAGGAATTATTGTCTTTTACTAAGACTTCTTTGGTAAGATTCTTACATTCTTTGGATATGGTAAGAGTTTTGAAATCTTATGTTGAAGCTATTCAGATTTCAGATAGTCTTCTAGTCTATTTGTTATCTTTTCTGGTGTTAGGAAGGTCAAAAGGCTTCTGCCATTTATTTGGCATCTTGCTTAAACTTTTGATTCATCATGCTTATTTGGAGTCGGGTGGATTCCCGCCTCGGAGGATTATGGCTCATTCTACTAGGTAAGTTTCTACTTCCTGGGCTTTTTAAGAATGAAGCTTCTGTTGATCAGATTTGCAAAGCAATGGCTTGGTCTTCTTTGCATACTTTTACTATGTTCTACTATTTTGATGTTTTCTCTTCTTTAGAAGCAGTTTTGGTAGAATGGTACTTCAGGCAGCTGTTTCAGTTTGATTCTTCTGCTTATATTTTCAGTTTTTTTCATTATAAAAATTTAAACTTTTTTGATTTGGGTAGTGGATTAATTTGGATTAATTTGGCGCAAATTTTTTTTTTCTGTTTCCGGCGTCATACGTGTCGCCGGAAGTTGCGTAATTTTTGACGTTTTTTTGCGCCAAAATTGTAGGCGTTCCGGATGTGGCGTCATTTTTAATTGTTTTCCAAACCCACTCTGCGGGTATCCTTTGCTCTGTACCAATCCGTTTACAATACCTAGGTTTCAAAATGGCGCTTTAAACACAATTTCATTGGTTTAAGTATTTTGAACATGCAGTGCTGAAAATAGTGGGCAGGATAACGTGACATCATTGGCGAATAAAAGATATAACTTTTAGAACGTTATGAAACTTCGTTTTGGAGAAAATATAGGTCAGTAGGTTTTAATTAATGTTTATTAACTTTAATATGTTAGTTGTTTGGCTTAAAAATTATAACGGAAAGTAATCCTTTAAGGAATTTGATCAATTTTGCTTTATATGTTGTTTTTTCTATTACATATTGCAAGATGTCCCAGATTGACCCTGAGTCAGAAGATACTTCTGGAAAATCGCTGCCTGGTGCTGGATCTACCAAAGTTAAGTGTATCTGCTGTAAACTTGTGATATCTGTTCCTCCAGCTGTTGTTTGTAATAAATGTCATGACAAACTTGTTAATGCAGATAATATTTCCTTTAGTAATGTTACATTACCTGTTGCTGTTCCATCAACATCTAATACTAGTGTTCCTGTTAACATAAGAGATTTTGTGTCTAAATCCATTAAGAAGGCTATGTCTGTTATTCCTCCTTCTAGTAAACGTAAAAGGTCTTTTAAAACTTCTCATTTTTCAGATGAATTTTTAAATGAACATCATCATTCTGATTCTGATAATGATTCCTCTGGTTCAGAGGATTCTGTTTCAGAGGTTGATGCTGATAAATCTTCATATTTATTCAAAATGGAATTTATTCGTTCTTTACTTAAAGAAGTCTTACTTGCATTAGAAATAGAGGATTCTGGTCCTCTTGATACTAAATCTAAACGTTTAAATAAGGTTTTTAAATCTCCTGTAGTTATTCCAGAAGTTTTTCCTGTCCCTGATGCTATTTCTGAAGTAATCTCCAGGGAATGGAATAATTTGGGTAATTCATTTACTCCTTCTAAACGTTTTAAGCAATTATATCCTGTGCCATCTGACAGATTAGAGTTTTGGGACAAAATCCCTAAGGTTGATGGGGCTGTCTCTACTCTTGCTAAACGTACTACTATTCCTACGGCAGATAGTACTTCCTTTAAGGATCCTTTAGATAGGAAGATTGAATCCTTTCTAAGAAAAGCTTACTTATGTTCAGGTAATCTTCTTAGACCTGCTATATCTTTAGCGGATGTTGCTGCAGCTTCAACTTTTTGGTTAGAAGCTTTAGCGCAACAAGTAACAGATCATAATTCTCATAGCATTGTTAATCTTCTTCAACATGCTAATAACTTTATTTGTGATGCCATCTTTGATATCATTAGAGTTGATGTCAGGTATATGTCTCAAGCTATTTTAGCTAGAAGAGCTTTATGGCTTAAAACTTGGAATGCTGATATGTCTTCTAAGTCAACTTTGCTTTCCCTTTCTTTCCAGGGTAATAAATTATTTGGTTCTCAGTTGGATTCTATTATCTCAACTGTTACTGGGGGGAAAGGAACTTTTTTACCACAGGATAAAAAATCTAAAGGTAAATTTAGGTCTAATAATCGTTTTCGTTCCTTTCGTCACAATAAGGAACAAAAGCCTGATCCTTCACCCACAGGAGCGGTATCAGTTTGGAAACCATCTCCAGTCTGGAATAAATCCAAGCCTTTTAGAAAACCAAAGCCAGCTCCCAAGTCCACATGAAGGTGCGGCCCTCATTCCAGCCCAGCTGGTAGGGGGCAGATTACGATTTTTCAAAGAAATTTGGATCAATTCAATTCACAATCTTTGGATTCAGAACATTGTTTCAGAAGGGTACAGAATTGGCTTCAAGATAAGGCCTCCTGCAAAGAGATTTTTTCTTTCCCGTGTCCCAGTAAATCCAGCGAAGGCTCAAGCATTTCTGAAATGTGTTTCAGATCTAGAGTTGGCTGGAGTAATTATGCGAGTTCCAGTTCTGGAACAGGGGCTGGGGTTTTATTCAAATCTCTTCATTGTACCAAAGAAGGAGAATTCCTTCAGACCAGTTCTGGATCTAAAAATATTGAATCGTTATGTAAGGATACCAACATTCAAAATGGTAACTATAAGGACTATCCTGCCTTTTGTTCAGCAAGGGCATTATATGTCCACAATAGATTTACAGGATGCATATCTGCATATTCCGATTCATCCAGATCACTATCAGTTTCTGAGATTCTCTTTCCTAGACAAGCATTACCAGTTTGTGGCTCTGCCGTTTGGCCTAGCAACAGCTCCAAGAATTTTTACAAAGGTTCTCGGTGCCCTTCTGTCTGTAATCAGAGAACAGGGTATTGTGGTATTTCCTTATTTGGACGATATCTTGGTACTTGCTCAGTCTTCACATTTAGCAGAATCTCATACAAATCGACTTGTGTTGTTTCTTCGAGATCATGGTTGGAGGATCAATTTACCGAAAAGTTCATTGATTCCTCAGACAAGGGTAACCTTTTTAGGTTTCCAGATAGATTCAGTGTCCATGACTCTGTCTCTGACAGACAAGAGACGTCTAAAATTGATCTCAGCTTGTCGAAACCTTCAGTCTCAATCATTCCCTTCGGTAGCCTTATGCATGGAAATTCTAGGTCTTATGACTGCTGCATCGGACGCGATCCCCTTTGCTCGTTTTCACATGTGACCTCTTCAGCTCTGTATGCTGAATCAGTAGTGCAGGGATTACACAAAGATATCTCAATTAATATCTTTAAAACAGATTGTACGACACTCTCTGACGTGGTGGACAGATCACCATCGTTTAGTTCAGGGGGCTTCTTTTGTTCTTCCGACCTGGACTGTAATTTCAACAGATGCAAGTCTGACAGGTTGGGGAGCTGTTTGGGGGTCTCTGACAGCACAAGGGGTTTGGGAATCTCAGGAGGTGAGATTACCAATAAATATTTTGGAACTCCGTGCAATTTTCAGAGCTCTTCAGTCATGGCCTCTTCTAAAGAGAGAATCGTTCATTTGTTTTCAGACAGACAATGTCACAACTGTGGCATATATCAATCATCAAGGAGGGACTCACAGTCCTCTGGCTATGAAAGAAGTATCTCGAATACTGGTATGGGCGGAATCCAGCTCCTGTCTAATTTCTGCGGTTCATATCCCAGGTATAGACAATTGGGAAGCGGATTATGTCAGTCGCCAAGCGTTACATCCGGGCGAATGGTCTCTTCACCCAGAGGTATTTCTTCAGATTGTTCAAATATGGGGACTTCCAGAAATAGATCTGATGGCTTCTCATCTAAACAAGAAACTTCCCAGGTATCTGTCCAGATCCAGGGATCCTCAGGCGGAAGCAGTGGATGCATTGTCACTTCCTTGGAAGTATCATCCTGCCTATATCTTTCCGCCTCTAGTTCTTCTTCCAAGAGTAATCTCCAAGATTCTGAAGGAATGCTCGTTTGTTCTGCTGGTGGCTCCAGCATGGCCTCACAGGTTTTGGTATGCGGATCTTGTCCGGATGACCTCTTGCCAACCGTGGACTCTTCCGTTAAGACCGGACCTTCTGTCGCAAGGTCCTTTTTACCGTCAGGATCTCAAATCCTTAAATTTAAAGGTATGGAGATTGAACGCTTGATTCTTAGTCAAAGAGGTTTCTCTGACTCTGTGATTAATACTATGTTACAGGCTCGTAAATCTGTATCTAGGAAGATATATTATCGAGTCTGGAAGACTTACATTTCTTGGTGTCTTTCTCATAATTTCTCCTGGCATTCTTTTAGAATTCTGAGAATTTTACAGTTTCTTCAGGATGGTTTGGATAAAGGTTTGTCTGCAAGTTCCTTGAAAGGACAAATCTCTGCTCTTTCTATTCTTTTTCACAGAAAGATTGCTAATCTTCCTGATATTCATTGTTTTGTACAAGCTTTGGTTCGTATAAAACCTGTTATTAAGTCAATTTCTCCTCCTTGGAGTTTGAATTTGGTTCTGGGGGCTCTTCAAGCTCCTCCGTTTGAACCTATGCATTCATTGGACATTAAATTACTTTCTTGGAAAGTTTTGTTTCTTTTGGCCATCTCTTCTGCTAGAAGAGTTTCTGAATTATCTGCTCTTTCTTGTGAGTCTCCTTTTCTGATTTTTCATCAGGATAAGGCGGTGTTGCGAACTTCTTTTAAATTTTTACCTAAGGTTGTGAATTCTAACAACATTAGTAGAGAAATTGTGGTTCCTTCATTGTGTCCTAATCCTAAGAATTCTAAGGAGAGATCATTGCATTCTTTGGATGTAGTTAGAGCTTTGAAATATTATGTTGAAGCTACTAAGAATTTCCGAAAGACTTCTAGTCTATTTGTTATATTTTCCGGTTCTAGGAAAGGTCAGAAGGCCTCTGCCATTTCTTTGGCATCTTGGTTGAAATCTTTAATTCATCATGCTTATGTCAAGTCGGGTAAAACTCTGCCTCAAAGGATTACAGCTCATTCTACTAGGTCAGTTTCTACTTCCTGGGCGTTTAGGAATGAAGCTTCGGTTGATCAGATTTGCAAAGCAGCAACTTGGTCTTCTTTGCATACTTTTACTAAATTCTACCATTTTGATGTGTTTTCTTCTTCTGAAGCAGTTTTTGGTAGAAAAGTACTTCAGGCAGCTGTTTCAGTTTGATTCTTCTGCTTATAATTTCAGTTTTCTCCTGTTAAGTGTAGTCAATCCACGGGTCATCCATTACTTATGGGATTATAACTCCTCCCTAACAGGAAGTGCAAGAGGATCACCCAAGCAGAGCTGCTATATAGCTCCTCCCCTCTACGTCATATCCAGTCATTCTCTTGCACCTAACTAAAGATATGACGTGTGAGAGGACTGTGGTGTGTTAAACTTAGTTTTTATTTCTTCAATCAAAAGTTTGTTATTTTAAACGGCACCGGAGTGTGTTGTTTGTTCTCAGGCAGCATTAGAAGAAGAATCTGCCTGAGTTTTCTATGATCTTAGCGGTCGTAACTAAGATCCACTTGCTGTTCTCGGCCATTCTGAGGAGTGAGGTAACTTCAGAACAGGGGATAGCATGCAGGGCCCACCTGCAAGGAGGTATGTGCAGTAAATTATTTTCTAAGGAATGGAATTGACTGAGAAAATACTGCTAATACCGATGTAATGTAAGTGCAGCCTTAAATGCAGTAGTAGCGACTGGTATCAGGCTGATATGTATGTATGTATACTCTGAGATATTTCTGGGGAATGGAATTTCACTAAGAAAATACTGTCAATATTAAAGTAATATTTGAGCCTGCACTGCAGTGAAAGCGACTAGCAGCAGGCTTATTAATAACACTTCATAATTTTCAATTTTAAAACGTTTACTGGCATGTTAATCGTTTTTTCTGAGGTACTTGGTGATAAAACTTTATGGGCATGATTTTTACCACATGGCTGTCGTTGTTTTTTTTTTTTTTTTTTTTTTTTCTGCATAAAAACAGTTTACTGAGCTTCCCCACTGTTGTAATATGAGTGGGAGGGGGCCTATTTTAGCGCTTTATTGCGCAGTAAAAATTTAGTCACAGTCTTCCTATTTCTTCCTCCATGATCCAGGACGTCTCTAGAGAGCCCAGGGGTCTCCAAAACTAGTTTTGAGGGAGGTAATCAGTCACAGCAGACCTGTGACAGTGTGTTTGACTGATAAAAACGTTTATTATTTCAACTGTTATCCGTTTTGGGTATTAAGGGGTTAATCATCCTTTTGCTGGTGGGTGCAATCCTCTGCTAACTTTATACATTTTCTGTTAAAATTTGGTTGTTTTAACATATTTGGTTCATTGTTAATTCAACTGTGTCACATTTTTATGTTTCTTAAAGGCGCAGTAGCGTTTTTTATATAGCTTGTAAATTTATTTAAAAGTTTTTTCCAAGCCTGCTAGTGTTATTGCTAGTCTGTTTAAACATGTCTGACACAGATGAATCTGTTTGTTCACTATGTTTAAAGGCCAATGTGGAGCCCAATAGAAATTTGTGCACTCAATGTATAGATGTTACTTTGAATAAAAGTCAAACTTTATATGTTAAAAAAATATCACCAGACAACGAGGGGAAAGTTATGCCGACTAACTCTCCTCACGTGTCAGTACCTTCGCCTCCCGCTCAGGAGGTGCGTGATATTGTGGCGCCAAGTACATCAGGGCGGCCCATACAAATCACCTTGCAAGACATGGCTAATGTTATGACTGAAGTACTATCTAAATTGCCAGAATTAAGAGGTAAACGCGATCACTCTGGGGTAAGAACAGAGTGCGCTGATAATAGTAGAGCCATGTCTGATACTGCGTCACAATTTGCAGAACATGAGGACGGAGAGCTTCATTCTGTGGGTGACGGATCTGATCCAAGTAAACTGGATTCAGAGATTTCAAATTTTAAATTTAAGCTTGAGAACCTCTGTGTATTACTAGGGGAGGTATTAGCGGCTCTGAATGATTGTAACACGGTTGCAATTCCAGAGAAAGTATGTAGGCTGGATAAATATTTTGCGGTACCGGCGTGTACTGACGTTTTTCCTATACCTAAAAGGCTTACAGAAATTGTTAACAAGGAGTGGGATAGACCCGGTGTGCCCTTTTCACCCCCTCCTATATTTAGAAAAATGTTTCCAATAGACGCCACCACACGGGACCTATGGCAGACGGTCCCTAAGGTGGAGGGAGCAGTTTCTACTCTGGATAAGCGCACCACTATCCCGGTGGAGGATAGCTGTGCTTTTTCAGATCCAATGGATAAAAAGTTAGAGGGTTACCTTAAGAAAATGTTTGTTCAGCAAGGTTTTATATTACAACCCCTTGCATGCATCGCGCCTGTCACTGCTGCGGCGGCATTCTGGTTTGAGTCTCTTAGCACAGCTCCATTGGATGAGATTATGAACAAGCTTAAAGCCCTTAAGATAGCTAATTCATTTATTTCTGATGCCGTAGTACACTTAACCAAACTTGTGGCTAAGAACTCCGGATTCGCCATTCAAGCGTGCAGAGCGCTGTGGCTTAAATCCTGGTCAAAAATCTAAATTGCTTAATATTCCTTTCAAAGGGCAGACATTATTCGGGCCCGGCTTGAAAGAAATTATCGCTGACATTACTGGAGGTAAGGGCCATGCCCTGCCTCAAGACAGGGCCAAACCAAAGGCTAAACAGTCTAATTTTCGTGCCTTTCGTAATTTCAAGGCAGGAGCAGCATCAACTTCCTCCGCTCCAAGACAGGAAGGAACTGTTACTCGCTACAGACAGGGCTGGAAACCTAACCAGTCCTGGAACAAGGGCAAGCAGGCCAGAAAACCTGCTGCTGCCCCTAAGACAGCATGAAGTGAGGGCCCCCGATCCGGAAACGGATATAGTGGGGGGCAGACTTTCTCTCTTTGCCCAGGCTTGGTCAAGAGATGTCCAGGATCCCTGGGCGTTGGAAATCATATCTCAGGGATATCTTCTGGACTTCAAAGCTTCTCCTCCACAAGGGAGATTTCATCTTTCAAGGTTATCAGCAAACCAGATAAAGAAAGAGGCGTTTCTACGCTGTGTACAAGACCTCTTACTAATGGGAGTGATCCACCCAGTTCCGCGGTCGGAACACGGGCAAGGATTCTATTCAAATCTGTTTGTGGTTCCCAAAAAAGAGGGAACCTTCAGACCAATCTTGGACTTAAAGATCCTAAACAAATTCCTAAGAGTTCCATCGTTCAAAATGGAAACTATTCGAACCATCTTACCCATGATCCAAGAGGGTCAGTACATGACCACAGTGGATTTAAAGGATGCCTACCTTCACATACCGATTCACAAGGATCATTACCGGTATCTAAGATTTGCCTTCCTAAACAGGCATTACCAGTTTGTAGCTCTTCCCTTCGGGTTAGCTACGGCTCCAAGAATCTTTACAAAGGTTCTGGGCTCTCTTCTGGCGGTACTAAGACCGCGAGGCATAGCGGTAGCTCCGTACCTAGACGACATTCTGATACAAGCGTCAAGTTTCCAAACTGCCAAGTCTCATACAGAGTTAGTTCTGGCATTTCTAAGGTCGCATGGGTGGAAGGTGAACGTAGAAAAGAGTTCTCTATTGCCACTCACAAGAGTTCCCTTTCTAGGGACTCTTATAGATTCTGTAGAAATGAAAATTTACCTGACGGAGGACAGGTTATCAAAACTTCTAAATGCTTGCCGTGTCCTTCATTCCATTCAACACCCGTCAGTGGCTCAGTGCATGGAGGTAATCGGCTTAATGGTAGCGGCAATGGACATAGTACCATTTGCGCGCCTGCATCTCAGACCGCTGTAATTGTGCATGCTAAGTCAGTGGAATGGGGATTACTCAGATTTGTCCCCTCTGCTAAATCTGGATCAAGAGACCAGAGATTCTCTTCTATGGTGGCTTTCTCGGCCACATCTGTCCAAGGGGATGCCCTTCCGCAGGCCAGATTGGACGATTGTAACAACAGACGCCAGCCTTCTAGGTTGGGGCGCAGTCTGGAATTCCCTGAAGGCTCAGGGATCATGGACTCAGGAGGAGAGACTCATTCCAATAAACATTCTGGAATTAAGAGCAATTTTCAATGCTCTTCTGGCTTGGCCTCAGTTAGCAACTCTGAGGTTCATCAGGTTTCAGTCGGACAACATCACGACTGTGGCTTACATCAACCATCAAGGAGGAACAAGGAGTTCCCTAGCGATGATGGAAGTCTCAAAGATAATTCGCTGGGCAGAGTCTCACTCTTGCCACCTGTCAGCGATCCACATCCCAGGCGTGGAGAACTGGGAGGCGGATTTTCTAAGTCGCCAGACCTTTCATCCGGGGGAGTGGGAACTTCATCCGGAGGTGTTTGCCCAACTGCTTCATCATTGGGGCAAACCAGATCTGGATCTCATGGCGTCTCGCCAGAACGCCAAGCTTCCTTGTTACGGATCCAGGTCCAGGGACCCGGGAGCGGTGCTGATAGATGCTCTGACAGCACCTTGGGTCTTCAACATGGCTTATGTGTTTCCACCTTTCCCGATGCTTCCTCGATTGATTGCCAGGATCAAACAGGAGAGAGCATCGGTGATTCTAATAGCGCCTGCGTGGCCACGCAGGACCTGGTATGCAGATCTAGTGGACATGTCGTCCTGTCCACCATGGTCTCTGCCTCTGAGACAGGACCTTCTGATTCAGGGTCCTTTCAAACATCCAAATCTAATTTCTCTGAGGCTGACTGCATGGAGATTGAACGCTTGATTCTATCAAAGCGTGGATTCTCGGAGTCAGTGATTGATACCTTAATACAGGCTAGGAAACCTGTTACCAGGAAAATTTACCATAAAATATGGCATAAATACTTATATTGGTGCGAATCCAAGAGTTACTCATGGAGTAAGGTTAGGATTCCTAGGATATTGTCTTTTCTACAAGAGGGTTTAGAAAAGGGTTTATCTGCTAGTTCGTTAAAGGGACAGATTTCAGCTCTGTCTATCCTTTTACACAAACGTCTGGCAGAAGTTCCAGACGTTCAGGCTTTTTGTCAGGCTTTGGCTAGGATTAAGCCTGTGTTTAAGACTGTTGCTCCGCCGTGGAGCTTAAACTTAGTTCTTAACGTTCTGCAAGGTGTTCCGTTTGAACCCCTTCATTCCATCGATATCAAGCTGTTATCTTGGAAAGTTCTGTTTTTAATGGCTATTTCCTCGGCTCGAAGAGTCTCTGAGTTAACGGCCTTACATTGTGATTCTCCTTATCTGATTTTTCATTCAGACAAGGTAGTTCTGCGTACTAAACCTGGGTTCTTACCTAAGGTAGTCACTAACAAGAATATCAATCAAGAGATTGTTGTTCCATCATTGTGCCCTAACCCTTCTTCAAAGAAGGAACGACTTTTGCACAATCTGGACGTCGTCCGTGCCCTGAAATTTTATTTGCAGGCAACTAAAGATTTTCGTCAAACTTCTTCCCTGTTTGTTGTTTATTCTGGACAGAGGAGAGGTCAAAAAGCTTCGGCTACCTCTCTCTCTTTTTGGCTTCGTAGCATAATACGTTTAGCCTATGAGACTGCTGGACAGCAGCCTCCTGAAAGGATTACAGCTCATTCTACTAGAGCTGTGGCTTCCACTTGGGCCTTTAAGAATGAGGCCTCTGTTGAACAGATTTGCAAGGCTGCAACTTGGTCTTCACTTCACACTTTTTCAAAATTTTACAAATTTGACACTTTTGCTTCTTCGGAGGCTGTTTTTGGGAGAAATGTTCTACAGGCAGTGGTTCCTTCCGTGTAAAGATCCTGCCTGTCCCTCCCGTCATCCGTGTACTTTTAGCTTTGGTATTGGTATCCCATAAGTAATGGATGACCCGTGGACTGACTACACTTAACAGGAGAAAATATAATTTATGCTTACCTGATAAATTCATTTCTCCTGTAGTGTAGTCAGTCCACGGCCCGCCCTGTTTTTACGGCAGGTCTAAATTTTAATTAAACTCCAGTCACCACTGCACCCTATAGTTTCTCCTTTCTCGTATGGTTTCGGTCGAATGACTGGATATGACGTAGAGGGGAGGAGCTATATAGCAGCTCTGCTTGGGTGATCCTCTTGCACTTCCTGTTAGGGAGGAGTTATAATCCCATAAGTAATGGATGACCCGTGGACTGACTACACTACAGGAGAAATGAATTTATCAGGTAAGCATAAATTATATTTCTTCTGTTATGTGTGATCAGTCCACGGGTCATCATTACTTCTGGGATATAACTCCTCCCCAACAGGAAATGCAAGAGGATTCACCCAGCAGAGCTGATATAGCTCCTCCCCTCGACGTCAGTCCCAGTCATTCTCTTGCACCCAACAACTAGATAGGATGTGTGAGAGGACTATGGTGATTATACTTAGTTTTTATGACTTCAATCAAAAGTTTGTTATTTTACAATAGCACCGGAGCGTGTTATTACTTCTCTGGCAGAGTTTGAAGAAGAATCTACCAGAGTTTTTTACTATGATTTTAACCGGAGTAGTTAAGATCATATTACTGTTCTCGGCCATCTGAGGGAGGTAAAAGCTTCAGATCAGGGGACAGCGGGCAGATGAATCTGCATTGAGGTATGTAGCAGTTTTTATTTTCTGAATGGAATTGATGAAAAAATCCTGCCATACCGTTATAATGACATGTATGTATACACTTCAGTATTCTGGGGATGGTATTTCACCGGAACTACTCTGTTAAAGGTCACTAATCCTTTTAATAAGTATTTGTCATGTTAAACGTTTTTGCTGGAATGTAGAATCGTTTACATTGCTGAGGTACTGAGTGAATAAATATTTGGGCATTATTTTCCACTTGGCAGTTGTTTGCTTTAATTGTGACAGTTTCGTTTCTCTTCACTGCTGTGTGTGAGAGGGAGGGGCCGTTTTTGGCGCTCTTTGCTACGCATCAAAAAATTCCAGTCAGCTACTCTTATATTTCCTGCATGATCCGGTTCATCTCTGACAGATCTAAGGGGTCTTCAAACTTCTTTGAAGGGAGGTATATTCTCTCAGCAGAGCTGTGAGAATTTTATATTGACTGTGAATAAAAACGTTGCTCTGTATTTTATTTCAAATTTAATTATTGTTATTTTACTAATGGGAACAAAACCTTTGCTAAAAGTTGTGTTGTTTTAAAGTTTGATGCTATAACTGTTTTTTTCAGTTCATTATCTCAACTGTCATTTAATCGTTTAGTACCTCTTTGAGGCACAGTACGTTTTTGCTAAAAAAGATTATAACCAGGTTGCAAGTTATTGCTAGTGTGTTAAACATGTCTGACTCAGAGAAAGATATCTGTGTCATTTGTTCCAATGCCAAGGTGGAGCCCAATAGAAATTTATGTACTAACTGTATTGATGCTACTTTAAATAAAAGTCAATCTGTACAATGTGAACAAATTTCACCAAACTGCGAGGGGAGAGTTATGCCGACTAACTCGCCTCACGCGGCAGTACCTGCATCTCCCGCCCGGGAGGTGCGTGATATTATGGCGCCTAGTACATCTGGGCGGCCATTACAGATAACATTACATGATATGGCTACTGTTATGACTGAAGTTTTGTCTAAATTACCAGAACTAAGAGGCAAGCGCGATCACTCTGGGGTGAGAACAGAGTGCGCTGACAATACTAGGGCCATGTCTGATACTGCGTCACAGCTTGCAGAGCATGAGGACGGAGAGCTTCATTCTGTGGGTGACGGTTCTGATCCAAACAGATTGGATTCAGATATTTCAAATTTTAAATTTAAATTGGAGAACCTCCGTGTATTACTAGGGGAGGTCTTAGCAGCTCTCAATGATTGCAGCACCGTTGCAATACCAGAGAAACTATGCAGGTTGGATAAATACTTTGCGGTACCGGCGAGTACTGACGTTTTTCCTATACCTAAGAGATTAACTGAAATTGTTACTAAGGAGTGGGATAGACCCGGTGTGCCGTTCTCACCCCCTCCAATATTTAGAAAAATGTTTCCAATAGACGCCACCACTCGGGACTTATGGCAAACGGTCCCTAAGGTGGAGGGAGCAGTTTCTACTTTAGCTAAGCGTACCACTATCCCGGTGGAGGATAGCTGTGCTTTTTCAGATCCAATGGATAAAAAATTAGAGGGTTACCTTAAGAGAATGTTTGTTCAACAAGGTTTTATATTGCAACCCCTTGCATGTATCGCGCCGATTACGGCTGCGGCAGCATTTTGGATTGAGTCTCTGGAAGAGAACCTTAGTTCATCTACGCTAGACGACATTATGGACAGGCTTAGAGTCCTTAAACTAGCTAATTCATTCATTTCAGAGGCCGTAGTACATTTAACCAAACTTACGGCTAAGAACTCAGGATTCGCCATACAGGCACGTAGGGCACTGTGGCTAAAATCCTGGTCAGCTGATGTTACTTCTAAGTCCAAATTACTTAATATACCTTTCAAGGGGCAGTCTTTGTTTGGGCCCGGTTTGAAAGAAATTATCGCTGACATTACAGGAGGTAAGGGCCACGCCCTACCTCAAGACAAAGCCAAAGCTAAGGCTAGACAGTCTAATTTTCGTCCCTTTCGGAATTTCAAAACAGGAGCAGCATCAACCTCCACTGCACCAAAACAGGAAGGAGCTGTTGCTCGTTACAGGCAAGGCTGGAAACCTAACCAGTCCTGGAACAAGGGCAAACAGACCAGGAAACCTGCTGCTGCCCCAAAGACAGCATGAACCGAGAGCCCCCGATCCGGGACCGGATCTAGTGGGGGGCAGACTTTCTCTCTTCGCCCAGGTCTGGGCAAGAGATGTTCAGGATCCCTGGGCGCTAGAGATCATATCTCAGGGATACCTTCTAGACTTCAAATTATCTCCCCCAAGAGGGAGATTTCATCTGTCAAGATTGTCAACAGACCAGATAAAGAGAGAAGCGTTTCTACGCTGCGTACAAGATCTGTTATTAATGGGAGTGATCCATCCGGTTCCGCAGTCGGAACAAGGACAAGGGTTCTACTCAAACCTGTTTGTGGTTCCCAAAAAAGAGGGAACTTTCAGGCCAATCTTAGATTTAAAGATTCTAAACAAATTCCTAAGAGTTCCATCGTTCAAAATGGAAACTATTCGGACAATCTTACCCATGATCCAAAAGGGTCAGTACATGACCACAGTGGATTTAAAAGATGCTTACCTTCACATACCGATTCACAAAGATCATCACCGGTATCTAAGGTTTGCCTTCCTAGACAGGCACTACCAGTTCGTAGCTCTTCCATTCGGATTGGCTACGGCCCCAAGAATCTTCACAAAGGTTCTGGGTGCCCTTCTGGCGGTACTAAGACCGCGAGGGATTTCGGTAGCTCCGTACCTAGACGACATTCTAATACAAGCTTCAAGCTTTCAAACTGCCAAGTCTCATACAGAGTTAGTTCTGGCATTTCTAAGGTCGCATGGATGGAAAGTGAACGAAAAGAAGAGTTCGCTTTTTCCTCTCACAAGAGTTCCATTCTTGGGGACTCTTATAGATTCTGTAGAAATGAAGATTTACCTGACAGAAGACAGGTTAACAAAGCTTCAAGATACATGCCGTGTCCTTCATTCCATTCAACACCCGTCAGTAGCTCAATGCATGGAGGTGATCGGCTTAATGGTAGCGGCAATGGACATAGTACCTTTTGCACGCCTACACCTCAGACCGCTGCAATTGTGCATGCTAAGTCAGTGGAATGGGGATTACTCAGATTTGTCCCCTACTCTGAATCTGAATCAAGAGACCAGAAATTCTCTTCTATGGTGGCTTTATCGGCCACACCTGTCCAGGGGGATGCCATTCAGCAGGCCAGACTGGACAATCGTAACAACAGACGCCAGCCTACTAGGTTGGGGCGCTGTCTGGAATTCTCTGAAGGCTCAGGGATTATGGAATCAGGAGGAGAGTCTCCTTCCAATAAACATTCTGGAATTGAGAGCAGTTCTCAATGCCCTTCTGGCTTGGCCCCAATTAACAACTCGGGGGTTCATCAGGTTTCAGTCGGACAATATCACGACTGTAGCTTACATCAACCATCAGGGAGGGACAAGGAGCTCCCTAGCAATGATGGAAGTATCAAAGATAATTCGCTGGGCAGAGTCTCACTCTTGCCACCTGTCAGCAATCCACATCCCGGGAGTGGAGAACTGGGAGGCGGATTTCTTGAGTCGCCAGACTTTTCATCCGGGAGAGTGGGAACTTCATCCGGAGGTCTTTGCCCAAATACTTCGACGTTGGGGCAAACCAGAGATAGATCTCATGGCGTCTCGTCAGAACGCCAAACTTCCTCACTACGGGTCCAGATCCAGGGATCCGGGAGCGATTCTGATAGATGCTTTGACAGCACCTTGGAACTTCGGGATGGCTTATGTGTTTCCACCCTTCCCGCTGCTTCCTCGATTGATTGCCAAAATCAAACAGGAGAGAGCATCTGTGATTCTAATAGCGCCTGCATGGCCACGCAGGACTTGGTATGCAGATCTAGTGGACATGTCATCCTGTCCGCCTTGGTCTCTACCTCTAAGACAGGACCTTCTGATACAGGGTCCATTCAAACATCAAAATCTAACTTCTCTGAAACTGACTGCTTGGAAATTGAACGCTTGATTTTATCAAAACGTGGTTTTTCTGAGTCGGTTATTGATACCCTGATACAGGCTAGGAAGCCTGTTACCAGAAAGATTTACCATAAAATATGGCGCAAATACCTATACTGGTGTGAATCCAAACGTTACTCCTGGAGTAAGGTTAGGATCCCTAGGATATTGTCCTTTCTACAAGAAGGTTTAGAAAAGGGTTTATCAGCCAGTTCATTAAAGGGACAGATTTCAGCTCTGTCCATCTTGTTACACAGACGTCTGTCAGAATATCCAGACGTCCAGGCTTTTTGTCAGGCTTTAGCTAGGATCAAGCCTGTGTTTAAAACCGTTGCTCCGCCATGGAGTTTAAACTTAGTTCTTAACGTTTTACAGGGTGTTCCGTTTGAACCCCTTCATTCCATTGATATAAAATTGTTATCTTGGAAAGTTCTGTTTTTAATGGCTATCTCCTCGGCTCGAAGAGTCTCTGAGTTATCAGCATTACATTGTGATTCTCCTTATCTGATTTTTCACTCAGACAAGGTAGTTCTGCGTACTAAACCTGGGTTCTTACCTAAGGTAGTCACTGACAGGAATATCAATCAAGAGATTGTTGTTCCATCCTTGTGTCCAAATCCTTCTTCAAAGAAGGAACGTCTTCTACACAATCTGGATGTAGTTCGTGCCCTCAAGTTCTACTTGCAGGCAACTAAAGATTTTCGCCAAACTTCTTCCCTGTTTGTCGTTTATTCTGGACAGAGGAGAGGTCGAAAAGCTTCTGCTACCTCTCTCTCTTTTTGGCTTCGTAGCATAATACGTTTAGCCTATGAGACTGCTGGACAGCAGCCTCCTGAAAGAATTACAGCTCATTCCACTAGAGCTGTGGCTTCCACTTGGGCCTTTAAGAATGAGGCCTCTGTTGAACAGATTTGCAAGGCTGCAACTTGGTCTTCGCTTCATACTTTTTCCAAATTTTACAAATTTGACACTTTTGCTTCTTCGGAGGCTATTTTTGGGAGAAAGGTTCTTCAGGCAGTGGTTCCTTCTGTATAATGAGCCTGCCTATCCCTCCCGTCATCCGTGTACTTTTGCTTTGGTATTGGTATCCCAGAAGTAATGATGACCCGTGGACTGATCACACATAACAGAAGAAAACATAATTTATGCTTACCTGATAAATTCCTTTCTTCTGTTGTGTGATCAGTCCACGGCCCGCCCTGTTTTTAAGGCAGGTAAATATCTTTTAAATTATACTCCAGTCACCACTTCACCCTTGGTTACTCCTTTCTCGTTGATTCTTGGTCGAATGACTGGGACTGACGTAGAGGGGAGGAGCTATATCAGCTCTGCTGGGTGAATCCTCTTGCATTTCCTGTTGGGGAGGAGTTATATCCCAGAAGTAATGATGACCCGTGGACTGATCACACAACAGAAGAAAGGAATTTATCAGGTAAGCATAAATTATGTTTTTTTTCATTATAAGATTTAAACTTTATTTTGGGTGTGGATTATTTTCAGCGGAATTGGCTGTCTTTATTTTATCCCTCCCTCTCTAGTGACTCTTGCGTGGAAGATCCACATCTTGGGTAGTCATTATCCCATACGTCACTAGCTCATGGACTCTTGCTAATTACATGAAAGAAAACATAATTTATGTAAGAACTTACCTGATAAATTAATTTCTTTCATATTAGCAAGAGTCCATGCGGCCCACCCTTTTTGTGGTGGTTATGATTTTTTGTATAAAGCACAATTATTCCAATTCCTTATTTTTTATGCTTTCGCACTTTTGTCTTATCACCCCACTTCTTGGCTATGCGTTAAACTGATTTGTGGGTGTGGTGAGGGGTGTATTTATAGGCATTTTGAGGTTTGGGAAACTTTGCCCCTCCTGGTAGGAATGTATATCCCATACGTCACTAGCTCATGGACTCTTGCTAATATGAAAGAAATGAATTTATCAGGTAAGTTCTTACATAAATTATGTTTTTTATTATTAGACACCAAACTGGGTATAAAAGGAGGGAGAAAAAAAAAAAAATGAAACAAAGGGGGAAAACCCCAGAAGGGGTTTATACCCATCTCCCACCCCTCCCCTCCCCCTGACCCCTTGACCGACACCTAGGGCACTGACCTACCTACCGCGACACCCTCCTGGCCTAAATTTCACCTTGTGATATTATAAATCTTTATAGCTCATTATCCAGTCTGCCGGAAAGTCGCCTAGTAATACCAAGTCACTGAAGCACTCCGAGCTTAGGAATGGGTATAATATAGTCTTTTGAACACATTCCGAATATATCTTAATTATCGGTAACCATCCTAACAAAAACCTCCTAATTTCCCTTTCTCTTGCTTCCCTGAGATGGAAAGACTCAAAAATTATTTGCATCTGAATTTCTTTAATAAACACTGAGAAACCGGGCATCTTTTTGGCTTTCCAGTTTTTTAATATAAATTGTCTAACAAGCAAAATAATTAATATTTTTGTCTGTGGAAGGGCCTCATGATTGGTATGATTAAGAAAGAAGATGTTATCTACGTCAAAATGAATGGGTTTTTTTTTTTTTTTTATGTTTTCTTTTTATTTTCAATTCAAAACAAAAGGTGAACATGCATAAAATTAACAGTTTACAATCTTATCTCAACATATAAATCATTAAAAGATTAATACTAAGCTAAACATATCATATGACATGAGGAATTGTCCTTGTTGTGAAGTTATACCATATCCAATGTCCATTAGTTACTTCATCGTGTGCTAAGGTAATAGGGTTCCTGAGATTGGAAGGTGTTAGAGTTTGGCAGGTGTAGAGGAGCCCCTGTTGTTTCAAAGATAGGACTAATGGTTTCCTTGCTCATTTAGGATGTTGGTATGAGTTCCTCTTGTCAAAATGTTCCGCAGATATATATCAATGAGAGTAAACTTATCTCAAAAATAGCATTTAACATAAATTAAAGAGAGAAAGAAAAGAGTATAGAAAGAAGGAAAAGAGGGAAAGTATAGAGATAGTAGGGTGCTGAGATTGTAACTGTGTGCACCCATTTTGGCCTCACTTCTCCTCCCCTTCTGATTTCATGTGCTTGTAATCACCACTAGACTGGAAGTGATATTTCCATATAGTAATACATATAGGGATTATTGCTTGTGTTAGGTAGAGGTATATATGCCTTGGTAGGGGGGGGGGGATGGAAGCCTCTTGTATAGTTTAGCAGGAAAGCTATTTGTTGATTTGAGTCTATGTTGCAGCGAATGTGAAGGATTCCCATAAAAAGAGCATGTCTTGGTATAAGAAGATTTGACCTAATTTAAGGTAGTATAGTCTCTCCAAGAGAAGGTTCTTGTGAACTAGTGTTATCCAATCTTGGATGGAGGGTATCAGTGCAGATTTCCATTTTCTAGGGATTAGTTGGTTTGCAGCATTTAGCATTAATTGATAGAGATGCTTTCTTATTTTACAGGTGATGGCAGGGGGTTGGCATAATAAAACTAAATCCGGAGTGGGAGCTATGTTTGTGCTTAATATTTTATTGATGTTTTTAAAAATTTGTGACCAGAAAGGCCTTATATGATCGCAATCCCACCAAATGTGAGTAATGTGTCCCTCTTGAGAACAGCCTCTCCAACAAAATGTTGATGTGTTCTTGTATATAGATTTCAACCTTGTTGGTGTCAAGTAGCATCTCATCATTATTTTGATATTGGTCTCTTTAGCTTGAACTGAGTGTGCTGAATGTGTTAGGGTGTCAAATCTACGTGCCCAGAGTTTGGGGGCAGTGTTCGTCTTGAGCTCTAAGTCCCATCTTTTTGTGTAAGAAGGGAGAAGCGGGAAAGTCTTATGTAGAATTAATTTATGTAGTTTGGAGATTATTCCAGGCATGTCTTCTGTTGATTGACATATTTGTTCAAAGGGTGTGAGTGGCCGTGTTAGGTCTTTTATACATTTGTGTGTGGCTATATAGTGTCTCACTTGATGGAGTCGAAACCAAGAAGATAAAAATGGATGGTTTAAGGTGTCTAATTGGTTTTTGGTTTTGAAGCTGTGGGTATCATCTGTCAGGAGATACATAGGGAGGGGAATGTTTGTTTTATACAAACCATTAATCCAAAAAGCCACCTTCTTCCAAAACTGACCAGTCTTGGGGCAATACAAGAACATATGCAAGATATAGAGACATCGTGGACATGAGAAGCTTTGACTGGCGTACATTTTGGACATTTTCAAAGGTGTACAGTAGAAATTATTAATTAGTTTCATATGGCCCTCTTTCCAACTCATTGGTATTCGGCATTTATTAACTACTTTACAACTGCCCCTAATTTTATCCTGGCCAACCCTTGGAATCAACAGTCTCCACTTTCCATTGAGTATTTCCATCAAGGAATCACTTTGCTTGGCCAACATGATGCTATATAATAATGAGATTGAAGGTGCTTTAACTCCAGAAATAACGATACTGGATCTTATCTCAGACCATGCAGCAGTTTCACTGCCATTCCAATTCCTAGATTTTATAAAGTTATGTACTTGTACATAGGCATATAAATTATTACTCTGTAAGTTAAACTG
Organism: Bombina bombina; assembly: GCF_027579735.1. Taxonomy (NCBI): domain Eukaryota; kingdom Metazoa; phylum Chordata; class Amphibia; order Anura; family Bombinatoridae; genus Bombina; species Bombina bombina. The sequence continues at coordinate 15,028,755 of NC_069500.1, forward strand.
GCGCCTTAGATTATCAAAAGATATTATTTGTCCATCTTCTATAAAAAAATGATATACTGATTTAAGACCCTTATTGGACCATATTCTGAAGACCTTCTGGTTATTCTCGGGGGAAAACTCGGGGTTGCCCATTAAGGGTAAATATTCCGAGAAAGAATAGACTATACCTGTTAAAGTAAACATTTTTTGCCAGGCAAGAATTATATATATATATATATATATATATATATATATATATATATATATTTCTCTTGTAAGGTGTATCCAGTCCACGGATCATCCATTACTTGTGGGATATTCTCATTCCCAACAGGAAGTTGCAAGAGGAAACCCACAGCAGAGCTGCAATATAGCTCCTCCCCTAACTGTCATAGCCAGTCATTCTCTTGCAACTCTCAACAAGCAAGGAGGTCGTAAGAGAGAGTGGTTAAATATAGCTAGTTTATTTTCTTCAATCAAAAGTTTGTTATTTTTAATTAGTACCGGAGTTGTTCTCAGGCAGTAAATGGAAGAAGAATCTGCCTGAGGTTTCTATGATCTTAGCAGGTTGTAACTAAGATCCATTGCTGTTCTCACTTATGTCTGAGGGGATTACACAGATGAGGTAAAACTTCAGCGAGAGAATGGCGTGCAGTTTATTCTGCTATCAGGTATGTGCAGTTATAATTTTTTCTAGAGATGGAAAATGCTGGAAAATGCTGCTGATACCGGATTAATGTAAGTTAAGCCTGAATACAGTGATTTAATAACGACTGATATCATGCTTACTCCCAGGGGTAATACCCTTATGATATTTACAATATAAAGCGTTTGCTGGCATGTTTAATCGTTTTTATATATACTTTGGTGATAAAACTTTATTGGGGCCTAGTTTTTTTCCACATGGCTGGCTTAAATTTTGCCTAGAAACAGTTTCCTGAGGCTTTCCACTGTGTTACTATGAGTGGGAGGGGCCTATTTTAACATTTTTTGTGTAGTTAAAATTACAAACTGTGACATCCAGCTTCCCTCAGGAGTCCCCTGTATGCTATAGGACATCTCTAAAAGGCCCAAAGGCTTTCCAAAGTCGTTTATTGGGGAAGGAAGGGCTACAGCTTGCTGTGGCAGTTGGTTGTGACTGTTAAAAAACGTCTATTTCGTTTTTTTTTATCCGTTTTTTGAACTAAGGGGTTAATCATCCATTTGCAAGTGGGTGCAATGCTCTGCTAGTCTATTACATACACTGTAAAAAAATTTGTTTGATTTACTGCATTTTTTCACTGTTTTTCGCTGTTTTTCAAATTCTGACAAAATTTGTTTCTCTTAAAGGCACAGTACCGGTTTTTATATTTGCTTGTTAACTTGATTTAAAGTGTTTTCCAAGCTTGCTAGTCTCATTGCTATTCTGTATAAACATATCTGACATAGAAGAAACTCCTTGTTTATTATGTTTTAAAGCCATGGTGGAACCCCCTCTTAGAATGTGTACCAAATGTACTGATTTCATTTTATGCAATAAAGATCATTTTCTGTCTTTAAAAAATGTATCACCAGAGGAATCTGACGAGGGGGAAGTTATGCCGACTAACTTTCCCCACGTGTCAGACCCTTTGACTCCCGCTTAAGGGACTCACGCTCAAATGGCGCCAAGTACATCTAGGTCGCCCATAGCGTTTACTTTACAAGACATGGCGGCAGTCATGGATAATACACTGTCAGCGGTATTAGCCAGACTACCTGAACTTAGAGGTAAGCGAGATAGCTCTGGGGTGAGACAAAATGCAGAGCATACTGACGCTTTAAGAACCATGTCTGATACTGCTTCACAATATGCAGAAGCTGAGGAAAGAGAGCTTCAGTCAGTGGGTGATGTTAATGACTGAAAGATACCTGATTCTAATATTTCTACATTTAAATTTAAGCTTGTACACCTCCGCGTGTTGCTTAGGGAGGTTTTAGCTGCTCTGAATGACTGTGATTCCATTGCAGTGCCAGAGAAATTGTGTTTCCAATACCTAAAAGGTTTACAAAAATTATTAATAAGAAATGGGATAGACCAGGTGTGCCGTTCTCTTCCCCTCCTATTTTTAGAAAAATGTTTCCAATAGACGCCACCACACGGGACTTATGGCAGACAGTCCCTAAGGTGGAGGGAGCAGTTTCTACTCTTGCAAAGCGTACTACTATCCCTGTCGAGGACAGTTGTGCTTTTTTAGATCCAATGGATAAAAAATTAGGTTACCTTAAGAAAATATTTATTCAACAAGGTTTTATCCTACAGCCCCTTGCATGCATTGCCCCTGTCACTGCTGCTGCGGCGTACTGGTTTGAGTCTCTGGAAGAGGCTTTACAGGTAGCGACTCCATTGGATGACATACTTGGCAAACTTAGAGCACTTAAGCTAGCCAATTCTTTTATTTCTGATGCCATTGTTCATTTGACTAAACTAACGGCTAAGAATTCTGGTTTTGCTATACAGGCGCGCAGAGCGCTATGGCTTAAATCATGGTCAGCTAACGTGACTTCAACATCTAAGCTACTTAACACTCCCTTCAAGGGGCAGACCCTATTCGGGCCTGGTTTGAAGGAGATTATTGCTGATATCACTGGAGGAAAAGGTCATGGCTTTCCTCAGGACAGGTCCAAATCTAGGGCCAAACAGTCTAATTTTCGTGCCTTTCAAAACTTCAAGGCAGGTGCGGCATCAACTTCCTCTAATAATAAACAAGAGGGAACTTTTGCTCAATCTAAGACGGTCTGGAGACCAAACCAGACCTGGAAAAAAGGTAAGCAGGTCAAAAAAGCCTGCTGCTGCCTCTAAGATAGCATGAAGGAACGGCCCCCTATCCGGTAACGGATCTAGTAGGGGGCAGACTTTCACTCTTCGCCCAGGCGTGGGCAAGAGATGTTCAGGATCCCTGGGCGTCGGAAATTATATCCCAGGGATATCTTCTGGACTTCAAACCTTCCCCCCCAAAAGGGAGATTTCACCTTTCACAATTATCTGCACACCAGATAAAGAGAGAGGCATTCTTACACTGTGTATGAGACCTCCTAGTTATGGGAGAGAACAGGAACAGGGTTTTTACTCAAATCTGTTTGTGGTTCTCAAAAAAGAGGGAACCTTCAGACCAATTTTGGATCTAAAGATCTTAAACAAATTCCTCAAAGTTCCGTCGTTCAAGATGGAAACTATTCGTACCATCCTACCACTGATCCAGGAGGGTCAATATATGACTACAGTGGATCTAAAGGATGCTTATCTTCACATTCCGATACACAAAGATCATCATCGGTTTCTCAGGTTTGCCTTCCAAGACAGGCATTACCAGTTGTAGCTCTTCCCTTTGGATTAGCTACAGCCCCAAGAATCTTTACAAAGGTTCTAGGGTCGCTTATGGCGGTCCTAAGGCCGCGGGGCATAGCAGTAGCCCCTTATTTAGACGACATCCTGATACAGGCGTCAAACTTCCAAATTGCCAAGTCTCATATGGACGTAGTACTGGCATTTCTGAGGTCGCATGGGTGGAAATTGAACGAGGAAAAGAGTTCTCTATCCCCACTCACAAGAGTTTCCTTTCTAGGGACTCTGATAGATTCTATTGAAATGAAAATTCACCTGACGGAGTCCAGGTTATCTAAATTCCTGCCGGGTTCTTCATTCCATTCCGCGGCCTTCGGTGGCTCAGTGTATGGAAGTAATCGGCTTAATGGTAGCGGCAATGGATATAGTGCCGTTTGCACGCTTACATCTCAGACCGCTGCAACTATGCATGCTCAGTCAGTGGAGCGGGGATTACACAGATTTGTCCCCTCAACTGAATCTGGACCAAGAGACCAGGGATTCTTTTCCCTGGTAGCTATCTCTGGTCCATCTCTCCAAAGGTATGACCTTTCGCAGGCCAGATTGGACAATTGTAACAACAAATGCCAGCCTTCTAGGTTGGGGTGCAGTCTGGAACTCCCTGAAGGCTCAGGGATCGTGGACTCAGGAGGAGTCTCTCCTTCCAATAAATATTCTGGAACTAAGAGCGATATTCAAGGCTCTTCAGGCTTGGCCTCAGTTAGCAACTCTGAGGTACATCAGATTTCAGTCGGACAACATCACGACTGTAGCTTACATCAACCATCAAGGGGGAACAAGAAGTTCCCTAGAGATGTTAGAAGTTTCAAAAATAATTTGCTGGGCAGAGATTCACTCTTGCCACCTATCAGCTATCCATATCCCAGGTGTAGAGCACTGGGAGGCGGATTTTCTAAGTCGTCAGACTTTTCATCCGGGAGAGTGGGAACTCCATCCGGAGGTATTTGCACAACTGATTCATCGTTGGGGCAAACCAGAACTGGATCTCATGGCGTCTCGCCAGAACGCCAAGCTTCCATGTTACGGATCCAGGTCCAGGGATCCCAAGGCGACACTGATAGATGCTCTTGCAGCGCCCTGGTCTTTCAACCTGGCTTATGTGTTTCCACCGTTTCCTCTGCTCCCTCGACTGATTGCCAAGATCAAGCAGGAGAGAGCATCAGTGATTCTGATAGCACCTGCGTGGCCACGCAGGACCTGGTATGCAGATCTAGTGGACATGTCATCCTTTCCACCATGGTCTCTGCCTCTGAGACAGGACCTTCTACTTCAGGGTCCTTCCAACCATCCAAATCTAATTTCTCTGCGGCTGACTGCCTAGAGATTGAATGCTTGATTTTATCAAAGCGTGGCTTCTCCGAGTCAGTTATTGATACCTTAATACGGGCACGAAAGCCTGTCACCAGGAAAATTTACCATAAGGTATGGCGTAGATATCTTTATTGGTGTGAATCCAAGGGTTACTCATGGAGTAAGGTCAGGATTCCTAGGATATTATCTTTTCTCCAAGAAGGTTTGGAAAAAGGATTGTCAGCTAGTTAAGCGTCTGGCAGATGTTCCAGACGTTCAGGCATTTTGTCAGGCTTTAGTTAGAATCAAGCCTGTGTTTAAACCGGTTGCTCCACCATGGAGCTTAAACTTGGTTCTTAAGGTTCTTCAAGAAGTTCCGTTTGAACCTCTTCATTCCATAGATATCAAACTTTTATCTTGGAAAGTCCTTTTTTTGGTAGCTATTTCCTCGGCTCGTAGAGTCTCCGAGTTATCTGCCTTACAATGTGATTCTCCTTATCTGATTTTTCATACGGATAAGGTAGTGCTGCGTACCAAATCTGGGTTTTTACCTAAGGTGGTATCTAACAAGAATATCAATCAAGAGATTGTTGTTCCATCCTTGTGTTTCACAATCTGGACGTGGTCCGTGCTTTAAAGTTTTTACTTACAAGCTACTAAAGATTTTCGTCAAACATCTGCTTGGTTTGTTGTCTTCTCTGGACAGAGGAGAGATCAAAAGGCTTCGGCAACCTCTCCTTCTTTTTGGCTAAGAAGCTTAATCCGCTTAGCCTATGAGACTGCTGGACAGCAGCCTCCTGAAAGGATTACAGCTCATTCCACTAGAGCTGTGGCTTCCACTTTGGCTTTTAAAAATGAGGCTTCTTTTGAACAGATTTGCAAGGCGGTGACTTGGTCTTCGCTTCATACTTTTTCAAAATTTAGCAAATTTTATACTTTTGCTTCTTCAGAGGCTATATTTGGGAGAGAGGTTTTACAGGCAGTGTTTCCTTCCATTTAAGTTCCTGCCTTGTCCCTCCCTTCATCCATGTACTTTAGCTTTGGTATTGGTATCCCACAAGTAATGGATGATCCGTGGACTGGATACACCTTACAAGAGAAAACACAATTTATGCTTACCTGATAAATTTATTTCTCTTGTGGTGTATCCAGTCCACGGCCCGCCCTGTCATTTTAAGGCAGGTAATTTTTAAATTTAAGCTACAGTAACCACTGCACCCTATGGTTCCTCCTTTCTCGGCTTGTTTTCGGTCGAATGACTGGCTATGACAGTTAGGGGAGGAGCTATATTGCAGCTCTGCTGTGGGTTTCCTCTTGCAACATCCTGTTTGGGAAATGAGAATATCCCACAAGTAATGGATGATCCGTGGACTGGATACACCACAAGAGAAATAAATTTATCAGGTAAGCATAAATTGTGTTTTTTTTTTGTTTGTTTTTTAAAATCAAAGTTTTTTTATTGAGGTATTTCTGGAAACAACAACCATTTTCTCAGTACATATGTTAAGATTACAAAACAAATCGACATATTAGCATGCCAAAAACAGAAAATGAGCATAAAGCATAAGGTACATTTTGTTGGTTAAATTTTCCTGGTTGACATACAATTTAGCATATTTGTAAAAATCTTATATTCTATTTTTTATGCCTGGTTGATATTCACTAAAAAAAAAAAAAAAAAACCCCCCCATAAATGATACCTCATTTTCTAAAATTAGAGCAGTATACATAACTCCCTGAAAACATAATCGCCTTGTAGAATGATAATATATAAACACTAATGAGAAATGATCATACAGGTAAGTCTTGAAAACAGAAGGGAGCTATGACCAGTTGCAGCAAGTATATCTGTTACAAGAATGAGTAATCTATATTCTTGCATCTTGTATCTATGTTAACAAATTCAAAGATATTTTCTGAGTATGATATAAAATAATGATTATTGAGGCAACTTTAAGGAAGAGAGCTATTGCTGACATGGACATCTGAGATCAGAGTCACCACTATTAGAAGGTCCCCTGGGTAAAATGGTAGGCTGGGATATATTTATACCCTTCACCATAAGCTGTAATAATGCACTTAGTCTGACCTAGGAATAACTACTAAAAATGTGTTCAGGAATACTTCTCAATGATTACCTAAGTTGCTGCAAGTAACAAGCTTCGTAAAGAGATCAAGAAAAAAAAAGTGTGGGCAAGCTAATCTTTGGAAAACTTGAATATATAACAAACTACAGGTGGCCCTCGTTTTACAACGGTTCAATTTACACCGTTTCAGAATAACAACCTTTTTTTCCAGTCATGTGACTGCTATTGAAAAGCATTGAGAAGCAGTGCATTTATTAAAATAGCCAGTAGGTGGAGCTGTCCGCTTGTGTTGCAGCAAAGCCAAACAAGCTGAAATTATTCAGTTTAATCAGACCTGCGCTATCGAGCAGATTTCAAAGGAACAAGATCTTTCTGTCTATAAATCAGTCCAGATTGGAATGCATAGAAATAACTGTTTGCAGAAAAATGCAAGTGAAGTCTGTGCTGTGTGATTATTTTATTAGGTTTATGAAGCTGTTTAGCAAATGTTTTTGTTAATTTAACTTAGTTTAATTATATATTCTGTGTTGTGTGATTATTTTATTAGGTTTATAATGCTGTTTAGCATTTAAAGTCTTCATTTCAAAGCTTTAAAAATAATGTATTAGGTGTTACTTATGACAATTTTGAGAGGGGCCTGGAACCTATCTCCCTCACTTCCCATTGACTTTATAAACTGGGTTTCAATTTACAATGGTTTCAATTTACAACCATTCCTTCTGGAACCTAACCCCGGCGTAAACTGAGGGCTACCTGTATTTTGATGTACAGTGGAGTAATTCCGTACCAAGTTAGGACCCTGCTACCGGTAAGAAGTGAGAAGCTAACTCTGAGAAGCTTTGTTGTCTCGGCCGCTGACAACTCAGCTTTTTTAGGACAGCATATATAATTTTACCATATTAAGAAAAACCCCTGTGCAGTAATTATAACAAAAGTGATCTATAAACTCTCATGACTCGTCTGTCAACATAATCATATTGCACCATATCTATGTAACATTATGTACAGAACATCTCAATATGATTTCCTACATCATCTCATGTATAAAAGGAATAGTATTATTTATTGGATTACTAAGCTTTATATTCCTTACTGTATTGTTACACTCTACTGTATCTTAGCAGTATTAACCAGGTTTGATAGGGTGTAAAGCCATATTAGACAAATATTCCTCCACAATTTCAAACTTATTAGCCATCATCTAGGGGTCTAGATAGGTTCCGTAATCGGTAACATGCCAAATTACCCAGTACCTATGTTTTGTCCCCGAAAACTTTCAGCCGACTCCAGTTTTGATAACTTGGTGAGAGTTCCCAATTCAGTGTCTCCTGGCAGGTCAGGGTGATAATCAGATGAGCCTGATTAAGCCAGGGCGAAGACATGTAATGCTCCGCCTTCTTAGCACCAGTCTCTCGTGTCGAGTGGGGATCAATAGCCATTGATCGTGGTCGTTTGAAAAGTTGTGACTGATCCTCCCACACTCCACCATGCAGACAAAATGACGCTCCCACACGGCCTGCAGAGCAAACTATATACGGTGAGTAAGGATTCCTTTCACTTGATTGTGGGGCCACCTCTGGGTTAGTTGCAGCAGTAATATTGGGATTATCTCGCCAATGCATGTGCACACTTGGAGCCACAGTAGATATAGATGCTTGTTCAGGTGGGGCCTCACCGTGAATGGAAGCCTGGAGTATCTTGAATTGTATAACCAGCCTGTTCTCAATGTCGCGTAATAGAGCCAGCTCCATAGTAGCTTTTGTAGTAAGCTCTCCCCCAGCTGCCCTTGGTAAAGATGAGGTTAAATTAAAGCATTAATAGCTCTTACATACCCCCAATGACTGGGGGGGGGGTGTTGAGGCCTTTGTTAACACGACCACCGCAGATCTCAACGGTCCAGATCTCCTCCCATATATAATGTTCAAAACTCATAGTAGTTAAAGGCAGAGTATGTTAAGCAGTCTTAATTGATAAATTTCTGCTCTGGATGGCAAGGTAGAAAGCTGATATTCGATGGCTTATCAGAATTCCTCTCAGCCAGCTTAGGAAATGCTGCCAGCCATGACAGCTGCCTGGACACGCCCCCCAAGAATTATATTTTTAACAGAGATTAAACTCTTAATATTACTGGGTATTTCTTTAGTCTGTATATGCAATAAGGCTTTGAGTGAGAAGGGGAAGGCTAAAAAGTTTTCAATTTCTCTGGTAGAAAACCAGCTTGTTTCTGCAAGCCAGTCTAACTCAATTTTTCCCAAAGCAGCAAGATTATAAAATTTTATATTAGGTAGTGCTAATCTGGCAGATTCACGTGTTTGCATCAAATTCTCCAATGCTATTAGCGTTTTTTTTCTTACCATGCCAAATGAATTGGGAAAAGCTTGAATTTAATTTCCGCAAATCTGCTTTATTAAACATTAAGGGCAAGTTCTGTAGTGGAAAAAGCAGCCGAGGAAAAATAATTGTCTTAATAAGGTTGACCTTAGCTGATATCGATAGCGGGAATGTTGCCCAGAGTTTCAGGTCTAATTGGATTTTCTGTAACAGCGGATGGAAATTAAGTCGATACCACATTTCTGGGTTTCTATGTAAAAAGATCCCTAAATATCTTAACGTGTCAACCGCCTTAAACACTGTATTAACTGTCTTATGACTAGTTTTATGAATCCACATCATTTCACTTTTATTATAATTCACTTTATAACCGGAAAACAAACTGAAGAGATTCAAACAATCTAGCACAATAGGAATAGCCTTAGATGTATTATATAAACAAATTAGGAGATCATCTGAATAGAGTAGGGTTTTAGGAGCAGTTTTACCAAGAGTAATCCCATCTAACACTTCCCTTAGCCATATAGCAAGAGGTTCTAATGCTAAATTAAAAAGAAGGGGAGATAATGGACACCCTTGCCTAGTACCTTTTTTAATCTTATCCCAGGTGTTAAGGAATTATAGAGCTCTGGTATATATTACGGACAAAGTAAACAAACTGTTTTTTAAATCCGAACTTTTCGAGTGTCTGAAATAAATATTCCCATTCTATAGAGTCAAATGCTTTAACCACATCAAGAGTTAAGAGCGCAATATCATGTTTAAATTGTTTACTAAAACCTTTATTTAAACTCCATATATAATCTAATAGGGTAATGATTTTCCACATATTTTTAGATGCATTTCTTGAAACCATGAACCCCGTCTGATCAGGATGTATAATTTTGTCAAGACATATCATATCATAAATCTAGATGCTAAAATGGAAGTCAATATCTTATAGTCTGTGTTGAGTACCGAAATTGGTCTATATGAAGCCGGGTCCTCTAAATCTTTGTCTTTTTGGGGGATTAATGAAATATTAGCGGCCGCAAAATATTCTGAAGGTGAATTACTAACCATATAATAATTATTAAAAAGTTTTGTGGGTTTAATTTCTTCCGCAAGTATTTTGTAATATTCTGCAGGGAGGCAGTCTGGGCCAGCTGCTTTGTTTAACTTGGCTTTCTCAATTGCCTCCCGTATCTCTTTAGCCGAAATGGGGGCATTAAGACTCTCAAGAAGATAGTCTGTCACTCTAGGGATTTTTATTAGTGACCAACATTTTTCTTGGTTCTGTCTGTGATTACTATTCTGTGTATAAAGATTCTGATAATATGGAAAAAAAAACCTTACTAACTTCAGTCAATTCAGTGTATCTCTTGTCTTGATCTCTAATTGCTAATATATATATAAAAAAAAAAAATCTGCATTTAACTAGATTAGCAAGATGTTTGGCAGAACATCCGTAGTATCCTTTAAAACGTAAATTCAGTTTTGTCTCTTCCTCTAAAGATTTCTGCTTAAGGAATATGTCCCTCTCCTGCCTGGCACTAGAATAACTCTCCCAGTGGGAGCGAGTTGGATCAGCAACATATTTCTTATAACTATTTCTAACTTGCTTAGCTAGTTGGACTTCTCTCATATTGTCTTTCCTCTTCTTCTTACACATATAAGCCTTTATTTCTCCCCTTAGAAATGCCTTAGAAGCTTCCCAGAAAGTTTATTTTTTTGAAAATATGATATATTAAGAGTACAATAATCTTTCCATTTCTGTTTTAACCATAAAATAAATCTCATATTTTTGTACATATAACGCGGAAAGACAATAGTAGAGTTTCCTTTTACTAGGTTTGTTAAAGAATAGAATGACAGTGAGACGATCGCATGGTCCGAAATAACTTTATCACCTATTGTAGCCTCAATTTTTTGCAGGGAAAGAGATTCTGTGACTAAGATAAAATCAATTCTAGAGAATGTCCTCCTGTATGTTTTAGATTCGCATGTAAACATACGCTGATCAGGGTTATAAAGTCTCCATATTTTGATTATTTGTATATAGTAACAAAACTTTTTCATGAATTTAGCTTGTTTATTATATAAAGTTAAGTTGGTTTTTTTTTGAGAATCTATCAATCTCAGGACAAAGTGAAAGGTTAAAATCACCTCCTATCACCATCTTGTCTTCTACAAATGGTAGTAATTTAATTTTTAATCTTTCCCAAAATACTTTAATTTGTATTATAAAGGCTAGGAGTTGTTTTGTGACTTCATGCTATGTTGCACCAGTGTTTTTTTCATAATCAGTTTCCACAGGGACAGGGACATATCAGTCAGGCACATCATGGGGTAGTATTAGTGACGGAAAAAAGTATCTGCAGCTCTTTTGATGTCCCTCATGCTAGGCACATGCTGAATTACTGTCAGGAGCTTTATGGAACAACACTTAGTCACTCTGTGCACAGGAGTAATTACTGGCAGGGAAGAGCGTATAGGGCAAATACAACTGGTACCCACAGTCCCTTAAATTGGACACTAAGATTATTTTTTGTGAGGAGCTTTAGAGCAATAACTATTGTTATATTCTTGTTCAGCCAGTTTATAGAAACCCCATTCTTTCTCATGACTTTAGTAATACATATGCCACCATACAAGTAAATAAGAAGGTTCATGTATTTATAACTGGCATATGCTCATAGATCTCTTATTGAAAATAAGTGCTAATTTATTGTATTCTATTGTCTATTATTATTATTATTATTATTGTGTAAATATGTTGCTCTTTTTTTGTGTGCTTTGCTGATCCCCCCCCCCCACCAAGGTTAAAATTATGCATAGTTAGAATGAGTCAAAGCACCACTTTCTGAAACCAGAATCTAGTGTGTGTGTAATGGTCTATGTGAGGTTTAGTGAGTGTGCGGGAGTGTGTGTGTATCTGGGTGGTATGTGTGCATATATATGTGGAGGAGGCCTGCAGATCTGGTTCAAATGTACAGTTGCCCTCCTTGGCTTCTTCCTCTGCGGTCATACATTCTGTCTCAAGATCCTTTCTTTCATACAGATCTAAAGTCTCTAAACTTGTTGGCATGGAGATTGAACACTTAGTTCTGAGACATAGGGCTTCCTCAGATTCTGTGATTGAAACTCTGATTTAGGCTCTTTTTCTGGTGCGCAAATCATGTTTTTTCCTGGCATTCTATTAGTATTCCTAGGATTCTTCAGTTTTTGCAAGATAGTTTAGGTAAGGGCTTATCTGCCAGTTTTCTGAAAGCGCAGATTTCTGCCCTTTCAATGTTGTTCCACAGAAAGATTGATAGTTTTCCTGGTATTCATTGTTTTGTTCAGGCTCTGTACCGAATAAACCTGATATTAAGCCTATTTCTCCTCCTAGGAATCTTAACCTAGTGTTTAAAGGCTTTACAGGCTCCTCCTATTGAGCCTATGCATAAATTGGACAGTCTAGTCCAAAATAAACTTTCATGATTCAGATAGAGAATTTAATTTCTTTTACAAGATACGACAAGTCCACAGATTTTATCCTTACTTATGGGATAACGCCTCCTGTTTAGCAGGAAGTGGCAAAGAGCACCACAGCAGAGCTGTATATAGCTCCTCCCCTTCCTCCCACCTCCAGTCATTCTCTTTGCCTGTGTTAGTGATAGGAAGAGGTAAAGTGAGGTGTTAGTTTTAGATTCTTCAATCAAGAAGTTTTTTATTTTAAAATGGTGCCAGTGAGTACTATTTTCCTCAGGGAGAAATTGTCAGTCTATACCTTCCCAAGTGGAAGGTATAGATGTTGATGATCTTAGCAAAATGTTATGTAAGATCCAGGCTGGTTCCCACAGAGCAGTTGAAGGTAGTATAAAGAAACATCTTCAGTGTGGAGAACCGTGTCATGCTACATGCAGTATTGAGGTATGTTCAGTCATTTGGTTCTGGGGATACTTGATGCATCAGAACAGGCTGACATTATTCCCTATCTGGGGAGGGGTAAGCAGTATACACTACATATATGATAATGGTGTACCTGGAATTCCCTTTTTGTATTGACTACCAAATGTGTCTGAGGATTACTCTGTATGGGCTAAACGCTGGGAGATGCGGTGCTGAACAGTCATTGTTATACATATATCTGACCTAAGGGGGTACAGTTTTTTTGTCTTGCAATTGGGTTTGATATTGGTGCGACATTTTGTGTAAGAGGGGCACATGGCTTATATTTTATTAAAATTGACATGTTTGGTTTTTCTAACCTATGCGGATCTCTGTTACGGCTAGTGTTACGCCCACAGAGGGCGGGGCCTATTTTCACGCGCTCAGACGCGCAGTATCATCCGGATCGCATAGAAGCAAAGTCCTGGGCTCCGGTGGGGCCTAACTTGTTTTGCCTATCGCAGGGCTCTAAAAGCTTCACAAACAGAGGTGCAGGAGGCCTGAATAAATGAAGAGATTTTATTATCACTGTTATATCAAATTATATTGCCTTTTATACATCTAAGCAAGTTGATGCGATACAGTTAAGATATTTTGGGCACATTAGAATGGCTTTTATTGACACAAACGCTGTTTTAAAGATAACAGAAAAATTGTTGCACTTTTATTATTTAAAGGCGCAGTACACTTTTTAGTACAAATATTTTGTCTATGTAATTTGACTTCAGAGCTCAATATTTCAAATAAGAAACGACTATTATTGCTATTGCTAGTCTGTTTAACATGTCTGAACTTGAGGAAACTACTTGTTCTATGTGTTTAGATGCCATTGTGGAACCCCCCTCTTACTTTTTGTCCCTCATGTACTGAAAGGGCCTTACAATGTAAAGGGCAGATTTTCTTTAAGGAAAGTGTGTCTAAGGATGATTCTCAGTCTGAGGAGAATCAGGGTATGTCGCTACTCTCTCCCCATGCGTCACAACCTCTAACGCCCACCCAAGCGACGCCGGGTTCTTCAACTGCGTCTACTTCATTTACTCTGCAGGATATGGCTGCAGTCATGTCATCTACCCTTACAGAGGTTTTATCTAAGTTACCAGTGTTACAGGGCAAACGCAGCAGGACAGAAGTCAATTTGAATACTACAACCTCTGATGCTTTGTTGACTATTTCCGATGTACCCTCACAGGGATCTGATTTGGGGGTCAGGGAACTTCTGTCTGATGGGGAACTTTCTGATTCGAGAAATGTGTTGCCTCAGATGGACTCAGACGTCATGTCCTTTAGATTTAAGCTTGAACACCTCCGCCTGTTGATTTGGCGACTCTGGATGACTGTGACTCAATTGTGGTACCACCAGAGAAATTGTGTAAGATGGACAAATACTTAGAGGTGCCTATTTGCTCTGTTTTTCCGGTTCCTAAGAGAATCTCGGATATTATTACACGGGAATGGGAAAGACCGGGCATCCCGTTCTCACCTTCTCCTAATTTTAAGAAGATGTATCCCATATCTGACACTATTCGGGACTCTTGGCAAACAGTCCCTAAGGTGGAGGGATCTATATCTACCCTGGATAAACGTACAACTATTCCTATTGAGGACAGTTGTGCTTTCAAAGACCCTATGGATAAGAAATTGGAGGGTCTTCTGAAAAAAGTTATTTATTCATCAGGGTTTCCTTTTACAACCGACAGCCTGCATTGTACCAGTTACCACTGCGGCGGCTTTCTGGTTTGACGCCTTAGAAGAGTCTCTTAAGACTGAGACTCCTTTAGAGGAAATTCTGGATAGAATTAAGGCGCTTACGCTGGCTAATTCTTTTATTACAGACGCCTCCTTTCGGATTCCCAAGTTGGCGGCTAAGAATGCCGGATTTTCTAGTGCGTAGAGCGTTATGGTTAAAGTCTTGGTCTGCTGATGTGTCATCTAAGTCAAAGCTTTTGGCTATTCCTTTCAAAGGGAAAACCCTATTCGGGCCTGACTTGAAAGAAATTATTTCTGACATTACGGGAGGTAAGGGTCATCTCCTACCTCAGGATAAAGCAGCTAAACTGAGGGGTAAACAAAATAATTTTTGTTCCTTTTGGAACTTTAAAGGAGTCCCCGCTTCTTCTTCCGCCAAACAGGAAGTGAATTTTGCGCAAGCCAACACTCTCTGGAGACCCAACCAGGCTTGGAACAAAGGTAAACAACCCAAGAAGCCCACTGCTGCTCCCAAGACAGCATGAAGGGGCAGCCCCCGATCCAGGACCGGAACTAGTAGGGGGCAGACTTTCTCTTTTTACCCAGGCTTGGGTAAGAGATGTTCAGGACCCCTGGACACTGGAAATCGTGTCCCTAGGGTATCAACTGGAATTCAAAAATTCTCTCCCAAGGGGGAGATTTCTTCTTTCACCTTTGTCTGTAGACCAGATAAAAAGAGAGGCGTTCTTACGTTGTGTAAGAGACCTCTCTACTATGGGAGTAATTCGTCCTGTTCCAATACTGGAACAGGGGTAGGGGTTTTACTCAAATCTTTTCGTGGTTCCCAAAAAAGAGGGAACGTTCATTTTAGAGAGTCTAAACAAGTTTCTCAGAGTCCCATCCTTCAAGATGGAGACAATTTTACCAATGATCCAGGAGGGTCAATATATGACTACCGTGGACTTAAAGGATGCATACCTTCATATTCCTATCCACAAGGATCATCATCAGTACCTAAGGTTTGCCTTCCTGGACAAACCTTTTCAGTTTGTGGCTCTTCTTCCCTTCGGGTTGGCCACAGCACCCAGGATCTTCACGAAGGTTCTAGGGTCCCTTCTGGCGGTTCTCGAGCCTCGGGGTATTGCAGTGGTGCCTTATCTAGACGATATTCTGATCCAGGCGTCGTCTTACCATCTGACAAAGTCTCATACAGACATGGTTCTGTCCTTTCTGAGGACTCACGGGTGGAAGGTGAATCTAGAAAAGAGTTCACTAATTCCGCAGACACGGGTTCCCTTCTTGGGAACTCTGATATATTCCATATCCATGAAAATTTTCATGACATAGGTCAGAAAGTTAAAGATTCTGAATACATGCCGAGCCCTTCAGTCCAATCCTCGGCCATCAGTGGCTCAGTGCATGGAGGTAATAGGATTGATGGTGGCGGCAATGGACATCATTCCATTTGCTCGTTTTTATCTAAGACCACAACAACTGAGCATGCTCAGGCAGTGGAATGTCGATTCTGCGAATTTGTCTCCTCAGATAGATCTGGATCAGGAGACAAGAGACTCTCTTCTTTGGTGGTTGTTGCCGGATCATCTGTCCCAAGGGACGTGCTTACGCAGACCCTCATGGGTGATAGTGACAACGGACGCCAGCTTACTAGGTTGGGGTGCAGTCTGGAATTCCCTGAACGCTCAGGGTGTGTGGGCTCGGTCAGAGTCTCTTCTTCCAATCAATATTCTGGAATTGAGAGCAATATTCAATGCGCTTCAGGCTTGGCCTCAGTTGGCTTCGGCCAAATTCATCCGTTTTCAGTCGGACAACATCACGACTGTGGCTTACATCAGTCATCAGGGAGGAACAAGAAGTTCCTTAGCGATGACAGAAGTATCCAAGAAAATTAGGTGGGCGGAGGCTCACTCTTGTTATCTGTCAGCAATCTACATCCCAGGAGTGGACAACTGGGAAGCGGACTTTTTAAGCAGACAGACGTTTCATCCGAGGGAGTGGGAACTCCATCCGGAGGTCTTTGCCGCCCTGATTCTCAAATGGGGCAGACCGGAATTGGATCTGATGGCGTCTCGTCAGAATGCCAAGCTCCCAAGATACCGATCCAGGTCAAGGGATCCTCAGGCCGAACTGATAGTTGCCTTGGCAGTACCTTGGTCGTTCAACCTAGCTTATGTGTTTCCACCGTTTCCTCTCCTCCCCCGGGTGATTGCTCGGATCAAACAGGAGAGGGCTTCAATAATTATAATTGCACCTTAGTGGCCTCGCAGTACTTGGTATGCCGATCTAGTGGACATGTGGACCTTCTAATTCAGGGACCTTTTCAACACCCAAATCTAGTTTCTCTGCAACTGACTGCTTGGACATTGAACGCTTGATTCTATCTAAGCGGGGGTTCTCCGATTCGGTCATTGATACTTTGATTCAGGCACATAAGCCTGTTACTAGAAAGATCTACCATAAGATATGGCGTAAATATCTTTATTGGTGCGAATCCAAGGGCTACTCATGGAGTAGAGTTAGGATTCCCAGAATTCTGTCTTTTCTCCAAGAAGGATTGGAGAAAGGATTATCAGCTAGTTCCTTAAAGGGACAAATTTCTGCTTTGTCAATTTTGCTACACAAACGTTTGGCAGATGTTCCAGACATCAGTCTTTTTGTCAGGCTCTATCCAGAATTAAGCCTGTGTTTAGACCAATTGCTCCACCCTGGAGTTTGAATTTAGTTCTTAATGATCTTCAAGGGGTTCCGTTTAAACCCATGCATTCCATAGATATTAAGTTGTTAACTTGGAATGTGTTATTTTTGGTTGCTATTTCTTCTGCTCATAGAGTTTCTGAGCTTTCAGCGTTACAATGTGACTTGCCTTATCTTCCATTCTGATAAGGTGGTTTTACGTACCAAACCTGGTTTCTTACCTAAGGTTGTTTCTAATTAGAATATTAATCAGGAAATTGTTGTTCCTTCATTATGTCCTAATCCTTCTTCTAAGAAGGAGCGTCTCTTGCATAACTTGGACGTAGTCCGTGCCCTGAAGTTTTACTTGCAGACGACTAAATAATTTAGTCAATCATCTTCATTATTTGTTGTTTTCTCTGGAAAGCGTAGGGGCCAGAAAGCTACTGCTACCTCTCTTTCTTTTTGGCTGAAGAGTATCAGCCGTCTGGCATATGAGACTGCTGGACAGCAGCCTCCTGAAAGAATTACGGCTCATTCTACTAGGGCTGTGGCTTCCTCATGGGCATTTAAAAACGATGCTTCTGTTGAACAGATTTGCAAGGCTGCAATTTGGTCGTCTCTTCACACTTTTTCCAAATTTTCCAAATTTGATACTTTTGCTTCTTCTGAGGCTAATTTTGGGAGAAAGGTTCTTCAAGCAGTGGTGCCTTCCGTTTAGTTTCCTGTCTTGTCCCTCCCTTTCATCCGTGTCCTATAGCTTTGGTATTGTATCCCATAAGTAAGGATAAAATCTGTGGGCTCGTCGTATCTTGTAAAAGAAAAGGAAATTTATGCTTACCTGATAAATTTATTTCTTTTATGATACGAGTCCACAGCCCACCCTGTTTTTCTAAGACATGTTTTTATTCTTATTTTTTGTTAAACTTCAGTCACCTCTGCACCTTGGCTTTTCCTTTCTCTTCCTAACTTCGGTCGAATGACTGGAGGTGGGAGGGAGGGGAGGAGCTATATACAGCTCTGCTGTGGTGCTCTTTGCCACTTCCTGCTAAACAGGAGGCGTTATCCCATAAGTAAGGATGAAATCCGTGGACTCGTCATATAGTAAAAGAAATACATTTATCAGGTAAGCATAAATTTCCTTTTTAAACAATTTTCCAATTTACTTTTATCACTGATTTTGCTTTGTTCTGTTGGTAATCTTAGTTGAAAGCTAACCTAGGAGGTTCATATGCTAATTTCTAAGCCCTTGAAGGCTGCCTCTTCTCTCAGGGCATTTTGACAGTTTTTCACCACTAGAAGGTATTAGTTCATGTGTGTTATATAGATAACACTGTGCTCACGCACGTGGAGTTCCAGTGAGCCAGCTTTGATTGGCTAAAATGGATATCTGTCAAAAGAACTGAAATAAGGGGGCAGTTTGCAGAGGCTTAGATACAAAGTAATTACAGAGTTAAAAAAGTGTATTTATCTAACTGTGTTGGTTATGCAAAACTAGGGAATGCGTAATAAAGGATCTATCTATTTTTAAACAATACAAATTCTGGTATAGACTGTCCCTTTAAACTTCTTTTGTTGAAGGTGTTGTTTGTATTGGCCATATCTTCTGCCAGAAGAGTTTCTAAATTGTCTGCTCTTTCTTGTGAGCCTCCTTATCTGATTTTTCATCAGGATAAGGCTGTTTTACGGACATCATTTAATTTTTTGCTTAAAGGGACATAAAACCCACATTTTTTCTTTCATGATTCAGATAGAGCATGCAATTTTAAGCAACTTTCTAATTTACTTCTATTATCTAATTTGCTCCAATCTCTTGATATTCTTCGCTGAAAAGCATATCTAGATATGCTCAGTAGCTGATGATTAGGTGCTGCACATAGATGCCTTATGTGATTGGCTCATACATGTGCATTGCTATTTCTTCAACAAAGTATATCAAAGAATGAAGCAAATTAGATAATAGAAGTAAATTGGAACATTGTTTAAAATTGTATTCTCTACCTGAATCATGAAAGAAAAATTGTGGGTTTAGTGTCCCTTTAAGCTTGTTCCTTCTGACGATGTTGGTAGAGAGATTGTTGTTCCCTCTGTTTTCTAATCCTAAGAATTCTTCTGAAGATCTTTACATTCTCTGGATTATGTTAGATCACTGAAATATTATGTTGATGCTACTAAGGATTTTCTTTTTTTTTCTTTTCACCGTCCACTTTATTAGGTACACCTTGATAGTACCAGATTGAACCCCATTTGGCCTTAAAGGGACACTGAACCCACATTTTTTCTTTCATGATTCAGATAGAGCATGCAATTTTAAGCAACTTTCTAAATTACTCATATTATCAATTTTTCTTTGTTCTCTTGCTATGTGTATTTGAAAAAGCAGGCATCTAAGATATTTGTTTGGTTCAGGACCCTGGAAAGCACTTATTCATTGGTGGATGAATTTATCCACCAATTAGCAAAAACAACCCAGGTTGTTAACCAAAAATGGGCCAGCATCTAAACTTACATTGTTGTATTTTAAATAAAGATACCAAGAGAATGAAGAAAATGTGATAATAGGAGTAAATTAGAAAGTTGCTTAAAATTACACGCTCTATCTGAATCACGAAAGAAAAAAATTGGGTTCAGTGTCCCTTTAATTCTTCATGGCATAGATTCAACAAGGTGTTGGAAACATTCCTCAGTGATTTTGGTCCATATTGACATGATAGTATCACTCAGTTGCTGCAGATGTATTGGCTGCACATCCATGATGCTAATCTCCCGTTCCACCACATCCCAAAGATGCTTTATTGGATTGAGATCTAGTTACTGTGAAGGCCATTGGAGTACAGTGAACTCATTGTCATGTTCAAGAAACCAG
The DNA here is from genome assembly GCF_027579735.1 of Bombina bombina. Lineage (NCBI taxonomy): Eukaryota > Metazoa > Chordata > Amphibia > Anura > Bombinatoridae > Bombina > Bombina bombina. The sequence continues at coordinate 15,048,961 of NC_069500.1, forward strand.
TTTGAGATTATTTGAGCTTTGTGACATGGTGCATTATCATGGTGGAAGTAGCCATCAGAAGATGGGTACACTGTAGTCAAATAGGGATGGACATGGTCAGCAACAATATTCAGGTAGGCCGTGGCATTTAAACGATGCTCAGTTGGTGCAAAGGGGCCCAAAGTGTGCCAAGGAAATATCCCCCACACCATTACACCACCAGCCTGAATCGTTGATACAAGGCAGGATGGGCCCATGCTTTCATGTTATTTACACCAAATTCTTACCCTACCCATCTGAATGTCGCAGCTGAAATCTAGACTCATCAGACCAGGCAATATTTTCCAATCTTCTATTGTCCAATTTTGGTTAGCCTGTGCAAATTGTAGCCTCATTTTCCTGTTCTTAGCTGACAGGAGTGTCACCCGGTGTGTTCTTCTGCTGCTGTAGCGCATCTGCTTCATGGTTCGACGTGTTGTGCATTCAGAGATGGTATTCTGCATACCTTGGATGTAACGAGTGGTTATTTGAGTTACTATTGTCTTTCTATCATATCGAACCAGTCTGCCCATTCTCCTTTGACGTCTGACATCAACAAGGCATTTTTGTCCACACAGCTACCGCTCACTGGATATTTTCTCTTTTTCGGATCATTCTCTGTAAATCCTAGAGATGGTTGTGCGTGAACATCCTAATAGATCAGCAGTTTTTGAAATACTCAGACCAGCCCATCTTTCACCCACAACCATGCCACGTTCATAGTCACTTAAATCCCCTTTCTTCCCTATTCTGATGATCAGTTTGAACTTTAGCAAGTCATCTTCACCACGTCTAGATGCCTAAATGCATTGAGTTGCTGCCATGTGATTGGCTGATTAGCAATTTGTGTTACCAAGCAATTAAACGGGTGTACCTAATAAAATGGCCAGTGAGTGTTTTTATGTATGTATATGTGTGTGTAATTCTTCTTTGGGGTTGTGGATTTAGTTTCTCATTTGAAAAAAATATATGTTTTTTTTAATACCCTCACTTTATATTATTACTCGTTGGCTGCCACAGCTTGGGTATTAGTTCACATGAGTACTGGTTCATGGAGTCTCACCACCTGTATGAAAGAAAACACAATTTATGCTTACTTGGTAAAATAATTTATTTTATGATGGTGAGAGTCCACCCTTTGTTTTTTTTTTTGTTTTTTGGGGGGGTTATTTATTTTGAGCACTTCTCTTTTTCCCTGCTCCTTTAATAGCTTTTATTCCTTTTTCTTACCTCACTTGCTTGGCTATACGTTAGACTGAGGTATGTGTGAGGTGAAAGGGATTTTATAGAGCTCTTGGGGTTTGGGAATCTTTGCCTCCTCCTAGTGGCAGAGAAGAATAATTCTCATGAGTAATGGGTTGTGGACTCTCAACCACCATGAAAGAAATTAATTTATCAGTTAAGCATAAATTATGTTTTTTCATTACCAAAAGGAGGATTACTTATATATATCCTGTATATAAGTAATCATATCACCTCTCAAGCACCTTTTACTAGAGAAAACAGACCTGGTTTGGCTAACCTTTCTTCATTGTTTAAATTTTCCATTCCCCTTGTTAGTTTTGTGGCCCTTCTCTGAACTTTTTATTTAATTCTGCAATGACTTTTTTTTAGATAGAACTCCAAACTCAAAGAAAGGTCTTACCAGGGATTTATATAGTTACAGAATTATGCTTTCCTCCCTTGCATCTATGCCTCTTTAGTGATTTTTTTATTTATTTATTTTTTTCATTTCCTCTCTATATTTTATCTCCAATAGGATTTTGGACTTGATACCAAAGCATTTCGTGAGATGGTACAGACAGACTGCCCCTCTGCGTTCCTGCAGCTTGCCTTTCATTGTTGTAGGGTACGTAGGTTGTCGCTCTTTCACAAGCTGTCAAGTCCTCTATCTTTGTTCAAGACCTCTGCAGAAACAGTAAAATCTCTATTCTCTGTGTTTATGACATTTTCTTTTGCTGCAGGGACTGATTCTCCATATAAAAAGCCTTCAGCTTTAGTGAGTCTGTTAATTTGCAATGCATTGTTGTGGTACCTGATTCACCAGATGAATCCCAAGTTAAAAATAAATATCTAGTTACAGATCTTCATTTTCCCTTCAGATGGCCCCTGACACAAGGCCTTCATTCTTAGAGGTCAGCCAACGACTTGAGGGAATTCTAGAGCATGTCGACAGAAAGAAAGTGAAACCCCCACTTAGAAATTCTCAGAGTCAGGAGTCAGAGCTGATAATACCAAAACATGGTGAGTAACACTGAATAATTGTGAGAATTTAAATCCACTAAAGTAAAATTGGTTTTGATTAATTTTTTAGCAATAATTTAACATGACACTGCCAACACTTTTTCTTTCTTTCCAATGGCAGGGAGAGTTCATAAATTCATTCATAATTGTTGGGATTACAACACCTGGTCACCAGGAGGAGGCAAAGACCCCCCAGCCAAAGCATTAAGTACCCTTCCTATTTCCCTTACTCCACCAGTCATTCTTTGTCTTGTCAACTAGACCTCTTCTTGGGCTTTTAAGAATGAAGCGTCTGTGGAGCAAATCTGTAAGGCTTCCTGGTCCTCTTTACATACCTTTTCAACATTTTACAAGTTTGTTTTTGCCTCAGCTGAAGCTTACTTTGGGAGAAGAGTTTAAGCGGTGATGCCTTCAGATTAGGTCCACCTGCCTTATTTTTCTACCCTGTTCATTCTGTGTCCCCTCTAGCTTGGGTATTGGATTCCCAACAGTAATGGATGAATTAGTGGACTCTCCCTTCCATTAGAAAGAAAACAAAATTTATGCTTACCTGATAAATTATTTTCTTTCCATGGCAGTGAGAGTCCACGACCCGCCCTATTATTTTTAAGGCAGCATTTTTTCCTTATCTTCTGGCACCTCTATACCCCTAGTGTTCCTTCTATTTTTCGTTTTCCTTTGCTGATTGACTAGTGGAGTAAGGGAAGTGAAAGTGGGAGGGATACTTAATGCTTTGGCTGGGGGGTCTTTGCCTCCTCCTGGTGGCCAGGTGTTGAATTCCCAATAGTAATGAATTAATTTGTGGGCTCTCCCTACCAAGAAAGAATATAATTTTACATTTTGTTTTCTGGTTGCATGGGACCTAATGCTGTATGCTTTGTGAGATAATTAAAGGGGACAATGAAGACACAATTAAACTTTCAAACAGATTTCAGATAGAGAATGCAATCCTAAACTGCTTTTTTATTTACTTCTTTTATCAAATTTGCTTTGTTGTAATTTATTTACTAGATTATATTGCACAAATGATTCTATTCAAAACTAAAAGGCACTGAGGTAAATTGTATTTCCTTCTATTGGCAGTAAGAGTCCACAAGAACATTCATAACCTATGGGAAATACTATTCCTGACCACCAGGAGGAGGCAGAGACACCCAAAAGAAGGCTATAAATATCACTCCCACTTCCCCTACCCTCCTGTAGTTCTTTGCCTGGTATCATGGAGGTAGGCAGAGGGAGGTGCTCTGTAACAATATATGGAAGATTATCATGGATTGACTCAGGAAACCCAGGGATCATATATCCATATACATCTCAATAGAGTATTGGTATATATAATACTGGTTTCTGATAATGTCTAATAACGCGGTGTGTTTCCTACTAATTTACAGACTCACAATTAGTTAAGTTATCTTTCATGGCATTTTGTATAATAAAGAGGAGGTGTAAGTCTTGTTTCTGAGCCTAGGTTGCGTTAAAGGTGCGCTTCCCTAACCCCTTTGACAGATGGCAGTTTGTCGCTGGTAAACCGGAGTAAAGAGAGGGGAGAGATGTGCTTTGGCACGTTGCTATGCAGCACTCTGACAAGTATTTGTCCTTTTATGGACTTTATAAGACCCAGTCACGACTAGAGGAATTTATAAGGGCAGCACTCTTTGTTGGTCCCCCCATCTTCCTGGTCATGTCGTGCAGTCTGCTCCTAACTTTGCCTCCTATAGAGGTGGTGAAGTAAGTTTGTGCTTGATTTCTTCTATGATGAGCGCTTCTAAGCATTTTGATGCACAATTCCTCTCAGAGTACAGTTTGTCAGAGGGATGTGAAGAAAGTATCGCCTGTTGATTTTTATGGTTTCACTCATGGGAAATCTTTTCAAGGGTTCTCGGTTATCAGTCGTAGGGATTAATCTCCTACATCCCTTTTCAGATCGACGATATACTCTTATACCATCACCTCTGCTGATAGTTTTTAATACTGGTTTGGCGGTCTGCTGTATGTGGATGGGTGTCTTTTGGTAAGTATGTATCATTGTTTCAGACACTCTCAGCTATGTTTGGCGCTTTATGTATTAATTGATATAAAGTTTTAAATATATGTATTTACTTATATTTCTCTTACATGGTGTATCCAGTCCACGGATTCATCCTTACTTGTGGGATATTCTCAATCCCTACAGGAAGTGGCAAAGAGAGCACACAGCAGAGCTGTCCCTATAGCTCCCCTCAGGCTCCGCCCCCCCAGTCATTCTCTTTGCCGCTATAACAAGTAGCATCTCCACGGGAGGGTAAAGAGTTTGTGGTGTTAGTATAAGCTCATATTTGTTCAAGTGTTTTAGACGTTTGGAACACTTTTTGGGGTTTTAATACGCCTGGCATATTGTAAGACACCTAATCTGTCTCAGGAAGGCCCCATAACTCCGGAATGAAGAGGGAGGGGGCCTCATTTTCACGCCTCAGTTGCGCAGTTGTTTTACAAGACAGCTTCATACAGCTTCACGTGGGGAGCCCAGAGATTGCAGGGAGGACTCCAGAGAGGCTTATTTTCGTCTACAAATAATCCCTAAGGAAGGTAAAGCCACAGCAGAGACTGTGGCACCGTGCTGTAGTGTTTTAAACCGGTAGCCTTCTTCATTTAGCTCCGGTTTGGGCAATAAGGGGTTAATTGATTTGAAAATGTGTGTGCAATCATTTCAAAGCATTAGGATCATGTGGTGAAAATTTCATCAAGATCGGATGTTTTTTGGTGATTTGGTAAAAAAGTGTGTGCTTTTTATTATTTAAAGGCACAGTAACAATTTTTCAAAAAGTGTTTTTTACTGTATTGTAGTGCTGTCTAAGTCTGTCAAACATGTCTGAGCCTTCAGATAGACCCTGTTCTTTGTGTTTAAAAGCCATGGCGGTACCACCATTGCATTTGTGTTTAAAGTGTGCTAAAGCATCTAAGCATTTTAAAGACCATGCAGTGACACTTAAAAATGTAGCCCAAGATGATTCTTTAACGGAAGGTAACAAGGATAGTCCTTCTTCCTCTCCCCATGTGTCGACACCAGTTACGCCCGCGCAAGCGATGCCTAGTACCTCTAGCGCATTGGCCCTTATTACTTTACAACAATTAGCAGCAGTAATGGATAATTCCCTTGCAGCATTTTTATCCAAACTGCCAGTTTTTCCAAGAAAGCGCGATAGCTCAGTTTTAAATACAGAGGATGAGCAATCAGAAGCTTTGGATGATTTATCTGTAGTACCCTTACAACACTCTGAAGTGGCAGTGAGGGATGGTCTGTCTGAAGGAGAAATTTCTGACACAGGAAAAGTTTCTCAGCGGGCAAAGTCAGATTCCTTAGCGTTTAAATTTAAGCTGGAACACCTCCGCGTCCTGCTTAAGGAGGTTTTAGCTACGCTGGATGATTGTGACCCCATGGTGGTCCCAGAAAAATTGTGTAAAATAGACAGGTTTTTAGAGGTCCCTGTACACACTGTGGCGTTTCCGATCCCAAAGAGGGTGGCGGATATTGTGAGTAGGGAGTGGGAGAGACCAGGTGTACCCTTTGTCCCCCCCCCCCCCCTTATCTTTAAGAAAATGTTCCCCATAAATGACCCCAGGCGGGACGCGTGGCAGACGGTCCCTAAGGTAGAGGGAGCTGTTTCAACGCTTGCTAAGCGTACAACTATACCAATAGAGGACAGTTGTGCTTTCAAAGATCCTATGGATAATAAATTGGAAGGTTTGCTGAAGAAAATGTTTGGTCAGCAAGGTTTCCTGCTCCAGCCAATTGCCTGCATTATTCCTGTAACTACTGCAGCGGCTTTTTGGTTTGAGGTGCTGGAGGAGTCGCTCCAGAGGGAGACTTCATATGACGAAGTCATGGATAGGATTCACGCATTAAAGCTGGCTAATTCTTTTATCACTGATGCCGCTTTCCAATTAGCTAAGTTAGCGGCGAAAAATTCAGGTTTTGCCATTATGGTGCGAAGAGCGCTTTGGCTCAAATCATGGTCGGCTGACGTGTCGTCCAAAACAAAACTACTAAACATTCCTTTCAAGGGAAAGACCCTTTTTGGTCCCGAGTTGAAAGAAATTATCGTGGATATCACTGGGGGGAAGGGGCATACCCTCCCGCAGGATAGAGCGTTCAAGGCCAAAAACAAGGCTAATTTTCGCTCCTTTCGCAACTTCAGGAGCGGACCTCCTTCAACCTCTGCTGCCGCTAAGCAAGAGGGTAACGCTTCCCAGCCTAAAGCAACCTGGAAACCCTTGCAGGGCTGGAATAAGGGTAAACAGGCCAAGAAGCCTGTGCCTGCTGCCAAGACAGCATGAAGGGGTAGCCCCCAATCCGGGACCGGATCTAGTTGGGGGCAGACTTTCTCTCTTTGCTCAGGCTTGGGCAAGAGACGTTCCAGATCCCTGGGCATTAGAAATTGTTGCTCAGGAGTATCTTCCAGAATTCAAGGACTCCCCCCCCCAAGGGGAAGGTTCCAAATTTCTCGCTTGTCTTCAGACCAGACAAAGAAAGAGGCGTTCTTACGCTGTGTCGAAGATCTTCTAAAGATGGGAGTGATACACCCAGTTCCAATTGCAGAACAAGGGCTGGGTTTTTACTCAAACCTGTTTGTAGTTGCCAAAAAGGAAGGAACTTTCAGGCCAATCCTGGATCTAAAAATTCTAAACAAATTCCTCAGAGTTCCATCTTTCAAAATGGAAACTATTCGGACAATCTTGCCGATGATCCAGGAAGGTCAATATATGACTACCGTGGATCTAAAGGATGCGTACCTACATATTCCTATCCACAAAGATCATCATCAGTTCCTAAGGTTCGCCTTTCTGGACACGCATTACCAGTTCGTGGCCCTTCCTTTCGGGTTGGCCACCGCTCCCAGAATTTTCACAAAGGTGCTAGGGTCCCTTCTAGCGGTACTAAGACCGCGGGGCATTGCAGTAGCACCTTACCTAGACGACATCTTAATACGGGCGTCGTCTTTTCACACAGCAAAGGCTCATACGGACATTGTTCTGGCCTTTCTAAGGTCTCACGGGTGGAAGGTGAACGTAGAAAAAAGTTCTCTGTCCCCGCTCACAAGGGTTCCCTTCCTGGGAACACTAATAGACTTGGTAGAAATGAAAATCTTTCTGACAGAAGTCAGGAAGTCAAAACTTTTGAATACTTGCCGAGTTCTTCATTCCATTCCTCGGCCTTCTGTGGCTCAGTGCATGGAGGTAATCGGTCTAATGGTTGCGGCAATGGACGTAGTCCCTTTTGCCCGAATTCATCTCAGACCACTGCAACTGTGCATGCTCAAACAGTGGAATGGGGATTATGCAGATTTGTCTCCTCAAATACAAATGGACCAGAAAACCAGAGACTCTCTTCTCTGGTGGTTGTCTCAGGATCACCTGTCTCAGGGAATGAGTTTCCGCAGGCCGGAGTGGATCATTGTTACGACCGATGCCAGTCTGTTAGGCTGGTGTGCGGTCTGGGACTCCCTGAAAGCTCAGGGTCTATGGTCTCGGGAAAAATCTCTTCTCCCGATAAACATTTTGGAACTGAGAGCGATATTCAATACGCTCCAGGCATGACCTCAACTAGCGGAGGCCAAATTAATCAGATTTCAGTCGGACAACATCACAACTGTAGCGTACATCAATCATCAGGGAGGAACAAAGAGTTCCCTAGCGATGAAGGAAGTAACCATGATCATCAAATGGGCGGAGGATCACTCCTGCCATCTATCTGCAATTCACATCCCAGGAGTAGACAACTGGGAGGCGGATTATCTGAGTCGTCAGACTTTCCATCCGGGGGAGTGGGAACTCCACCCGGAGGTCTTTGCTCAGCTAACCCAGCTATGGGGCATTCCAGAATTGGATCTGATGGCGTCCCGTCAGAACACCAAATTTCCCCTTTACGGATCCAGATCCAGGGATCCCAAGGTGGCATTGATAGATGCTTTAGTAGCGCCTTGGTCATTCAGTCTAGCTTATGTCTTTCCACCGTTTCCTCTTCTCCCTCGGCTAGTAGCCAGAATCAAACAGGAGAAGGCTTCAGTAATTCTGATAGCGCCTGCGTGGCCACGCAGGACTTGGTATGCAGATCTAGTGGACATGTCATCGGCTCCACCATGGAAGCTGCCATCGAGGCAGGATCTTCTAATTCAAGGTCCATTCAAGCATCCAAATCTAGTTTCTCTGCAACTGACTGCTTGGAGATTGAACGCTTAATTCTAGCTAAGCGTGGGTTCTCTGAATCAGTTATAGATACTCTGATCCAGGCTAGAAAGCCTGTCACCAGGAAAATTTACCATAAGATATGGCGGAAATATCTTTGTTGGTGCGAATCCAAAGGTTACTCGTGGAGTAAGGTTAGGATTCCAAGGATATTGTCTTTTCTCCAAGAAGGATTGGAGAAAGGTTTGTCAGCTAGTTCCTTAAAGGGACAGATATCTGCTCTGTCTATCCTGTTACACAAGCGTCTGGCAGCTGTACCAGACGTTCAGGCGTTTGCACAGGCCCTAGTTAGAATCAAGCCTGTCTACAGACCTGTGGCTCCTCCATGGATTCTAAATTTAGTTCTTTCAGTTCTTCAAGGGGTTCCGTTTGAACCTTTGCATTCCATAGATATTAAGTTATTATCTTGGAAAGTTTTGTTTTTGGTAGCTATTTCTTCTGCTCGAAGAGTTTCTGAATTGTCTGCTTTGCAGTGTAATTCACCCTATCTGGTGTTCCATGCAGATAAGGTTGTTTTGCGTACCAAACCTGGTTTCCTTCCAAAAGTGGTTTCTTATAAGAATATTAACCAGGAAATCATTGTTCCTTCTCTGTGCCCTAATCCAGTTTTTAAGACGGAACGACTGTTGCACAATCTTGATGTGGTTCGTGCTTTAAAATTCTGTTTAAAAGCAACTTAAGATTTCAGACAAACATCATCCTTGTTTGTTGTGTATTCTGGTAAGAGGAGAGGTCAGAAAGCGACTGCTACCTCTCTTTCCTTCTGGCTGAAAAGCATCATCCGATTGGCTTATGAGACTGCTGGACAGCAGCCTCCTGAACGAATTACAGCTCATTCCACTAGAGCTGTGGCTTCCACATGGGCTTTCAAGAATGAGGCTTCTGTTGAACAGATTTGTAAGGCAGCGACTTGGTCTTCACTGCATACATTTGCCAAATTTTACAAATTCGATACTTTTGCTTCTTCGGAGGCTATTTTTGGGAGAGAGGTTTTGCAAGCAGTGGTGCCTTCCGTTTAGGTTACCTGACTTGTTCCCTCCCTTCATCCGTGTCCTAAAGCTTTGATATTGGTATCCCACAAGTAAGGATGAATCCGTGGACTGGATACACCATGTAAGAGAAAACAGAATTTATGCTTACCCGATAAATTACTTTCTCTTACGGTGTATCCAGTCCACGGCCCGCCCTGGCAATTAAGTCAGGTTCAAATTTATTTTAGTAAACTACAGTCACCACTGCACCCTATGGTTTCTCATTTCTCCTGTTAAGTGTAGTCAGTCCACGGGTCATCCATTACTTATGGAATATTTCTCTTCCTAACAGGAAACTGCAAGAGAATTACCCAGCAGAGCTTGCTATATAGCTTCTCCCCTCACCTGTCATACTCAGTCATTCTCTTGCAGCCTAACAGATAGGAAGCTGTGAGAGATCTGTGGTGTTTTTTAACTTAGTTTTATTTCTACAATCAAAAGTTTGTTATTTTTAAATGGCACCGGAGTGTGCTGTTTATTCTCAGGCAGCTTTAGAAGAAGAATCTGCCTGGGTTTTTTTCTATGGCCTTAGCAGACATAACTAAGACCCACTGGCTGTTTCTCATCTGAGGAAAAGTGAGGTAACTTCAGAGAAGGGGAATAGCATGCAGGGTCCCCCTGCAACAAATAGGTATGTGCAGTAAATTATTTTCTGAGGAATGGAATTGACTGAGAAAATACTGCTGATGCCATTGTAAAGTAAGTTCAGCCTTAAATGCAGCGATAGCGACTGGTATCAGGCTGATGTGTGTGTGTGTGTGTGTGTGTACACTGAATGTATTTTTCTAAGGAATGGAATTGACTCTGAAAATACTGTAAATACTGAAATAATGTATGAGCCTTAACTGCAGTAAATGCGACTGGTAGCAGGCTTATTAATAATAATACATAACTTTCAAATGTATGTTTAAAACGTTTACTGGCATGTTAATCGTTTTTTGTGAGGTACTTGGTGATAAAACTTATTGGGGCTTGATTTTTACCACATGGCCATTTTTGTTTTCTGCATAGAAACAGTTTCTGAGCTTCCCCACTGTTGTAATATGAGTGGGAGGGGCCTATTTTAGCGCTTTTTTGCGCAGTAAAAATTCAGTCACAATCTGTCTACTTCATCCTCCATGATCCAGATCGTCTCTAGAGAGCTCAGGGGTCTTCAAAATCCATTTTGAGGGAGGTAATCAGTCACAGTAGTCCTGTGACAGTGTATTTGACTGTGAGAAAAACGTTAATTATATAATTGTTATCCGTTTTTGGGTACTAAGGGGTTAATCATCCATTTGCTGGTGGGTGCAATCCTTTGCTAACTTAATACATTTACTGTGAAAATTTGGTTGCTATAACTATTTTTGTTCATATTTTTTATATTGCTTGTAAATTAATTTTGAAAAGTATTTCCAAGCTTGCTAGTCTCATTGCTAGTTTGTTTAAACATGTCTGACTTAGATGAATCTCTTTGTTCACTATGTTTAAAGGCCAATGTGGAGCCCAATAGAAATTTGTGTACCAATTGCATTGATGCTACTTTGAATAAAAGTCAATCTTTACATGTAAAGAAATTATCACCAGACGACGAGGGGGAAGTTATGCCGACTAACTCTCCTCACGTGTCAGTACCTGCGCCTCCCGCTCGGGAGGTGCGTGATTTTGTGGCGCCAAGTACATCAGGGAGGCCCTTACAAATCACTTTGCAAGACATGGCTACTGTTATGACAGAAGTATTATCTAAGTTGCCAGATTTAAGAGGCAAGCGCGATAGCTCTGGGTTAAGGATAGAGCGCGCGGATGAGATGAGAGCCATGTCAGATACTGCGTCACAGTTTGCAGAACGTGAGGACGGAGAGCTTCATTCTGTGGGTGACGGATCTGATCCAGGGAGACTGGATTCAGAAATTTCCAATTTTAAATTTAAGCTAGAGAACCTCCGCACATTGCTAGGGGAGGTATTAGCGGCTCTGAATGATTGTAACACGGTTGCAATTCCAGAGAAATTATGTAGGTTGGATAAATACTATGCGGTGCCGGTGTGTACTGACGTATTTCCTATACCAAAAAGGCTTACAGAGATTATTAGCAAGGAGTGGGATAGACCTGGTGTGCCTTTTACCCCTCCTCCCATATTTAGGAAAATGTTTCCTATTGACGCCACCACACGAGACTTATGGCAGACGGTCCCTAAGGTGGAGGGAGCAGTTTCTACTTTAGCTAAGCGTACCACTATCCCGGTGGAGGATAGTTGTGCCTTTTCAGATCCAATGGATAAAAAATTAGAAGGTTACCTTAAGAAAATGTTTGTTCAACAAGGTTTTATTTTACAGCCCCTTGCATGCATTGCGCCTGTCACTCCTGCGGCAGCATTCTGGTTTGAGTCTCTGGAAGAGGCCATTCGCTCAGCTCCATTGGATGAAATAATGAACAAGCTTAAAACACTTAAGCTAGCTAACGCATTTGTTTCTGATGCCGTTGTGCATTTAACCAAACTTACGGCTAAGAACTCCGGATTCGCCATCCAAGCGCGCAGAGCGCTATGGCTTAAATCCTGGTCAGCTGACGTGACTTCTAAATCTAAATTGCTTAATATTCCTTTCAAAGGGCAGACCTTATTCGGGCCCGGCTTGAAAGAAATTATTGCTGACATTACGGGAGGTAAGGGCCATGCTCTACCTCAGGACAGGGCCAAATCAAAGGCCAAACAGTCTAATTTTCGTGCCTTTCGTAACTTCAAGGCAGGAGCAACATCAACTTCCTCCGCTCCAAAGCAGGACGGAGCTGTTGCTCGTTACAGGCAGGGCTGGAAAGTTAACCAGTCCTGGAACAGGGGCAAGCAGGCCAAGAAACCTGCTGCTGCCCCCAAGACAGCATGAAGAGAGGGCCCCCTATCCGGAAACGGATCTAGTGGGGGGCAGACTTTCTCTCTTCGCCCAGGCTTGGGCAAGAGATGTCCAGGATCCCTGGGCGTTGGAGATCATATCCCAGGGATATCTCCTGGACTTCAAGACTTCTCCTCCACGGGGGAGATTTCATCTTTCAAGGTTATCAGCAAACCAAACAAAGAAAGAGGCGTTTCTACGCTGTGTACAAGACCTCTTACTAATGGGGGTAGTCCACCCAGTTCCGCGGACGGAACACGGGCAGGGATTCTATTCAAATCTATTTGTGGTTCCCAAAAAAGAGGGAACCTTCAGACCAATCTTGGACTTAAAAATCCTAAACAAATTTCTAAGAGTTCCATCATTCAAAATGGAGACTATTCGAACCATCCTTCCCATGATCCAAGAGGGTCAGTACATGACCACGGTGGACCTAAAGGATGCCTACCTTCACATACCGATTCACAAGGACCATTACCGGTATTTGAGATTTGCCTTCCTAGACAGGCATTACCAGTTTGTAGCTCTTCCCTTAGGATTAGCTACGGCTCCAAGAATCTTTACAAAAATTCTAGGATCACTTCTGGCGGTACTAAGACCGCGAGGCATAGCGGTGACTCCGTACCTAGACGACATTCTGATACAAGCGTCAAGTTTTCAAACTGCCAAGTCTCATACAGAGATAGTTCTGGCATTTCTGAGGTCGCATGGGTGGAAGGTGAACGTGGAAAAGAGTTCTCTATTACCACTTACAAGAGTTCCCTTTCTAGGGACTCTTATAGATTCTGTAGAGATTAAAATTTACCTGACAGAGGCCAGGTTATTAAAACTTCTAAATGCTTGCCGTGTCCTTCACTCCATTCCACACCCGTCATTAGCTCAGTGCATGGAAGTAATCGGCTTAATGGTAGCGGCAATGGACATAGTACCATTTGCGCGCCTGCATCTCAGACCGCTGCAATTGTGCATGCTAAGTCAGTGGAACGGGGATTACTCAGATTTGTCCCCCCCACTAAATCTGGATCAAGAGACCAGAGATTCTCTTCTATGGTGGGTCTCTCGGCCACATCTGTCCAAGGGGATGACCTTTCGCAGGCCAGATTGGACGATTGTAACAACAGACGCCAGCCTTCTAGGCTGGGGAGCAGTCTGGAATTCCCTGAAAGCTCAGGGATTATGGACTCAGGAGGAGAAACTCCTCCCAATAAATATTCTGGAGTTAAGAGCAATCTTCAATGCTCTCCTAGCTTGGCCTCAGTTAGCAACTCTGAGGTTCATCAGATTTCAGTCGGACAACATCACGACTGTGGCTTACATCAACCATCAAGGGGGAACCAGAAGTTCCCTAGCGAAGTCTCAAAGATAATTCGCTGGGCAGAGTCTCACTCTTGCCACCTGTCAGCGATCTACATCCCAGGCGTGGAGAACTGGGAGGCGGATTTTCTAAGTCGCCAGACTTTTCATCCGGGAGAGTGGGAACTTCATCCGGAGGTCTTTGCTCAACTGGTTCGTCGTTGGGGCAAACCAGATCTGGATCTCATGGCGTCTCGTCAGAACGCCAAGCTTCCTTGTTACGGATCCAGGTCCAGGGACCCGGGAGCGGTGCTGATAGATGCTCTGACAGCCCCTTGGGTCTTCAACATGGCTTATGTGTTTCCACCATTCCCAATGCTTCCTCGTTTGATTGCCAAGATCAAACAGGAGAGAGCTTCGGTGATTCTGATCGCGCCTGCGTGGCCACGCAGGACCTGGTATGCAGACCTAGTGGACATGTCGTCCTGTCCACCGTGGTCTCTGCCTCTGAGACAGGACCTTCTAATTCAGGGTCCTTTCAAACATCCAAATCTAATTTCTCTGAGGCTGACTGCATGGAGATTGAACGCTTGATTCTATCAAAGCGTGGTTTCTCGGAGTCGGTTATTGATACCTTAATACAGGCTAGGAAGCCTGTTACCAGACAAATTTACCATAAAATATGGCGTAAATATTTACATTGGTGCGAATCCAAGAGTTACTCATGGAGTAAGGTTAGGATTCCTAGAATATTGTCCTTTCTACAAGAGGGTTTAGAAAAGGGCTTATCTACTAGTTCGTTAAAGGGACAGATTTCTGCTCTGTCTATTCTTCTACACAAACGTCTGGCTGAAGTTCCAGACGTTCAGGCTTTCTGTCAGGCTTTAACTAGGATTAAGCCTGTGTTTAAGTCTGTTGCTCCGTCGTGGAGCTTAAACTTAGTTCTTAATGTTCTTCAAGGCGTTCCATTTGAACCCCTTCATTCCATTGATATCAAGTTGTTATCTTGGAAAGTTCTGTTTTTGATGGCTATTTCCTCGGCTCAGAGAGTCTCTGAGTTATCTGCCTTACATTGTGATTCTCCTTATCTGATTTTCCATTCAGACAAGGTAGTTCTGCGTACTAAACTTGGGTTCTTACCTAAGGTAGTTACTAACAAGAATATCAATCAAGAGATTGTTGTTCCATCTCTGTGTCCTAACCCTTCTTCAAAGAAGGAACGACTTTTGCATAATCTGGACGTAGTCCGTGCCCTGAAATTCTATTTGCAGGCAACCAAGGATTTTCGTCAAACTTCTTCCCTGTTTGTCGTTTATTCTGGACATAGGAGAGGTCAAAAGGCTTCGACTACTTCTCTCTCTTTTTGGCTTCGTAGCATAATACGATTAGCCTATGAGACTGCTGGACAGCAGCCTCCTGAAAGGATTACAGCTCATTCTACTAGAGCTGTGGCTTCCACCTGGGCCTTTAAAAATGAGGCCTCTGTTGAACAGATTTGCAAGGCTGCGACTTGGTCTTCGCTTCACACTTTTTCAAAATTTTACAAATTTGACACTTTTGCTTCCTCGGAAGCTGTGTTTGGGAGAAAGGTACTTCAGGCAGTGGTTCCTTCTGTTTAATGTTCCTGCCTTGTCCCTCCCTTCATCCGTGTACTTTAGCTTTGGTATTGGTATTCCATAAGTAATGGATGACCCGTGGACTGACTACACTTAACAGGAGAAAACATAATTTATGCTTACCTGATAAATTCCTTTCTCCTGTAGTGTAGTCAGTCCACGGCCCGCCCTGTTTTTACGGCAGGTCTAAATTTTAATTAAACTCCAGTCACCACTGTACCCTATGGTTCCTCCTTTCTCGTATGCTTGGTCGAATGACTGAGTATGACAGGTGAGGGGAGGAGCTATATAGCAAGCTCTGCTGGGTAATTCTCTTGCAGTTTCCTGTTAGGAAGAGAAATATTCCATAAGTAATGGATGACCCGTGGACTGACTACACTACAGGAGAAAGGAATTTATCAGGTAAGCATAAATTATGTTTTTCTCCTAACCGTCGGTCGAATGACTGGGGGGGGGCGGAGCCTGAGGGGAGCTATATGGACAGCTCTGCTGTGTGCTCTCTTTGCCACTTCCTGTAGGGATTGAGACTATCCCACAAGTAAGGATGAATCCGTGGACTGGATACACCGTAAGAGAAAGTAATTTATCAGGTTAGCATAAATTCTGTTTTTCCATGAGTCAGGTCTATGTGTATTTCCCTTTGCAGTCTAACAGTTTCAGTATGGGAATCATGTTTTAGGAAGTTATTTTTTTAATATTTTCTTACCTGGGGTTAGTCTTTTTTTCCAATTTGACTTGTTTTTCCTTAATTTCACGGGCAAATCTAGGATCAAGAGGGAGCAAAAATGCTATTATTTATTGTGTCAGTTTTGGCTCAAACATTTGGTGTGAATTTTCATCTATAGTGACGCAGGTTTCGTCATTTCCTGCGTCTTTGTTGACGTTAGGTTGTTTTGGCGTGAAGTCGTGCTTGTTATGTGAGTTTTACAAATATTGTTTGGTCATATTACCCCACTTCCTTTTATGTTCTTGCTCTCTTTATATTCTAGAGGGCTATGCTGTTTGCTTTTCTGCCTAATTAGCATATACATTTTTTCCCATTCCTAAAACTGCTATATGAGGAAATTGGATATTTTGTTTAAATGTTATTTTTTCTTTTACATTTTTGCAAGATATCAGTCTGATCCTGTCTCAGAAGCTACTGTAGGAACCATGCTGCCTAAACACAGTGCTACCAAATCTAAGTGTATCTGTTGTAAGCAAGCTGAGATTATATTTCCTGCTATATTCTGGTGCAGTTGTCATGATAAGCTTTTGCATGCTGATAATGTTTCTCTTAGTACTAGTACAGCGTCTGTTGTTCCCTCAACATCTAATGTACATGATATCCCTGTTGCTATGAAAAATTATATTGCTTATGCGATGCAGAAGGCTATGTCTGCTATTCCTCCTCCTAATAAACTTTAAAGGTCTTTTAAAACTTCTCATAAAACTGATGAAATTTGTAATAACATAGTAGATAAGGTTGAAAAAAGACTGAAGTCCATAGAGTTCAACCTATACAAATCTAAAATACTTACAAAAAGCTCCAGTTAAGCTTAAATAACCCCATTAAAATGTGACCCATTTAATACTAGCAATCATATCCATGAATTTTGTTTATATACAGAAATTTATCCAGACTGTTTTTAAATGTATCTATGGTATTGGCATTCACTACCTCCTTTGGTAATGAGTTCCACAATTTTATTGACCGACAACATACTGAATTATACTCCCCTGAAGAGGATCTCTCTGGTTCAGAAGATCCTACTTCAGACATTGAAATTGATAAATCTTCTTATCGTTTTAAGATTGAATATATTTGTTCTTTGTTGAAAGAAGTATTGGTTACTTTGGATATTGAGTAAACATTTAAATTCTGTTTTTAAACCTCCTGTGATTACTCCTGAGTTTTTCCTGTTCCAGATGCTGTTTCTGATGTGATTGCTTGTTGGCTCCCCGTCAACAAGAGAATCACCTTCAAGCTCCTAACCCATGCATTCAAGGCCCTCCACAACATCGGTCCTGAATACATCTACCACCCCTCCAGACAACTTCGCTCTGCCGACAAAGCACTCGCAGTCATCCCCCGCATCAAGAAAAAAACAGCTGGAGGAAAATCCTGCTCCTATATGGCAGCAAGGTCATGGAACTCCCTCCCGCTGCACCTCAGACAATCCACCTCCCTTACAAACTTCAGGAAGGACCTCAAGACCTGGCTCTTCGACTGAATCGTCTTTCCTTAGCCCCCCTCCCCCCCATAGCGCCTTGAGACCCTCACGGGTGATTAGTTTGTGCTTTACAAGTACCCAATAGATAGATAGATAGATTGCTAAGGAATGGTCTAAGCCTGGTGCTTCTTTTAATCCTTCTTCTAGGCTCAATAAGTTATATACTTTACCAGTGACTAATTTGGAGTTTTGGGAAAAAGTCCCTAAGGTTGATGGGGTTATTTCTACTCTTGCTAAGCGTACAACTATTCCTATGGAAGACAGTACTTCTTTTAAGGATCCTTTAGATAGGAAGATCTTATCTAAGGAAAGCTTATTTACATTCTGGCTATATTCTCAGGCCTGCCATTTCTATGGCTGATGTTGTGGCTGCATCAACATTTTGGTTGGATAGCTTAGCACAACAGGAAGCAGATCCTGTATTGTCTAGCATTGTTTGTTTGCTTCAACATGCTAATCATTTTATCTGTGATGTTATTTTTGATATCATCAAGATTGATGTTAAATCTATGTTTTTAGCTAGAAGAGCTTTATGACTTAAATCATGGAATGCTGACATGGTATCTAAATCTAGATTACTATCTTTATCTTTCCAGGGTAATAATTGATTTGGTTCTCACTTGGATTCTATTATTTCCACTATCATTGGGGGAAAGGGAGTTTTTTTGCCCCAAGATAAAAAATTTAAGGGTAAATCTAAAGCTTCTAATCATTTTTTTTTCCTTTCATCAAAATAGAGAAAACCACTCCTTCCCCCAAGGACTCTGGTTTCAATTGGAAGCCATCTTCAAGTTGGAATAAATCCAAGCCTTATAAGAAACCAAAGTCAGCCCCCAAGACTGCATGAAGGTGCGGCCCTCAATCCAGTTCAGCTGGTGGGGCTCAGATTGAAATTATTTCAAAACATTTGGGGAGATTCTTTTCAGAATCATTGCATTCAGAGCATTGTCTCTCAAGGGTATTAAATAGGTTTCAGAATAAGACCTACTGTGGGAAGATTCTTTGTCACGTTCCAGCAAATCCTGTGAACGCTCAGGCCTTTCTGAAGTGTGTTTCAGACAACAAAGGCGACATCAGGACACGTGACACAAAGGCCGGTCACAAACGGACCAATCAGGAGATCCCAAATAAATCGAGGTTGAGTCCGTGATCAACAAACAGGAGCATGAACAGTATAAAAAGTACAATCTTTTATTTGTACATAAAATAGCGACGCGTTTCTCAGCATACAATATCGCTGTTTCATCAGGCTACATATACTGCAATAAGACGTGCTCCTTAATATAGCGTTAGTGAACCAATCAGGAGTCAAGCCGCAGACAACTACTACTATGACATCAGGATGGCATTTACGGACGCCAGCCGCCCCTGATTGCTAAACTAACGAGCATATAGATAAAATACACAAATACAATATATGTAACATTATAAAGTTCAGAATATGTATATGCACTTCATAACAGATGCTAAAAAATTAAATTTTCTAAATTAAACATACGACAATAAAATGGCTAAAACAAGCTAGGATATCCCTCTAGCTGAAAATATTTATATAAAAAATAAAATATGATAAATGCCAGATAAAGTCTACAGATGTAGGACAAATGTGGTAAAGAGTCAAATATTGAATATAGAAATCTAATTATAGAATATTCTAAAATATTGTTCAATCAGAAACTCACTGGCCACATTGAGATAGATCTAAAGTCAAATACAGGGATCTAAATATATAAAGGATATAATAAAGTGAGGTGCATCCACAACTCATTCAATTGTTTAAATAAACTAGATAGATGCCACTGGTCAACATAGGAGGAAATGCAGTAGAAATATGCTGGTGATTTATCTTAGTTGCTATATTGCAAATGTATATTCTTATATGCAATATGTGATATGTACTCACAGAGTAAACACAGTATCAAGAATTAAAACAATGTCTACCTAAGTGTAGTCCGGATCGGGAGGCATAAAGATAATAGCTAGGGCTCCATATCAATATATTATACTATAAAAATAGTGTCATTTGTAGTGGTATAAACAGATCCTTTAAAGACTAATGCATAATATATATATATATATATATATATATATATATATTTGAGTGTGATGCATATAACACTGGAGTCTACCTACTCAAGGGATAATTGCTATATGAGTATATATGTGAACCTATTTGTATACGCTAGCATAAGCTAACCAAACGTTACCTGTCAATACTATAATATGATGGATACATACATCAGATAAGTCATATACAAAAATGCCATATACAAAAATGTGTGCATACAAATAATACTCGAAATATAAACAAAGGCAAAGACAATGGAATATGGCCATTAAAATTACTTCATCAGAGTAGGTCAAACATACCGCCCCATCAAAACAAACTAAACCAAATTATTTTGGTAGGGTGGGGCTAAAAATAGAGGCCCTACACATAGCCCCGATGGACATATAATGAGGTCAAACAAAAGCTGCCAGATCTATATTTAAATTGAGTCCATTAGGATGCATGCTTTTAAGCATGTGAATCCAATAGGTCTCACGCTGGCGCAACCTAAAGAACCGATTATATAGTTGAGATTTAGGAACAAATTCACTAGGTAGTATAGTCAAACAATTGGATCTTCCGGGGTGTTTCATATTACAATGTCTAGGAACACTATGGTTTTTAAGATTCTTCTTAATATTACGTTGGTGTTCGGACCACCTGATACTCAATCTTCTACAGGTACGTCCAACGTATTGTATCCCGCAAACTCAAGTTAAAAGATAGACCACATATTTGGACGAACAAAATATATGGCCTATGATAGAATATTTACGACCTGTAACGGTCGAAGAAAAACTCTTTCTATGTGATAGATGGTCACATAGTTTACATCTATTCACATTGCATTTGAAACTACCATTCGTATTTTGTTGGTGTTCAATCTTATGGGCAGTAGAAATAACATGAAGTGAAAAAGGCAGGAATCCAAATGCCAGGTTAAAAGTTCAAATGCTTTATTATCCAATAAGTTTAAAAAGTCAAAACGCCATCAGTTATTAATGCACAAAAACATGGTAGAAAGATAGAACTGGGGACACAGAGTCTTTGCTGCACTGGCGTATGCGTTTCGGCCGTAGCCTTACTCTTAGCCTGATTGAAACTCTTCACACAGCTGGGCTTATAACAAAAAATTGGTGTGTTTTGATAGATTAAAATCAAAAAGGCAGGACTCTGTGTATACAATACAAAGAACTGATATAGACATTTCTAGCTACTTTGGCTAATAGTCTAACTTAGCCTATCTAAACCACTAGCCTAATTTATTACCCCAGAAGCATAAAAGTAACTATAGTCTTCAAAACAATGTATTAGAATTGCTCGGCAAATTGTGACATATGATACATATTTGAGTGTGTTAACTTATTCGACTGTGACTTATTCAGTGCACAAACTGTTACTGGACTACTATGCTTGGATGCCTAATCCTATGTGGGGGATATAAATTTTAACTTGACACCCAAGAAAGGCTTACTGATATAATGCAAATATGTACTTAAGCACATAGATAAAGCTTGTCATGGGAGTAAAAAATTGTTTTTCATCTTCCAAATATAGGTAAATAGAAATGTTTGCTTATGATAAATATTTACAAAAATCATGTTCCCCGTCTAAATGTATATAATGTATTTCCCAGGGTAACCTCAATTAAAGACAAGCTAATAAAAGGTGCCGTGTTGTACTATTAAGGAAAACACCTTGAAAAATAATGCAATTATGTACTTAAGCACATAGGTAGAGCTTGTCATAGGAGCCAGTAGTTATTTTTCCAAAATTAATTGAAGATAAAGATAAATACTAAAGGTGTTCAATTCTAACACTAAAGATGGATCAATTGATTATATTTACAAACAGTGGCCTAGCTGGAAAAATAGTTCCCCAGCATAAAGTTAGATATGGTATGGTACTATGGTGAAAAGTGGAACAAGATAGACTTTTATTCCCAATAGTTAATTAAATCATATTGGGAATTCAATCCACCCGGAAACTTAGTTTCCAAATTAAAAATCCAATACATTTCTCTCTTGTATAATAGATTTTCCCTGTCTCCCCCTCTCTTGGGGGTGAGTACCTGTTCTATAGCTTTCCAGCTAAAGAAAGTCAAATCCTTTTGATGCTTGACTGCAAAATGTGTGACGATAGGTGTGGTGGCCTTGCCTACAGTGATAGTGCTGAAGTGCTCCCTAATGCGTGACCTAATATCTCTGGTAGTAAGCCCTATATACTGCATCCCACACTGGATACATTCGATCATATATATCACGTATGTAGAAGAGCAATTTAGGCAGCGTTCAATTTCAAAGGTCTTTCCATTAGTTTTAGAGGTAAATGTAGATGTAACCTCAACGTGGTCACAGGGTTTGCATTTCCTGTGGCCACATTTATACATCCCTCTGTGTGTTAGCCAAGAATTTGTGATACTAGTTTGATCACTGTTGAGCTGAGAGGGGGACACCATGTTCCCTATAGTACTAGCTCTTCTGTAAGAGCATCTCAGGCCATTGTCCACTGTTTTTACCAATCTATCATCTGCTCTCAGCAAGCCAAAATGTTTGCGGACGATTCCACAAATTTGTTTATACTGGGAGCTGTAGTTGGTAACAAAGGTAACAACACCCTTAAATGGCACAGTACTCACCCTCTTTTGTTCTTTCTTATTTCCCAAGTTAAGTAGAGTCTTTCTATCCATACATTCTACTTCTTTAAGGGCTTTGTTTATATCAGTCCTTTTGTAGCCGCGTTGTTTGAATCGATCAATCAATGCTACTGATTGATCCCTAAAGGTATCCTCATCCGAACAATTTCTCTTGAGTCGGATGAGCTGTCCCTTAGCAATCGCATAAGGGACATGCGGTGGGTGACAACTCTTGCCATGGAGCAAGGTGTTGCCTGAGATAGGCTTCCTATAGCTGGTGGTTTCAATTTTGCCATCAGCTTTACCCTTAATAGTGACATCCAGATAGTTAATCTCTTGTTCATTGATGTCAAAAGTAAAGGTCAAATTTAGTTCATAACAGTCTTTTTGTTCCTAACGATCTCACTAGGAGCCAAGATTGTTTTAAGAATAGGTGCCCTTTTGTACACGATCCTCATGTATTGCCTATCAAACTACCTAAAATCGGGCGGTCCTTAGGGAGAGAGCATTCGCATTGCGCGCCCTTTTGTTCACCCTCTCTTCCGGAGTATTTCATTTCACATGAGGAAGTTTGCAGTCACTGGTCCTATTACGCGGTGTCAATATATTATAGCGTAATTAGGACCGGAGTCTGTCTTCCTGTTTGCGGTGCAGTTCCGGAACGCCATGTCCTACTCTGAGAGTTAGGTTTCGATCTTGGAAGGCAGCCTAATGCTGATTATCGACTATATTATTGCATTACACTGTTGGTATTTACACGCAATAAAGAGTTTTCCTTTTTTACTATACATGATAAGAATCAGTAACATGTTTATACTGTGTAAATGTTTAATTGTTAATTTCATCCTCTGACGTAGGATGAAACAACAGCACGCAAAATATGGAGTTCCTTTTATGATTTAAAGGACCAGTAACATTTATTCTGTGTACATTTTTTAAATGTTTTTCAGCTGTTCTTTGCTTATTCGTCTTTTGTGATTAATAAGATGTAACAAGAACACTCAAGTATGGCGTTATTTTTTTCACATTTAAAGGAACAGTACCGTTTTTTATGTGAAGAATGTATTAATATGATCTTACTCCCTTAAGACAATTGCTGTTTGGGGGTTTGTTACCAATTGCCAGGTTATGTCACAAGGTTCTCCTATCGGTGTTCCTTGAAAATTTATGCTGCCCAAACCTTTTTATGACACACAGGCAATGCTCTGCGGTTCCTAGCTAAGACATTGCTTTGACTTTTCATAGCGATGTCTTTTTGCAGCAGTGTTTAGGTGGTTTTTGGCTGGTTTCTGCACGACAGAAATAATCCATTCTTTTAAAAATTAAAGAGACAGTATAATTTTTTCTGTATGAATTTTATTACAGGAATTGCGGCTGTTTTTGTTTGTTCATTCATCCTTTGTGACGTAGGATGGTACGAACTTTCACAAGCATGAGTTTCTTTAAGAATTTAAGAGTCAGTTATATCTTGTCCTGTGGGCATTGTATTTAATGGCTTTCTGCTGTTTTTCTTTGTTGGTTCATCCCTTAGGACTGAGGATGAGACAAACGTACTTAAGCCTAGAGTTGACTTTCAGAATTAAAAGAACAGTTACTGCTGCTGCGGCTTTTTGGTTCGAGTCTCTTGAGGAGGCTCTGCAGGTGGAGACTCCACTAGACGACATTCTAGACAGGATTAAAGCTCTTAAGTTAGCTAATTCCTTTATTTCTGACGCCGTTTTTCAGTTAACCAAACTAACGGCTAAGAATTCAGGTTTTGCCATTTTGGCGCGTAGGACGCTATGGCTTAAGTCCTGGTCAGCAGACGTTACTTCAAAGTCTAAGCTTCTTAACATCCCCTTCAAGGGACAGACCCTATTTGGGCCCGGTCTGAAGGCGATCATTTCTGATATTACTGGAGGAAAAGGTCACGCCCTTCCTCAGGATAGGTCCAATAAGAGGACCAAACAGAATAATTTTTGTTCCTTTCGAAACTTCAAGAGTGGTGCAGGCTCAGTTTCCTCTAATGCAAAACAAGAGGGAAATTTCGCCCAGTCCAAACCAGTCTGGAGACCTAACCAGGCTTGGAACAAGGGGAAGCAGGTCAAGAAACCTGCGGCTGCCTCTAAGACAGCATGAAGGAGTAGCCCCCGATCCGGGACCGGATCTAGTAGGGGGCAGACTTTCTCTCTTCGCCCAGGCTTGGGCAAGAGACGTCCCAAGCCTGGGCGCTAGAGATTGTTTCCCAGGGATATCTTCTGGAATTCAAATGTTCATCTCCAAAGGGGAGATTTCATCTCTCACAACTATCTGTAAACCAGATAAAAAGAGAGGCATTCTTACGTTGCGTTCAAGATTTACTGGTTATGGGAGTGATCCACCCAGTTCCAAGAGAGGAACAGGGGCTGGGTTTTTATTCAAACCTGTTTATAGTTCCCAAAAAAGAGGGAACTTTCAGACCTATCTTGGATCTCAAGATCCTAAACAAATTTATCAGGGTCCCATCCTTCAAGATGGAGACAATCCGAACTATCCTCTCCATGATCCAGGAGGGTCAATATATGACTACCGTGGACTTAAAGGAAGCTTATCTCCACATTCCGATTCACAGAGATCATCATCAGTTCCTCAGGTTCACCTTCCTAGACAGGCATTACCTGTTTGTGGCTCTTCCCTTCGGGTTAGCCACGGCACCAAGAATCTTTACAAAGGTTCTAGGGTCCCTTCTGGCGGCTCTAAGGCCGCGGGGCATAGCGGTAGCCCCTTACCTAGACGACATTCTGATTCAGACTTCGACTTTTCAAATCGCCAAGTCCCATACGGACATTGTTCTGGCCTTTCTGAGGTCTCACGGGTGGAAAGTGAACATAGAAATGAGTTCTCTCTCTCCTCTCACAAGAGTTTCCTTCCTAGGAACTCTGATAGATTCAGTAGAAATGAAAAATTTTCTGACAGAAGTCAGGATATCAAAACTTCTAACTTCTTGCCGTGCTCTTCATTCCACTTCTCGGCCATCAGTTGCTCAGTGTATGGAAATGATCGGCCTAATGGTAGCGGCAATGGACATAGTTCCGTTTGCCCGCCTACATCTCAGACCACTGCAACTTTGCATGCTCAACCAGTGGAATGGGGACTACACAGATTTGTCTCCTCTGTTAAATCTGGATCAAGAGACCAGGGATTCTCTTCTCTGGTGGTTATCTCGGGTCCATCTGTCCAGGGGAATGAGTTTCCGCAGGCCAGAGTGGACTATAGAGACGACAGATGCCAGCCTTCTGGGCTGGGGCGCAGTCTGGAACTCCCTGAAGGCTCAGGGTTCGTGGACTCAGGAGGAAGCCCTCCTTACGATAAACATTCTGGAACTAAGAGCGATATTCAATTCTCTTCAGGCTTGGCCTCAACTAGCTGCGGCCAAGTTCATCAGATTTCAGTCGGACAATATCACGACTGTAGCCTATATCAACCATCAGGGGGAACAAGGAGTCCCCTGGCAATGATAGAGGTTTCCAAGATAATTCTATGGGCAGAGGTTCACTCTTGCCATCTCTCAGCTATCCATATCCCAGGAGTAGAGAACTGGGAGGCGGATTTTCGAAGTCGGCAGACTTTTCATCCGGGGGAGTGGGAGCTCCATCCGGAGGTATTTGCCCAGCTGATTCAACTTTGGAGCAAACCAGAACTGGATCTGATGGTGTCTCGTCAGAACGCCAAGCTTCCTTGTTACGGGTCCAGGTCAAGGGATCCCCAGGCAGCGCTGATAGATGCTCTAGCAGTGCCCTGGTCCTTCAACCAGGCTTATGTGTTTCCACCGTTTCCTCTCCTCCCTCGTCTGATTACCAAGATCAAGCAGGAGAGAGCTTCAGTGATTTTGATAGCGCTTGCGTGGCCACGCAGGACTTGGTATGCGGATCTGGTGGACATGTCATCCTCTCCACCATGGACTCTGCCGCTGAGGCAGGACCTTCTACTCCAAGGTCCATTCAAACATCCAAATCTAATTTCTCTGCGGCTGACTGCTTGGAGATTGAACGCTTGATTTTATCAAAACGTGGTTTCTCAGAGTCGGTCATTGATACCTTGATTCAGGCTCGAAAGCCTGTCACCAGGAAAATCTATCATAAGATATGGTGTAAATATCTTCATTGGTGTGAATCCAAGGGTTACTCGTGGAGTAAGGTCAGGATTCCTAGGATACTATCTTTTCTCCAAGAAGGATTGGAAAAGGGATTATCGGCTAGTTCCTTAAAGGGACAGATTTTTGCTCTGTCTATTCTTTTTGCACAAGCGCCTGGCTGATGTTTGATGTTCAGGCATTTTGTCAGGCTTTGGTTAGAATCAGGCCTGTGTTTAAACCTGTTGCTCCGCCATGGAGTTTAAATTTAGTTCTTAAAGTTCTTCAAGGGGTTCCGTTTGAACCCTTGCATTCCATAGATATCAAGCTTTTATCTTGGAAAGTTCTGTTTTTAGTAGCTATCTCTTCGGCTCGAAGAGTTTCAGAGTTATCTGCCCTGCAGTGTGATTCCCCTTATCTGATCTTCCATGCAGATAAGGTAGTTTTGCGTACCAAACCTGGGTTTCTTCCTAAGGTAGTATCTAATAGGAATATCAATCAGGAAATTATTGTTCCGTCACTGTGTCCTAATCCTTTTTCAAAGAAGGAACGTCTGTTACACAATCTTGACGTGGTTCGTGCTTTAAAGTTTTATTTGCAAGCTACTAAGGATTTTCGTCAAACATCTGCATTGTTTGTCGTCTACTCTGGAAAGAGGAGAGGCCAAAAGGCTTCGGCAACTTCTCTTTCTTTTTGGCTGAGAAGCATAATCCGTTTAGCTTATGAGACTGCTGGCCAGCAGCCTCCTGAACGAATTACAGCTCATTCCACTAGAGCTGTTGCTTCGACATGGGCTTTCAAGAATGAGGCTTCTGTTGAACAGATTTGTAGGCAGGGACTTGGTCTTCACTGCATACATTTGTCAAATTTTACAAATTCGATACTTTTGCTTCTTCGGAGGCTATTTTTGGGAGAAAGGTTTTGCAAGCAGTGGTGCCTTCCGTTTAGGTTACCTGACTTGTTCCCTCCCTTCATCCGTGTCCTAAAGCTTTGGTATTGGTATCCCACAAGTAAGGATGAATCCGTGGACTGGATACACCATGTAAGAGAAAACAGAATTTATGCTTACCTGATAAATTACTTTGTCTTACGATGTATCCAGTCCACGGCCCGCCCTGGCAATTAAGTTAGGTTCAAATTTAATTTTGTAAAACTACAGTCACCACTGCACCCTATGGTTTCTCCTTTTTCTCCTAACCGTCGGTCGAATGACTGGGGGGGCGGAGCCTGAGGGGAGCTATATGGACAGCTCTGCTGTGTGCGCTCTTTGCCACTTCCTGTAGGGATTGAGAATATCCCACAAGTAAGGATGAATCCGTGGACTGGATACACCGTAAGAGAAAGCAATTTATCAGGTAAGCATAAATTCTGTTTTTTATTTCTAGAGAGTTGAATAAGTTCTAGAAAATGCTGACAGAGCCTTGTGTATTTGAGGTAAGCTAGATGCAGTGATTTAACGACTGGGATCATGCTTACAAAACAGGGTAATACTCATGTTTATACTCATATTACTTAGTGACAAAACGTTTACATGTTTCATAAATAGGAAGTTTTTTCTCTGAGGGAGATAAGTCTTTATTTGGGGCCTAGTTTTCCACATGGCTAGTCAGATACTCCTAGGAGTATTTTCTTTAGGCCCCGCAGACATCCAGTACATGGTGGGAGGGGCCTATTTTCGCACTCTAGGTGCGCAGTTTTACTTCAGACTGAGACATCCAGCTTCCCTAGAGGAGTCCTCTGGCATCTGAGGACCATTATAAAGGGTTTATTTCTTCTCTAAATCGTATTTGAGGGCAGGTAGGAGCCTCAGCAGAGCTGTGGCAAGGTGCTCAACTGTCTTTTACCGGTGGTTGATGTTTTTTAAATCCGGTTAGGGGGCTAAGGGGTTAATCATCCATTTGCAAGTGGGTGCAATGTTGCTTTAGTCCCTTACACACACTGTAAAAATTTCGAAGACTTTGCTATATTTTTACACTGTTTTGCAGTTTAAGTGCTAGTTTTTTTCTCTTAAAGGCACAGTAACGTTTTTGTTAATTGCTGTTTCACCTTTATTAAAGTGTTTTCCAAGCTTGCTTGTCTCATTACTAGTCTGTTAAACATGTCTGACATAGAGGAAACTCCTTGTTCAATATGTTTGGAAGCCATTGTGGAACCCCCTCTTAGAATGTGTACCAAATGTACTGAAATTTCTATAAACTATAAAGACCATATTATGGCGCTTAAAGATTTATCTCCAGAGGATTCTCTGACTGAAAAAAGGGAGATTATGCCATCTAGCTCTCCCCATGTGTCAGAACCTATAACTCCCGCTCAAGTGACGCCAAGTACATCTAGCGCGTCTAATTCTTTTACCTTACATGACATGTCGGCAGTTATCAATGCTACCCTATCAGAGGTATTGTCCAAACTGCCAGGGTTACAAGGAAAGCGAGACAGCTCTGGGGCTAGAACTAATACAGAGCTTTCTGACGCTTTAATGCCTGTGTCCGATATACCCTCACAATACTCAGAAGCCGAGTCAAGTGAGCTTCTATCTGTGGGTGACATTTCAGACTTGGGGAAGGCGTTGCTTCAGTCTGATTCTGAAATGACAGCGTTTAAATTTAAGCTCGAACACCTCCGCTTATTGCTTAGGGAGGTTTTAGCGACTTTGGACGATTGTGAACCCATTGTAGTTCCAGAGAAATTGTGTAAGTCTGTAACGTCCTGTACTGTACCTTTAAGGCATAGGTCAAGAGTCTATATAAGGCCCCTCCTCATCCTGTTGCATTGCTAAGTATTTTGAATTCATTAGGTTCAGAGTGACTACAGAAGTTTCTGCTTAGCCTTTTCTAAGACCTAAAAGTCTTCAAGCTAAAGATTCTACAAGTTCAAGTAACTTTCACTTCCAACTATACTGACATCCATTATTACCTCAAAACCGGCTGCAGTCTAAACTGCCATCTGACATCCTGAGCTAACCCCAGCTAGCCGCAAGTACTCCAACACCCGCTGGTTTCTGCCTGCTCTGAACACAGAGTCGCACTCTGCAGCAGCTCTCCTCTCTCACACGCTGTGTGGAATCACACGCTGCATCGGCAGCACGCCTGTCAGTAGCGCGCTCTGCAGCACCTCACCTCTCCCACACGCTGTGTGGAATCACACGCTGCATCGGCAGCACGCCTCTCAACAACGCTGAGATCTCAAGTACCAGCACCATGCTACAGCTCCTCACGGCCCCTTTAACCAGAGTACTAAGGAACCGCAAGTATTATCTGACAGTCTGTCCTCATATGAACTTACAAATTGTATACCTGCTTAACCCTTAAGCTACTGGGAAACCTGTGAATGAGAATGAACTTTGATTGACGTTTGTAGTCTTGATTAGCATAGCAACAGGCCTCCACTTTCAGTTAGACACCGTAGCTAGTTTCAACATTGACACAAAACTTGCACTACATAAGGTTTTGATATCCATCTATCTGTGTGTACCATCTATTACTCCCTAACTTAAGGAGTCTTTATTTCCTTTTCTACTCAATCCTCCTTTACACTTCTTTTCACTTGCTCCTCCTTATTTTCTTGACTAATCTTAGTCCCCTCACGTCTATGAGCAAGAACTGGACTTTATACTTTATAAAGTCTAAAGGTTTGGTGTGAGACGGAGCGGTACTCATAGGCTGCATGCTACACTATTTAGTCTATCCTGTACAAACCTTACAAAGATGGACAAATACTTTGCAGTGCCTGTTTACACTGATGTTTTTCCAGTCCCTAAGAGGTTTTCGGAAATTATTACTAAGGAATGGGATAGACCAGGTGTGCCGTTCTCTCCCCCTCCTGCTTTTAAAAAGATGTTTCCCATAGATGCCGCCATACGGGACTCGTGGCAGACAGTCCCTAAGGTGGAGGGAGCAGTCTCTACCCTAGCTAAGCGTACAACTATCCCGATAAAAAATTGGAGGGTCTCCTTAAGAAAATTTTTATACATCAAGGTTTTATTCTCCAGCCTCTTGCGTGCATTGCCCCAGTTACTGCTGCAGCTGCTTTTTGGTTTGAGTCTCTTGAGGAGGCTCTACAGGTGGAGACCCCGTTAGATGATATTTTAGACGGGATTAAAGCTCTTAAGTTAGCTAATTCCTTTATTTCTGACGCCGTTTTTCATTTAACCAAGCTAACGGCTAAGAATTCAGGTTTTGCCATTCTGGCGCGTAGGGCGCTATGGCTTAAGTCCTGGTCAGCAGGCGTTACTTCAAAGTCTAAGCTTCTTAACATCCCTTTCAAAGGACAGACCCTATTCGGGCCTGACCTGAAGGAGATGATCTCTGATATTACCGGAGGAAAAGGTCACGCCCTTCCTCAGGATAGGTCCAATAAATTAAGGGCCAAACAGAATAATTTTCGTTCCTTTCGAAACTTCAAGAGTGGCGCAGCTTCAGCTTCCTCTAATGCAAAACAAGAGGGAAATTTTGCACAGTCCAAACCAGTCTGGAGACCTAACCAGGCTTGGAACAAGGGGAAGCAGGCCAAGAAACCTGAATGCTGCCCCTAAGACAGCATGAAGGAGTAGCCCCCGATCCTGGACCGGATCTATTCGGTGGCAGACTTTCTCTCTTCGCCCAGGCTTGGGCAAGAGACGTCCAGGATCCCTGGGCACTAGAGATTGTTTCCCAGGGATATCTTCTGGATTTCAAAGGTTCATCTCCAAAGGGGAGATTTCATCTCTCACAACTATCTGTAAACCAGATAAAGAGACAGGCATTCTTACGTTGCGTTCAAGACCTACTGGTTATGGGAGTGATCCACCCAGTTCCAAGGGAGGAACAGGGGCTTGGTTTCTATTCAAACCTGTTTATAGTTCCCAAAAAAGAGGGAACTTTCAGACCTATCTTGGATCTCAAGATCCTAAACAAATTTCTCAGGGTCCCAATATTCAAGATGGAGACAATCCGAACCATCCTCCCTATGATCCAGGAGGGTCAATATATGACTACCGTAGAGAACTGGGAGGTGGATTTTCTAAGTCGGCAGACTTTTCATCCGGGGGAGTGGGAGCTCCATCCAGAGGTATTTGCCCAATTGATTCAACTATGCGGCAAACCAGAACTGGATCTGATGGCGTCTCGTCAGAACGCCAAGCTTCCTTGTTACTGGTCCAGGTCAAGGGATCCCCAGGCAGCGCTGATAGATGCTCTAGCAGTGCCCTGGTCCTTCAGCCTCCCTCGTCTGATTGCCAAGATCAAGCAGGAGAGAGCTTCGGTGATTTTGATAGCACCTGCGTGGCCACGCAGGACTTGGTATGCGGATCTGGTGGACATGTCATCCTCTCCACCATGGACTCTGCCGCTGAGGCAGGACCTTCTACTCCAAGGTCCATTCAAACATCCAAATCTAATTTCTCTGCGTCTGACTGCTTGGAGATTGAACGCTTGATTTTATCAAAACGTGGTTTCTCCGAGTCCGTCATTGATACCTTGATTCAGGCTCGAAAGCCTGTCACCAGGAAAATCTATCATAAGATATGGTATAAATATCTTTATTGGTGTGAATCCAAGGGTTACTCGTTGAGTAAGGTCAGGATTCCTAGGATACTATCTTTTCTCCAAGAAGGATTGGAAAAGGGATTATCGGCCAGTTCCTTAAAGGGACTGATTTCTGCTCTGTCTATTCTTTTGCACAAGCGCCTAGCTGATGTTCCAGACGTTCAGGCGTTTTGTCAGGCTTTGGTTAGAATCAGGCCTGTGTTTAAACCTGTTGCTCCGCCATGGAGTTTAAATTTAGTTCTTAAAGTTCTTAAAGGGGTTCCGTTTGAACCCTTGCATTCCATAGATATCAAGCTTTTATCTTGGAAAGTTCTGTTTTTAGTAGCTATCTCTTCGGCTCGAAGAGTTTCAGAATTATCTGCCTTGCAGTGTGATTGCCTTTATCTGATCTTCCATGCAGATAAGGTAGTTTTGCGTACCAAACCTGGGTTTCTTCCTAAGGTAGTATCTAATAGGAATATCGATCAGGAAATTGTTGTTCCGTCACTGTATCCTAATCCTTCTTCAAAGAAGGAATGTCTGTTACACAATCTTGACGTGGTTTGTGCTTTAAAGTTTTATTTGCAAGATACTAAGGATTTTCGTCAAACATCTGCATTGTTTGTTGTCTACTCTGGAAAGAGGAGAGGTCAAAAGGCTTCGGCAACTTCTCTTTCTTTTTGGCTGAGAAGCATAATCCGTTTAGCTTATGAGACTGCTGGCCAGCAGCCTCCTGAAAGAATTACAGCTCATTCTACTAGAGCGGTAGCTTCCACATGGGCTTTTAAACATGAGGCCTCTGTTGAACAGATTTGTAAGGCGGCGACTTGGTCTTCGCTTCATACTTTTTCTAAATTTTACGAATTTGATACTTTTGCTTCCTCGGAGGCTATTTTTGGGAGAAAGGTCTTACAGGCAGTGGTGCCTTCCATTTAAGTGCCTGCCTTGTCCCTCCCTTCATCCGTGTCCTAAAGCTTTGGTATTGGTATCCCACAAGTAATGGATGAACCCGTGGACTGGATACACCTTACAAGAGAAAACAAAATTTATGCTTACCTGATAAATTTCTTTCTCTTGTGGTGTATCCAGTCCACGGCCCGCCCTGTCACATTAAGGCAGGTGTTTTTATTTTTTAAACTACAGTCACCACTGCACCCTATAGTTTCTCCTTTTTCTTACTTGTCTTCGGTCGAATGACTGGAGGTGGGGGTTGGGGGAGGAGCTATATAGACAGCTCTGCTGTGGGTGTCCTCTTGCAACTTCCTGTTGGGAAGGAGAATATCCCACAAGTAATGGATGAACCCGTGGACTGGATACACCACAAGAGAAAGAAATTTATCAGGTAAGCATAAATTTTGTTTCCCCACATTTGTCCTACATCTGTAGACTTTATCTGGCAGTTATTATATTTTATTTTTTATATAAATATTTTCAGCTAGAGGGATATCCTAGCTTGTTTTACCCATTTTATTGTCGTATGTTTAATTTAGAAAATTTTCTAACATGTCAGTTTTTAATTTTTTAGCATCTGTTATGAAGTGCATATACATATTCTGAACTTTATAATGTTACATATATTGTATTTGCATATTTTATCTATATGCTCGTTAGTTTAGCAATCAGGGGCGGCTGGCATCCGTAAATGCCATACTGATGTCATAGTAGTAGTTGTCTGCGGCTTGACTCCTGATTGGTTCACTAACGCTATATTAAGGAGCACATCTTATTGCAGTGTATGTAGCCTGATGAAACAGCGATATTGTATGCTGAGAAATGTGTCACTATTTTATGTACAAATAAAAGATTGTACTTTTTTTATGCTCCTGTTTGTATATCACGGACTCAACCTCATTTGGGATCTCCTGATTGGTCCGTTTGTGACCGGCCTTCGTGTCACGTGTCTTGACGTTGCCTTTGTTGTCTTACGGGCGACTAAAAAGGTCCTGTACTGCCCTACACGGCACTCCGGTTGTGCCTTTACATCTGGTGAGAAGATATAATATAGGCTCCGTATTATCTTCTATTTCTGCTGTTCAGACAATACTGTTCAATGTTGGCACCTCTGTTTTCCCTTTTAGGTATCTTGTAATCCTGTTCGTGTTTGAAGAGAGCAGCCTTACTCCGCCTGGTTTTCTACTCCTGTTGTGGCCACAAGCGCACCTCTCGTGAGGATCTTTTGAATCCTCCAGATGGGTAATTATACCAGTTCCACTTCAGGAACAGGGTCTGGGTTTTTATTCAAATCTATTCATTGTCCCAAAGAAAGAAAAAATAATTCAGATCAGTTCAAGATGGCGACTATAAGTACTATTCTGCCTTTTATTCAGCAAGGTCATTACATGTCCACAATAGACTTACAGGACGCTAATCTTCACATTCCGATTTATCCAGATCACTATCGGTTTCTGAGATTCTCTTTTCTAGACTAGCATTACCAATTTGTCGCTCTTTCATTTGGTCTAGTGACAGCTCCAAGGCTCTTTTCGAAGGTTCTTGTGCCTTTCTATCTGTAATCAGAGAGCAGGGTATTGCAATGTTTCCTTATTTGGATGATATATTGGTACTGGCTCAATCTTTTCATTTAGCAGAATCTCACATGAATCAACTAGTGT
The DNA here is from genome assembly GCF_027579735.1 of Bombina bombina. Classification (NCBI taxonomy): domain Eukaryota; kingdom Metazoa; phylum Chordata; class Amphibia; order Anura; family Bombinatoridae; genus Bombina; species Bombina bombina. Next base: position 15,083,353 of record NC_069500.1, read on the forward strand.
TATTTCTTCAAAGACATGGTTGGATGATCAATTTACCAAAGAGTTTCTTGATTCCTCAGACAAGGGTTACATTTTTAGGTTTCCAGATAGATTCAGTGTCCATGACTCTGTCTTTAACAGACAAGAAACAAATGAAATTGGTTTCAGCCTTTCGAAACCTTCAGTCTCGATCATTCCCTTCAGTGGCTTTTTGCATGGAAGTTTTCGGTTTCATGACTGCAGCATCGCACGCGATTCCCTTTGCTTGTTTTTATATGAGACCTCTGCAGTTTTGTATGCTGAATCAATGGTGCAGGGATTATACTCTATCACAATTGATATTCTTAAATCCCAACATTCAACTCTCTCTGACTTGGTGGTTAGACCATCATCGTATTGTTTAAGGGGCCTCTTTTGTTCGTCCTTCCTGGATTGTAGTCTCAACAGATGCAAGTCTTTCAGGTTGGGGAGCTGTCTGGGGGTATCTGACAACACAAGGGGTTTGGAATCCTCTAGAGGCGAGGTTACCAATCAGTATCTTAGAACTCCGTGCTATTTTCAGGTCTCTATTAAAGGGACAGTCAAGTCCAAAAAAAAACTTTCATGTTTCAAATAGGGCATGTAATTTTAAACAGCTTTCCAATTTACTTTTATCACCAATTTTGCTTTGTTATCTTGGTATTCTTAGTTGAAAGCTAAACCTAGGAGGTTCATATGCTAATTTCTTAGACCTTGAAGGCCGCCTCTAATCTAAATGCATTTTGTTTTTCACCACTAGAAGGCATTAGTTCACGTGTTTCATATAGATAACATTGAGCTCATGCACGTGAATTTACCATGGAGACAGCTCTGATTGGCTAAAATGCATGTCTCAAAATAACTGAAATAAGGGGGCAGTCTGCTGAGGCTTAGATACAAGGTAATTACAGTCTTAAAACGTGTATAATTAAAACTGTGTTGGTTATGCAAAACTGGGGAATTGGTAATTAAGGTATTATCTATCTTTTAATACACCAAAAATTCTGGTGTGTCCCTTTAAAGAGAGAACTTTTCATTCGCTTTCAGACTGACATTATCACAACTGTGGCCTATGCCAATCATAAGGGAGGGACTCGCAGTCCTTTAGCAATGAAAGAAGTATCACAGATACTTTCTTGGGCGGAATCCAACTCCTGTCTAATTTATGTGATTCATATCCCAGGTGTAGACAATTGGGAAGCAGATTATCTTAGCCGTCAGACTTTACATACGGGGGAGTGGTGTCTCTATCCAGATGTGTTTTTTTTAGATTGTACAGATGTGGGCTCTTCCAGAAATAGATCTAATGGCTTTCCATCTAAACAAGAAACTTCCCAGATACCTTTCCAGGTCCAGAGATCCTCAGGCGGAGATAGTGGATGCGTTGGCAGTTCCTTGGTCTTACCAACTTGCTTATATTTTAACCGCCTCTAGTTCTGCATCCAAAGGTGATCTCCAAGATCAAAATGGAACAATCACATGTGTTTCTGATAGCACCAGCATGGCCTCACAGGTTTTGGTTTGCGGATCTTGTCCGGATGTCCAGTTGCCAACCTTGGCCACTTCCTTTAAGGCCAGACCTTCTGTCTCAAGGGCCTTTTTTCCATCAGGATCTCAAATCGCTAAATTTGAAGCTATGGAGATTGAACGCATTCATGTTTAGTCATAGAGGTTTCTCTGACTCAGTGATTAATACTATGTTGCAGGCTCGTAAGTCTGTTTCAAGGAAGATTTATTATCGTGTTTGGAAAACCTATATTTCATGGTGTTCTTCTCATAAATTCTCTTGACATTCTTTTAGAATTCCTAGAATTTTACAGTTTCTTCAGGACGGTTTGGATAAAGGTTTGTCTGCAAGTACTTTGAAGGGACAGATCTCTGCTCTTTCTGTTCTATTTCATAGAAAGATTGCTAAACTTCCTGATATTCACTGTTTTGTTCAAGCTTTAGTCCGTATCAAGCCTGTTATTAATCTGCCTTTCTCCTCCAAGTCTTAATTTGGTTTTGAAGATTTTGCAGGCTCCTCCTTTTGAGCTTATGCATTCTTTGGATATTAAACTACTTTATTGGTAAGTATTGTTCCTTTTGGCTATCTCTTCTGCTGGAAGAGTTTCTGTATTGTCTGCTTTCTCTTGTGAATCTCCTTTCTTTTACAAAGATATGACGAGTCCACGGATTTCATCCTTGTGGGATATTAACCTCCTGCTAACAGGAAGTGGCAAAGAGCACCACAGCAGAGCTGTATATATAGCCCCTTCCCCTCCACCCTCAGTCATTCTCTTTGCCTGTGTTATACTAGGAAGACATGGTAAAGTGAGGTGTTATTTTTAGTTTCTTCAATCAAGAAGTTTTTTATTTTAAATGGTACCGGTGAGTACTATTTTCCTCAGGGGGATATGGAAGAAGATTTCTACCCTGAGGTTTGATGATCTTGGTAACTAAGATCCACGCTGGTTCCCACGAGACTTCTGAAGGTAACCATGAGACATCTTCAGTGTGGAGACCGGTTTCATGCTACAAGCAGCATTAAGGTATGTGCAGCCTTTTTTTCTGAGGAGACTTGGTGTATCAGAACTGTCTGGCATTATTTCCCTGTATGGGAATGGGGTAAGCAGTAAAACCTATTTTATTAAGAGGGGTGTTACTGGAGTCCCTATATTATATTTATCATTAGTTGATATTTGGGCATTATGTGACATGGGAGACAATATAAAAAACAATGTTTCTCCAACATAGGTGTGTCCGGTCCACGGCGTCATCCTTACTTGTGGGGATATTCTCTTCCCCAACAGGAAATGGCAAAGAGCCCAGCAAAGCTGGTCACATGATCCCTCCTAGGCTCCGCCTTCCCCAGTCATTCTCTTTGCCGTTGTACAGGCAACATCTCCACGGAGATGGCTTAGAGTTTTTTAGTGTTTAACTGTAGTTTTTATTATTCAATCAAGAGTTTGTTATTTTAAAATAGTGCTGGTATGTACTATTTACTCTGAAACAGAAAAGAGATGAAGATTTCTGTTTGTAAGAGGAAAATTATTTTAGCAACCGTTACTAAAATCGATGGCTGTTTCCACACAGGACTGTTGAGAGGAATTAACTTCAGTTGGGGGAACAGTGAGCAGACTTTTGCTGCTTGAGGTATGACACATTCTAACAAGACGATGTAATGCTGGAAGCTGTCATTTTCCCTATGGGATCCGGTAAGCCATTTTTATTACAGACAGAAAAAAAGGGCTTCACAAGGGCTTTTTAAGACTGTAGACATTTTCTGGGCTAAATCGATTTATATATAAACATATTTTATACTCCATAGCCTTGAGGAATTATTTTAATCTTGGGAATTTTGTAAAATAACCGGCAGGCACTGTATTGGACACCTTATTCTCTAGGGGCTTTCCCTAATCATAGGCAGAGTCTCATTTTCGCGCCTGTATTGCGCACTTGTTTTTGAGAAGCATGACATGCAGATGCATGTGTGAGGAGCTCTGATACATAGAAAAGACTTTCTGAAGGCGTCATTTGGTATCGTATTCCCCTTTGGGGGCTTGGTTGGGTCTCAGCAAAGCAGATACCAGGGACTGTATAGGGGTTAAATATAAAAACGGCTCCGGTTCCGTTATTTTAAGGGTTAAAGCTTCCAAATTTGGTGTGCAATACTTTTAAGGCTTTAAGACACTGTGGTGAAATTTTGGTGAATTTTGAACAATTCCTTCATACTTTTTCGCAATTGCAGTAATAAAGTGTGTTCAGTTTAAAATTTAAAGTGACAGTAACGGTTTTATTTTAAAACGTTTTTTGTACTTTGTTATCAAGTTTATGCCTGTTTAACATGTCTGAACTACCAGATAGACTGTGTTCTGAATGTGGGGAAGCCAAGGTTCCTTCTCATTTAAATAGATGTGATTTATGTGACACAAAATTTAGAGAAAATGATGCCCAAGATGATTCCTCAAGTGAGGGGAGTAAGCATGGTACTGCATCATCCCCTCCTTCGTCTACACCAGTCATGCCCACACAGGAGGCCCCTAGTACATCTAGCGCGCCAATACTCCTTACTATGCAACAATTAACGGCTGTAATGGATAATTCTATCAAAAACATTTTAGCCAAAATGCCCACTTATCAGCGAAAGCGCGACTGCTCTGTTTTAGAAAATACTGAAGAGCATGAGGACGCTGATGATATTGGTTCTGAAGGGCCCCTACACCAGTCTGAGGGGGCCAGGGAGGTTTTGTCTGAGGGAGAAATTTCAGATTCAGGGAAAATTTCTCAACAAGCTGAACCTGAGGTGTTATCCACTCTGGATGATTGTGAGAATTTGGTCATTCCAGAGAAACTATGTAAAATGGACAAGTTCCTAGAGGTCCCGGGGCCCCCCGAAGCTTTTCCTATACCCAAGCGGGTGGCGGACATTGTAAATAAAGAATGGGAAAGGCCCGGTATACCTTTCGTCCCTCCCCCCATATTTAAAAAATTGTTTCCTATGGTCGACCCCAGAAAGGACTTATGGCAGACAGTCCCCAAGGTCGAGGGGGCGGTTTCTACTCTAAACAAACGCACCACTATACCCATAGAAGATAGTTGTGCTTTCAAAGATCCTATGGATAAAAAATTAGAAGGTTTGCTTAAAAAGATGTTTGTTCAGCAAGGTTACCTTCTACAACCAATTTCATGCATTGTCCCTGTCACTACAGCCGCGTGTTTCTGGTTCGATGAGATAGAAAAGGCGATCAATAATAATTCTTCTTCTTATGAGGAGATTATGGACAGAATTCGTGCTCTCAAATTGGCTAATTCTTTCACCCTAGACGCCACTTTGCAATTGGCTAGGTTTGCGGCGAAAAATTCTGGGTTTGCTATTGTGGCGCGCAGAGCGCTTTGGTTAAAATCTTGGTCAGCGGATGCGTCTTCCAAGAACAAATTGCTTAACATTCCTTTCAAGGGGAAAACGCTGTTTGGCCCTGACTTGAAAGAGATTATCTCTGATATCACTGGGGGCAAGGGCCACGCCCTTCCTCAGGATAGGTCTTTCAAGGCCAAAAATAAACCTAATTTTCGTCCCTTTCGCAGAAACGGACCAGCCCCAAGTGCTACGTCCTCTAAGCAGGAGGGTAATACTTCTCAAGCCAAACCAGCCTGGAGACCAATGCAAGGCTGGAACAAAGGAAAGCAGGACAAGAAACCTGCCACTGCTACCAAGACAGCATGAGATGTTGGCCCCCGATCCGGGACCGGATCTGGTGGGGGGCAGACTCTCTCTCTTCGCTCAGGCTTGGGCAAGAGATGTTCTGGATCCTTGGGCGCTAGAAATAGTCTCCCAAGGTTATCTTCTGGAATTCAAGTGGCTTCCCCCAAGGGGGAGGTTCCACAGGTCTCAATTGTCTTCAGACCACATAAAAAAAAAAACAGGCATTCTTGCATTGTGTAGAAGACCTGTTAAAAATGGGAGTGATTCATCCTGTTCCATTAGGAGAACAAGGGATGGGGTTCTACTCCAATCTGTTCGTAGTTCCCAAAAAAGAGGGAACGTTCAGACCAATCTTAGATCTCAAGATCCTAAACAAGTTTCTCAAGGTTCCATCGTTCAAAATGGAAACCATTCGAACAATTCTTCCTTCCATCCAGGAAGGTCAATTCATGACCACGGTGGATTTAAAGGATGCGTATCTACATATTCCTATCCACAAGGAACATCATCGGTTCCTAAGGTTCGCATTCCTGGACAAGCATTACCAGTTTGTGGCACTTCCGTTCGGATTAGCCACTGCTCCAAGGATTTTCACAAAGGTACTAGGGTCCCTTCTAGCGGTGCTAAGACCAAGGGGCATTGCAGTAGTACCTTACTTGGACGACATTCTGATTCAAGCGTCGTCCCTTCCTCAAGCAAAGGCTCACACGGACATTGTCCTGGCCTTTCTCAGATCTCACGGATGGAAAGTGAACGTAGAAAAGAGTTCTCTATCTCCGTCAACAAGGGTTCCCTTCTTGGGAACAATAATAGACTCCTTAGAAATGAGGATTTTTCTGACAGAGGCCAGAAAAACAAAACTTCTGAACTCTTGTCAAATACTTCATTCTGTTCCTCTTCCTTCCATAGCGCAGTGCATGGAAGTAATAGGTTTGATGGTAGCGGCAATGGACATAGTTCCTTTTGCGCGCATTCATCTAAGACCATTACAACTGTGCATGCTCAGTCAGTGGAATGGGGACTATACAGACTTGTCTCCGACGATACAAGTAAATCAGAGGACCAGAGATTCACTCCGTTGGTGGCTGTCCCTGGACAACCTGTCACAGGGGATGAGCTTCCGCAGACCAGAGTGGGTAATTGTCACGACCGACGCCAGTCTGGTGGGCTGGGGCGCGGTCTGGGGACCCCTGAAAGCTCAGGGTCTTTGGTCTCGGGAAGAATCTCTTCTACCGATAAATATTCTGGAACTGAGAGCGATATTCAATGCTCTCAAGGCTTGGCCTCAGCTAGCAAAGGCCAAGTTCATACGGTTTCAATCAGACAACATGACAACTGTTGCGTACATCAACCATCAGGGGGGAACAAGGAGTTCCCTGGCGATGGAAGAAGTGACCAAAATCATTCAATGGGCGGAGACTCACTCCTGCCACTTGTCTGCAATCCACATCCCAGGAGTGGAAAATTGGGAAGCGGATTTTCTGAGTCGTCAGACATTTCATCCGGGGGAGTGGGAACTCCATCCGGAAATCTTTGCCCAAATTACTCATCTGTGGGGCATTCCAGACATGGATCTGATGGCCTCTCGTCAGAACTTCAAGGTTCCTTGCTACGGGTCCAGATCCAGGGATCCCAAGGCGACTCTAGTAGATGCACTAGTAGCACCTTGGACCTTCAAACTAGCTTATGTATTCCCGCCGTTTCCTCTCATCCCCAGGCTGGTAGCCAGGATCAAGCAGGAGAGGGCATCGGTGATCTTGATAGCTCCTGCGTGGCCACGCAGGACTTGGTATGCAGACCTGGTGAATATGTCATCGGCTCCACCATGGAAGCTACCTTTGAGACGAGACCTTCTTGTTCAAGGTCCGTTCGAACATCCGAATCTGGTCTCACTCCAACTGACTGCTTGGAGATTGAACGCTTGATCTTATCAAAGCGAGGATTCTCAGATTCTGTCATTGATACTCTTGTTCAGGCCAGAAAGCCTGTAACTAGAAAAATTTACCACAAAATATGGAAAAAATATATCTGTTGGTGTGAATCTAAAGGATTCCCTTGGGACAAGGTAAAAATTCCTAAGATTCTATCCTTTCTTCAAGAAGGTTTGGAGAAAGGATTATCTGCAAGTTCCTTGAAGGGACAGATTTCTGCCTTGTCTGTGTTACTTCACAAAAAGCTGGCAGCTGTGCCAGATGTTCAAGCCTTTGTTCAGGCTCTGGTTAGAATCAAGCCTGTTTACAAACCTTTGACTCCTCCTTGGAGTCTCAATTTAGTTCTTTCAGTTCTTCAGGGGGTTCCGTTTGAACCCTTACATTCCGTTGATATTAAGTTATTATCTTGGAAAGTTTTGTTTTTGGTTGCAATTTCTTCTGCTAGAAGAGTTTCAGAATTATCTGCTCTGCAGTGTTCTCCTCCTTATCTGGTGTTCCATGCAGATAAGGTGGTTTTACGTACTAAACCTGGTTTTCTTCCGAAAGTTGTTTCTAACAAAAACATTAACCAGGAGATAGTCGTGCCTTCTTTGTGTCCGAATCCAGTTTCAAAGAAGGAACGTCTGTTGCACAATTTGGATGTTGTTCGTGCTCTAAAATTCTATTTAGATGCTACAAAGGATTTTAGACAAACATCTTCCTTGTTTGTTGTTTATTCTGGTAAAAGGAGAGGTCAAAAAGCAACTTCTACCTCTCTCTCTTTTTGGATTAAAAGCATCATCAGATTGGCTTACGAGACTGCCGGACGGCAGCCTCCTGACAGAATCACAGCTCATTCCACTAGGGCTGTGGCTTCCACATGGGCCTTCAAGAACGAGGCTTCTGTTGATCAGATATGTAAGGCAGCGACTTGGTCTTCACTGCACACTTTTACTAAATTTTACAAGTTTGATACTTTTGCTTCTTCTGAGGCTATTTTTGGGAGAAAGGTTTTGCAAGCCGTGGTGCCTTCCATCTAGGTGACCTGATTTGCTCCCTCCCTTCATCCGTGTCCTAAAGCTTTGGTATTGGTTCCCACAAGTAAGGATGACGCCGTGGACCGGACACACCTATGTTGGAGAAAACAGAATTTATGTTTACCTGATAAATTACTTTTCTCCAACATAGGTGTGTCCGGTCCACGGCGTCATCCTTACTTGTGGGATATTCTCTTCCCCAACAGGAAATGGCAAAGAGCCCAGCAAAGCTGGTCACATGATCCCTCCTAGGCTCCGCCTACCCCAGTCATTCTCTTTGCCGTTGTACAGGCAACATCTCCACGGAGATGGCTTAGAGTTTTTTAGTGTTTAACTGTAGTTTTTATTATTCAATCAAGAGTTTGTTATTTTGAAATAGTGCTGGTATGTACTATTTACTCAGAAACAGAAAAGAGATGAAGATTTCTGTTTGTATGAGGAAAATGATTTTAGCACCGTCACTAAAATCCATGGCTGTTCCACACAGGACTGTTGAGAGCAATTAACTTCAGTTGGGGGAACAGTGAGCAGTCTCTTGCTGCTTGAGGTATGACACATTCTAACAAGACGATGTAATGCTGGAAGCTGTCATTTTCCCTCTGGGATCCGGTAAGCCATGTTTATATGTTTATTACGATTGTAAATAAGGGCTTCAAAAAGGGCTTATTAAGACTGTAGACTTTTTTTGGGCTAAATCGATTGATTATTAACACATATTTAGCCTTGAGGAATCATTTTATCTGGGTATTTTGATATAATAATATCGGCAGGCACTGTTTTAGACACCTTATTCTTTAGGGGCTTTCCCAAAGCATAGGCAGAGCCTCATTTTCGCGCCGGTGTTGCGCACTTGTTTTTGAGAGGCATGGCATGCAGTCGCATGTGAGAGGAGCTCTGATACTTAGAAAAGACTTTCTGAAGGCGTCATTTGGTATCGTATTCCCCTTGGGGCTTGGTTGGGTCTCAGCAAAGCAGATACCAGGGACTGTAAAGGGGTTAAAGTTCAAAACGGCTCCGGTTCCGTTATTTTAAGGGTTAAAGCTTCCAAATTTGGTGTGCAATACTTTTAAGGCTTTAAGACACTGTGGTGAAAATTTGGTGAATTTTGAACAATTCCTTCATGTTTTTTCGCATTTGCAGTAATAAAGTGTGTTCAGTTTAAAATTTAAAGTGACAGTAACGGTTTTATTTTAAAACGTTTTTTGTACTTGTTATCAAGTTTATGCCTGTTTAACATGTCTGAACTACCAGATAGACTGTGTTCTGAATGTGGGGAAGCCAGAATTCCTATTCATTTAAATAAATGTGATTTATGTGACAATGACAATGATGCCCAAGATGATTCCTCAAGTGAGGGGAGTAAGCATGGTACTGCATCATTCCCTCCTTCGTCTACACGAGTCTTGCCCACTCAGGAGGCCCCTAGTACATCTAGCGCGCCAATACTCCTTACTATGCAACAATTAACGGCTGTAATGGATAATTCTGTCAAAAACATTTTAGCCAAAATGAACACTTATCAGCGTAAGCGCGACTGCTCTGTTTTAGATACTGAAGAGCATGACGACGCTGATATTAATATTTCTGAAGGGCCCCTAACTCTGTCTGATGGGGCCAGGGAGGTTTTGTCTGAGGGAGAAATTACTGATTCAGGGAACATTTCTCAACAAGCTGAACCTGATGTGATTGCATTTAAATTTAAGTTGGAACATCTCCGCATTCTGCTTAAGGAGGTATTATCCACTCTGGATGATTGTGACAAGTTGGTCATCCCAGAGAAACTATGTAAAATGGACAAGTTCCTAGAGGTGCCGGGGCTCCCAGAAGCTTTTCCTATACCCAAGCGGGTGGCGGACATTGTTAATAAAGAATGGGAAAGGCCCGGTATTCCTTTCGTCCCTCCCCCCATATTTAAAAAATTGTTTCCTATGGTCGACCCCAGAAAGGACTTATGGCAGACAGTCCCCAAGGTCGAGGGAGCGGTTTCCACTTTAAACAAACGCACCACTATACCCATAGAGGATAGTTGTGCTTTCAAAGATCCTATGGATAAAAAATTAGAAGGTTTGCTTAAAAAGATGTTTGTTCAGCAGGGTTACCTTCTACAACCAATTTCATGCATTGTCCCTGTCGCTACAGCCGCATGTTTCTGGTTCGATGAGCTGATAAAGGCGGTCGACAGTGATTCTCCTCCTTATGAGGAGATTATGGACAGAATCAATGCTCTCAAATTGGCTAATTCTTTCACCCTAGACGCCACTTTGCAATTGGCTAGGTTAGCGGCTAAGAATTCTGGGTTTGCTATTGTGGCGCGCAGAGCGCTTTGGTTGAAATCTTGGTCGGCTGATGCGTCTTCCAAGAACAAGCTACTTAACATTCCTTTCAAGGGGAAAACGCTGTTTGGCCCTGACTTGAAAGAGATTATCTCGGATATCACTGGGGGTAAGGGCCACGCCCTTCCTCAGGATCGGCCTTTCAAGGCAAAAAATAAACCTAATTTTCGTCCCTTTCGTAGAAACGGACCAGCCCAAAGTGCTACGTCCTCTAAGCAAGAGGGTAATACTTCTCAAGCCAAGCCAGCTTGGAGACCAATGCAAGGCTGGAACAAGGGAAAGCAGGCCAAGAAACCTGCCACTGCTACCAAGACAGCATGAAATGTTGGCCCCCGATCCGGGACCGGATCTGGTGGGGGGCAGACTCTCTCTCTTCGCTCAGGCTTGGGCAAGAGATGTTCTGGATCCTTGGGCGCTAGAAATAGTCTCCCAAGGTTATCTTCTGGAATTCAAGGGACTTCCCCCAAGGGGGAGGTTCCACAGGTCTCAGTTGTCTTCAGACCACATAAAAAGACAGGCATTCTTACATTGTGTAGAAGACCTGTTAAAAATGGGAGTGATTCATCCCGTTCCATTAAGAGAACAAGGGATGGGGTTCTACTCCAATCTGTTTATAGTTCCCAAAAAAGAGGGAACGTTCAGACCAATCTTAGATCTCAAGATCTTAAACAAGTTTCTCAAGGTTCCATCGTTCAAGATGGAAACCATTCGAACTATTCTTCCTTCCATCCAGGAAGGTCAATTCATGACCACGGTGGATTTAAAGGATGCGTATCTACATATTCCTATCCACAAGGAACATCATCGGTTCCTGAGGTTCGCATTCCTGGACAAACATTACCAGTTCGTGGCGCTTCCTTTCGGATTAGCCACTGCTCCAAGGATTTTCACAAAGGTACTAGGGTCCCTTCTAGCTGTGCTAAGACCAAGGGGCATTGCTGTAGTACCTTACTTGGACGACATTCTGATTCAAGCGTCGTCCCTTCCTCAAGCAAAGGCTCACACGGACATTGTCCTGGCCTTTCTCAGATCTCACGGATGGAAAGTGAACGTGGAAAAGAGTTCTCTATCTCCGTCAACAAGGGTTCCCTTCTTGGGAACAATAATAGACTCCTTAGAAATGAGGATTTTTCTGACAGAGGCCAGAAAAACAAAACTTCTAGACTCTTGTCGGATACTTCATTCCGTTCCTCTTCCTTCCATAGCTCAGTGCATGGAAGTGATCGGGTTGATGGTAGCGGCAATGGACATAGTTCCTTTTGCACGCATTCATCTAAGACCATTACAACTGTGCATGCTCAGTCAGTGGAATGGGGACTATACAGACTTGTCTCCGAAGATACAAGTAAATCAGAGGACCAGAGACTCACTCCGTTGGTGGCTGTCCCTGGACAACCTGTCACGAGGGATGACATTCCGCAGACCAGAGTGGGTCATTGTCACGACCGACGCCAGTCTGATGGGCTGGGGCGCGGTCTGGGGATCCCTGAAAGCTCAGGGTCTTTGGTCTCGGGAAGAATCTCTTCTACCGATAAATATTCTGGAACTGAGAGCGATATTCAATGCTCTCAAGGCTTGGCCTCAGCTAGCGAGGGCCAAGTTCATACGGTTTCAATCAGACAACATGACAACTGTTGCGTACATCAACCATCAGGGGGGAACAAGGAGTTCCCTGGCGATGGAAGAAGTGACCAAAATCATTCTATGGGCGGAGTCTCACTCCTGCCACCTGTCTGCTATCCACATCCCAGGAGTGGAAAATTGGGAAGCGGATTTTCTGAGTCGTCAGACATTGCATCCGGGGGAGTGGGAACTCCATCCGGAAATCTTTGCCCAAGTCACTCAGCTGTGGGGCATTCCAGACATGGATCTGATGGCCTCTCGTCAGAACTTCAAAGTTCCTTGCTACGGGTCCAGATCCAGGGATCCCAAGGCGGCTCTAGTGGATGCACTAGTAGCACCTTGGACCTTCAAACTAGCTTATGTGTTCCCGCCGTTTCCTCTCATCCCCAGGCTGGTAGCCAGGATCAATCAGGAGAGGGCGTCGGTGATCTTGATAGCTCCTGCGTGGCCACGCAGGACTTGGTACGCAGATCTGGTGAATATGTCATCGGCTCCTCCTTGGAAGCTACCTTTGAGACGAGACCTTCTTGTTCAGGGTCCGTTCGAACATCCGAATCTGGTTTCACTCCAGCTGACTGCTTGGAGATTGAACGCTTGATCTTATCGAAGCGAGGATTCTCAGATTCTGTTATCGATACTCTTGTTCAGGCCAGAAAGCCTGTAACTAGAAAGATTTACCACAAAATTTGGAAAAAATATATCTGTTGGTGTGAATCTAAAGGATTCCCTTGGGACAAGGTTAAGATTCCTAGGATTCTATCCTTCCTTCAAGAAGGATTGGAAAAAGGATTATCTGCAAGTTCCCTGAAGGGACAGATTTCTGCCTTGTCTGTGTTACTTCACAAAAAGCTGGCCGCTGTGCCAGATGTTCAAGCCTTTGTTCAGGCTCTGGTTAGAATTAAGCCTGTTTACAAACCTTTGACTCCTCCTTGGAGTCTCAATTTAGTTCTTTCAGTTCTTCAGGGGGTTCCGTTTGAACCCTTGCATTCCGTTGATATTAAGTTATTATCTTGGAAAGTTTTGTTTTTAGTTGCAATTTCTTCTGCTAGAAGAGTTTCAGAATTATCTGCTCTGCAGTGTTCTCCTCCTTATCTGGTGTTCCATGCAGATAAGGTGGTTTTACGTACTAAACCTGGTTTTCTTCCAAAAGTTGTTTCTAACAAAAACATTAACCAGGAGATTATCGTACCTTCTCTGTGTCCGAAACCAGTTTCAAAGAAGGAACGTTTGTTGCACAATTTGGATGTTGTTCGCGCTCTAAAATTCTATTTAGATGCTACAAAGGATTTTAGACAAACATCTTCCTTGTTTGTTGTTTATTCCGGTAAAAGGAGAGGTCAAAAAGCAACTTCTACCTCTCTCTCTTTTTGGATTAAAAGCATCATCAGATTGGCTTACGAGACTGCCGGACGGCAGCCTCCCGAAAGAATCACAGCTCATTCCACTAGGGCTGTGGCTTCCACATGGGCCTTCAAGAACGAGGCTTCTGTTGATCAGATATGTAGGGCAGCGACTTGGTCTTCACTGCACACTTTTACCAAATTTTACAAGTTTGATACTTTTGCTTCTTCTGAGGCTATTTTTGGGAGAAAGGTTTTGCAAGCCGTGGTGCCTTCCATTTAGGTGACCTGATTTGCTCCCTCCCTTCATCCGTGTCCTAAAGCTTTGGTATTGGTTCCCACAAGTAAGGATGACGCCGTGGACCGGACACACCTATGTTGGAGAAAACAGAATTTATGTTTACCTGATAAATTACTTTCTCCAACGGTGTGTCCGGTCCACGGCCCGCCCTGGTTTTTTTAATCAGGTCTGATAATTTATTTTCTTTAACTACAGTCACCACGGTACCATATGGTTTCTCCTATGCAAATATTCCTCCTTAACGTCGGTCGAATGACTGGGGTAGGCGGAGCCTAGGAGGGATCATGTGACCAGCTTTGCTGGGCTCTTTGCCATTTCCTGTTGGGGAAGAGAATATCCCACAAGTAAGGATGACGCCGTGGACCGGACACACCGTTGGAGAAAGTAATTTATCAGGTAAACATAAATTCTGTTTCTCCAACGGTGTGTCCGGTCCACGGCCCGCCCTGGTTTTTTAATCAGGTCTGATAATTTATTTTCTTTAACTACAGTCACCACGGTATCATATGGTTTCTCCTATGCAAATATTCCTCCTTTACGTCGGTCGAATGACTGGGGAAGGCAGAGCCTAGGAGGGATCATGTGACCAGCTTTGCTGGGCTCTTTGCCATTTCCTGTTGGGGAAGAGAATATCCCCACAAGTAAGGATGACGCCGTGGACCGGACACACCGTTGGAGAAAGTAATTTATCAGGTAAACATAAATTCTGTTTTTATGTTCTTCACCTTTTAGCCTTTCCTTTTTCTCTTCCTATACCTTCGGCCGAATGACTGAGGGTGGAGGGGAAGGGGATGGGCTATATATACAGCTCTGCTGTGGTGCTCTTTGCCACTTACTGTTAGCAGGAGGTTAATATCCCACAAGTAAGGATGAAATCCGTGGACTCATCATATCGTAAAAGAAAGTAATTTATCAGGTAAGCATAAATTTAGTTTTTCTGATTTTCCATCAGGATAAAGCTGTTTTACGGACTTTGTTTACATTTCTTCAGTTGATCAGATTTGCAAAGCAGCAACTTGGTCTACTTTGCATACATTTACTAAATTTTACCATTTCGATGTATTTGCTTCTTCTGAAGCAGTCTTTGGTAGAAAAGTTCTTCAGTCAGCTGTCTCAGTTTGATTCTTGTGCTTATATTTTAATTTTTTTTTCTTGAAATTTATAAGAAAATAAATATTTTTTGTTTGGATTTAATTTCTTAGCGGAAATAGCTTTTTTTATTTTATCCCTCCCTCTCTAGTGACTCTTCTCTGGACTTCCACATCTTTGGTATTATATCCCATACGTCACTAGCTCATGTACTCTTGCCATTTACTTGAAAGTAAACCTAATTTATGTAAGAACTTACCTGATAAATTAATTTCTTTCATAATGGCAAGAGTCCATGAGGCCCACCCTGTTTTTTTGGTGGCTTATATTTTTTTGTATAAAAACACAATATTATTTCCAGTTCCTCTTTTTTGTATGCTTTTTTTTACTCCTTTTTACACCTCACTACTTGGTTATACGTTAAACTAAGGTGTGAGTGTGGTGGGAGGTGTATTTATAGGCATTTTGATGTTTGGGAAACTTTGCACCCCCTGGTAAGAATATATATCCCATACGTCACTAGCTCATGGGCTCTTGCCATTTTGAAAGAAATTAATTTATCAGGTAAGTTCTTACATAAATTATGTTTTTTTGCCCCATTTCCACTCCAGGTCTGCTGTGCAATATTCCTGTGGGAGAGCAGTATCAACGTGGCTCATATAGTCCGGAGGTAAGACGTTCTAAACTGGATTTGTAAGGGGGGAGTTATGTGCGTTGGGACCAGTTATCCCGCTGTGCTGTTCACTATAACTGATTACGATACAAATGACAACTCCAGGGAGAGTCTGGTGGAACCTGCTTTGGCCTGCCTTTCTTATGTTCTGAGATCATACTCGGGTGACCCTTCTAGTATCCCTCAGTCCTCAAATGAGAGGAATATTTTGTCCAGCAACCCACGTGGGGGACTTTGTTTACTCTGAGGCTTGGGACGGAGAGCGACTGAACTCCTGCGGGGGTGAGTCTATTTGACGACCACTTCATGGCCCGTATATGGGCATTTGTGTTTGATATGCTAGGGGATAGTCAGGTTTCAGGTATTCTCTTCTTTTGGGGGAGATGGACTACTTATTTCCAGTTGTTAGCCCGGGCGTGGTGGTAGAGGCTACAATGAACAATTCTCAGCGAACTTCTGACTGGGATCCTTCAGTTGACTTTAAGGAGGACTTTGTTTCCTTGGCCCCTCCAGTAGGAGGTTTGTTGGACTCTGTTGAGAGAATGTTTGACTTTGATGTGCAACAGTTCCAGACCCTACTGGAAAGGGTCTTGTCTACCCTAGAGGCCCAGGTGTCTACACAGTCTGGAGAGGGACAAGTTCTTAATTCTGAATCTGGGTCTGGCTCTTGGCCACGAACCCTCTGAGGTTTTCCCTGTCTTCCCTATTATTAATAATATAATTTCCAGGGAGAGAGAAGGGCCTGGAGTTTCCTTTGTTTCTTCTGAGACTTTCAAACGACTGTTTCCTATTCCAGATGACTTTTTCGTGGAGCAGTGCCCCTTTCATAGAAAGTGCTATATCTTTTACAACTAAACTAAAGTGCGTTGACCTCTTTAACAGAGGAGGGAGTGATATCTCAGGGCACTGTCTTCAGTCTGGTGCTGGTTTCAGCCAGCAGTGGGCATCGCTGCAGTCACAAAACCAGCCAAGTCCTGGTGTGAATCTCTTGCTAGTAGGATTAAGGTGGCTCCCCTGGATGAGGTTCAGAATCAGGTCTGCCTGGGATTAGCTAATTACTACGTCAAGGTAGTTATCCTACAGATTGTTCTCATCAACGCTAAGAACTTTGATGTCTCTGTGGCTTATGCCGCAGTATAATGCACCTGCGTTTTGTCTTTTATTATCACCTGTCAAGGGTAGGGCCTTGTCTGGTCAGTCCTTGAGTGCCACCGTCGGGTCAGTCAGGGGTGGCAGGGCGGTTTCCCTTGGTCAGGATCCAAGAGGTAAATCTAAAGAGTGGTGTGCAGAAGCACATCAGTCTGTGTCCCATAACACATCCAGAAAGTCTCCTGGTAGCACTATGGAGCTTGGCAGCCTGACCTGGCATCAGGTCGCATAGGAGGCAGACTTTTCATTGTATCAGAGGAATTGGTCCCGGTTAGTCTGGGACCCCTGGGTTTTGGACATTATCAGTCAGGGTTACTGGATCTGTTTTAAATCCCGTCCCCAAAGTGATAGTTTTTTATTTTCAAACGTTCCAGAGGATCCTTTAGATAGGCGGCTCTTTTATTGCGTGTAAGGTATTATTGCTATGGGAACTATAGTCTCTGTTTCTCCACCTGAGAGGGAGAGATGATTCTACTCTGCGCTCTCTGTAGTTCCCGAAAGGGAAAGGAGTATTCTGTCCTATTTTGGACCTGAAGGAACTTAATAGATTCGTACAAGTCGCAAACTTTAAGGTGTAATACTTGAAGTCCTTTCTCCTCCTAGCTCAGGAGTGTCAATCAATGTCAACCATTGTTTTAAAGAATGCATTCCTTCACATCCTGATGCATATGGATTACTTTTGTTTCCTTTGTTTGCCTTAATAGATAGGCATTACCAGTTTGTGCTGCTCCCAGTAGGACTGGCAACGGCCCAACGAGTTCTCACCAAGGTGCTGGGGGTTCTGTTGGCTGTTATTTGTCTTCAGAGGATTGCAGTAACTTCTTACCTGGGGGATATTTTGGTTCAAGCTCCATCGTTGTGGGTGGCTCAGGACCAAGGGTTAATTTGGAGAAGAGCTCCCTTGTTCTATCTACAAGGGTTTCCTTTCGGAAATTGATTGTAGTATGAGTTTCTATCTCTCTGATCAATGCAGGGAATCGCTTCAGAAGGCATGTTATTGTTCTCTGCTTCTGTCTTCTCTGCTTCTGTGACCCTTTGGTAGCTCAATGCATGGAGGTGGTAGACCTCATGATGGTGACATATAATGCTATACCATTTGCCTGCTTTTATCTGCATCCACTTCAATTGCTTAGACAGTGGAATGGGGATCATTCAGACCTGTCACAGATTGTCTATTTGGATGCCCGGACAAGAGCGAGTCTTAACTGGTGGTTAGTTTCTGTTATCTTTCCTGGTCGTAATTTCAGCGGATGTGAGTTTGTCTGGCTGGGTTGCTTTTTGTGGTTCTCTTAGCACAAGGTTTTTGAGGCCAAGAGGAAGGGTCTCTACCTATCAATATTTTGGAGTTAAGTGCATTCTATAATGATCTCTTAGAGTGGCCTAATTTGGCTTATTCTCGGTCTATCTAATTTGATTCAAATAACATCACAACTGTAGCTATATCAACCTCCAGGGTGGTGCCCGTGGCTTTTTGGCGATGTGGGAGGTGCCTCGCATCCTGCGATGGGCGGAGAGGAACCAATGTCAACTTTCGGCTTTGCACAATTCAGGGGTGGAGCATTAGAAAGTAGACTTGTTGAATAGGCAGACTCTCCTTTCGGAGGAGTAGTCCCTAAATCAGGAAGTTTTTTAGGAGATTTCCTGCCGATAGGGTGTTCCAGAGATTTGATGGCATCTTGCTTCAATGCCAAGCTCCCTAAGTATGGTGCAAGGACTAGGGACCCTAAGGTGGAGATAGTTGACGCGCTTGTGCTTCCATGGAACTACAACTTAGTTTATCTGTTTTCTCCTATTGTTCTTCTCCGAGTGGTGGCTCGGATCAAAAAGGAAAGAATCCCAACTATTCTAATAGCCTCTGCGTGGGCTAACCTAGTAAGCTTGTCATCTGCTCCTCCGTGACGATAATCTCTTCACCAGGATTTGTTTTCTCAGGGTCCATTATTTTACCAGGATCTTTATACTCTGCAGTTAACTGTCTGGAGACTAAATGGTTGAGAGAGAAGTCTATCTAAAGTGTTCTCCCTTTTCAGGTTGGCTGGCCTGTTTTTGGCTCCTTACACTGATTTGTTCAGTGTTATCTCTTCTAGTGTGTGACGATTCTGCGTCTGCTTCATCGGTCTCCAGGAGGCTCTGGAGACAGACTGATAGGTCTTCTTGTTTGGAATTGTATCTTAAACTTTTTTTTTCGGTTGGCTACTTTGACAGTTGTTCTGTTCACATTTGAGCTTGTATTAGCTTTAGCTTGTTATCAGTTGCTTCATAGGAAGCATGTTAGCTTGGAATTTTCTTTTATGAAGCTTTGTTTCAGCTTCTTTTTTTGAGTCTGTGTCTTTAGTTGTGTGCTAGTTTTGAGTTCTCCATTATTCTGGAAGGATAATTCTTCTTTCTGGTGGTTGAATTCTTTTGGAGACACCTATGGGGAGACAGGCATGGCACCTTTTGTTTGGGTTCTTTGGCTTGGGCCTTGAGGTTGATATCTCAGTTGAGTGGCTGATCAGTTCTATACTGTAGTTCCCCTTCCCCTTTTTTTGTTCACGGTGTTCTTTTGTCTCTGAAATATTTCTGGGTTAAGAGTTTTCGGGAGATGCCTTATACATAGGACCGCCTTTTTTCCCGCTCGAACATTCGTGAACTCCACAGCTTGGGTATTGGTTTCCTATAGGTTATGAATGTTCTCATGGACTCTCACTGCCAATAGAAAAAAAAACCTAAAATTATACTTACCTGATAATTTAATTTCCTTCTTGGCATTGAGATTCCACGACCCCACAACCTCAAAATCTGTCTCATCTGTCTAAAAATAATATATATATCAATTAATATATGAAATGGCTATGTGAAACATTTTAATTGATTTAATTAGTAATTCTTTTATATTACCCCCCAATATTTATCACCAAGCCAATGCTACTATTTAATGTAGGGTGTGCTCCTGTATTCCTTTTCAAATGTAATGTAAGTAATTGTATAAGAAGTGGTTTCTGCAAGACAGGAGAGTATGTCTCATCAGTACATTCCAGAGGAGTAAAAACTTATAAGCTGTGAAAAATAAATAGTGCCATAGTATTGTGCAGAGCTTTTTACTTTTTAACAGAAACATTTTTTAATGAAAAATATAAAAATGTATATATATATATATATATATATATATTTCCTTCTTAATACAGGGAGAGTCCACAGCTGCATATCTTACTTGTGGGAAATATTGAACCTGGCCACCAGCAGGAGGCAGACACCCCAGCCAAAGGCTTAAATACCTCCCCACTTCCCTCATCCCCCAGTCATTCTTTGCCTTTCATCACAGGAGGTTGGCAGAGAAGTGTCAGAAGATTTCGGAGTAGTTCCTCAGGAAGGGTATCTACCCTTCGATATGGGACTGGAGTTTTAAATAGTCTTGTCAGCCTCTCAGTGAGAGCAATGATGAAAGAGTCTGGAGATGCAGGTAGAGTCTTTCTGCGAAACCTTCCAGACTCATATCAACAGCTCCTAAGCATTCAGCTTTGACGAGTTTCGCTGCCTGCTTTTCTTCACTCAAGTCCATGTCAGAAGCAATACTACAGTCTGTCACACTTGAAGAACCGTGTTTCTGTTCTATGGCATAGATTCCGGTAAGATCGTTTCATTTTTTACACATATGTTAACACTAGAAGACTGGGTCACAGTGGGACTCCTTTATCTTTATGGAATCAAAGGTCAATATCTCCTGAGGGGGATTATTGAACATTGGGGGTGTTAATCATATTGTTTATGCGATTTATGCTGCTTATATGTGTGAGATATTTTGGACTCATAGGCTGATATTGAACGTACAGGTTGCTCCTTTACTTTAAGAGCTGCGCAGTTTTATTAAGCTTGGTGCGTTTTTCCTTTAGCAGGGGCAGTCCTGCTTTGCACAACATGTGACCGGGAGTGGTCACGGTTTCCATTTCCTATTCCTGACGGAGTGACTACGGAGAGGAGCGAGTTTCTCTACATTGTCTGGGTCATAGGAGGTGGTGAGTGCCCCAGCCATTGAGGGTATAGGTTCCGGTTGTCTTTTCTTTAATGATATAAAGTTACCTAGTTATGGAGGATTCTGATTTTCTAGAGGATGAGACCTCTACGACAGAATTTGATACCTGTTTATATTGTGAGGAGGCCCGGGTAATCTAGCCCTTTTAATTATGTTCCATATGCCACAACAGGGTGTTTCATCGACCAATGTTAAGATGTTAGATGCCACTGAGCCTTAATCCCGTGAGGTGTGTCCCCTACATTCATCTGATCCTACACGTGCTGCTTCCCCTTGCACCACTAATCCTCCACCTGGAGGGAGCCTTTTTCCACCAGACGTTACTGCGCAGTTCAGTATGGCGATGTCTGCGGCCTTAGCCATTTTGCCACGTACAGCTACATGCAAACGAAGAGTTAATCCATGCACTCCTGCCCAGCGAGCATCATGTAAATTGACGGTTGTATCTGATCAGTCATCTGAGGATGGGGTTCTCTTTGAGGCTTCAGAGTACGGAACTTCTGGGTCGGAGTCTGCTGCTTCCATTACTCCGGCAGAAGAGGATTTCGCCTTTAGATTTAAGGTAGCACGCCTGCGTTTCCTTCTAAGAGAAGTTTTGACGATATTAGAGATTCCTAGTACTGATCTACCAGTCGAATCTCAGAGCCCTAAATCAGAGGGCGATTTGGATTAAGGTGGGTGGGGAAGGATGGAGACCCTCTTCCTACCTTTTTAAGATTCCCAGTTCCGAGCTCTATAGGGGGGTTGTGTTGCCCATCCCTATTTGGCTATCACTTTTTTTGTTCGCTTTCCTATCGTTTACTATTCCGTTTAATAGAGCTCTGGGTTGTTGGTTTTTTTTTCAAAACTATTTTTTATTGTTTGGAGTATCTTGGAACATTACAATAAAATGTACATTCAATATTATCATGCAGAGTACAGTGTGTTACATGATTTGACAGTAAGCATTACATACAGTTGTATTTCAGAGCACATGAGAACCAAATAAAACAAAATCAAATCGTTTCCAGTGCCTTCATCTGTCTGACTCTACACTCAAGATTTACGAACACTTTCTTTTTTTTTTTTTACAAACACTTTTTTTTTTTTTTTTTACTTTTATTGCTTAACCAAACTGTACTGAACCAACCCACCTGGTCTTAACTCCCTCACTTTTAACTAGTGATTACTATCTTCTTAAAATATACACCATTTCCCCTTAAGCTGTTCTTCTAAGATATATGTGGTTGACGCAAATGGTGTAACTATCTGTCTTTGCAGACCAATGGCTAGTGCGACTATGTACTTTTCCCATTTCTTAAAAAATTGTCTGACCCGAACTGACATATCACCCTTTACATCCGCCTGTTCAACAAACAACTGCTTGGTTAATGATGCTTTAAAGAGCTGCAGTGTTGGGGCTCTGTCACTTAACCAGTGCTTCAAAATAAATTTTCTGGCTAATAACAACACATTGTTTACTTGTCTGTCGTGATTTAGGCCCACTTCATTCCCCATCAATAATAAAACCCCTTTCCAGTCAAACTGGACCTCGATGTCTATCACATTTTGCAGCCAGTACTCAATCTGTTTCCAAAATCTTACCAATTTAGGGCAGCGCCAAAACAGGTGCTCATAAGTTGGATCTGGGTGTGAACATTTCCTGCATATGTTTGTCTCTGAGGTTGTCCATTTAGCCCATTGTCTTGGGGTGATGTATGCCCTATGTAACAGTTTATAGTGTGTTTCCCTCATGTCTGCTGATATCGTGGCAGCCCTAGCTCTTTCAAAACACGAAATCACTTCCTCTTTTTCTATTGTGAGCTGGTCTCCCGCTCTCCACTGCTGCACAACTCTGTCCTATGCTAAATCTGACTTTGCCGCTACCAGAAGATTATATTGAAATGTTATTGAACTGTATCCCTATTTGGCCAATGATTGCAGCGTGTCCCAATGTGTTGTGTCCCATATAGAGTTATCTATTCTGATCAAGGAGTTAACGTAGTGTTTGGTTTGTAAATATGCAAAGTATTGCCTCTGCGGTATCTGATTTTTTTCTTTTATCTGATCGAAAGTTAGAACGCATTTATTTACCTTGTCCAATAATTGTCCCACCAGTCTAAGACCTCTCGACTCCCATTGTTTGTATGGCCCCCCTGTGAGTCCCGGAATAAATTCCAGATTTCCCCTAATCGGTTTCAGCTTAGTGTCTGAACCGTTTTTACCCCATTCCATAGACATTTTTCTCCAATCAAGAATTGGCCCTTTGAAAAGCAAGTTGTTCCTAACCTGGTCTGGGAGCTGTGCTAGTTTAAAGAAAGGGAGAGATGCTAATGTCAACGGGGCAACAATCTCTTCTTCTAGATCTTCATGTGTAAATTTACCAATCCCTGTCACCCAGTCCAACGCTACTTTAGAGAGTGCCGCCCAATTATACCATTTTATATTTGGCACTCTAAAACCTCCTTGGCTTGTGGTATTAAAAAGCTTATAAAGTCTGATGCGTTTCTTTTTACCCTGCCACAAGAATCTCGAATACGCTGAGTGTATTGTGGTAATGTTTTTGCGGGTTAACAGCAGGGGGAGTGCCTGCATCACAAACGGCAAGCCAGGGAAGACCACCATTTTAATTATGCTCACCCTGCCCATCAGGGATAGTAGCAGGCTTATCCACTTCCTCAAGGTCTCTTCCGTGTTTTTTACTTTAGGGGTGACGTTAAGTGTATACCACTGAGAGGGGTCTGTCGCTATCTGGATACCCAAGTATCTGAATGAGTGTGTCACTGTCTTGAATTGTGAATCTAGCGTAGAATCCTCCTTTTTCCTACGTAACCACAGTAACTCTGATTTTTCCACATTTACTTTAAACCCTGAAAAGCTACCAAACCTCCCTATCTTTGTCATTATTGTTGGAATAGCTCTATTTGGGTCTTGTACAAACAGTAACATGTCGTCCGCATATAGCGAGATTTTAACCTTAACAGAATGAATCTAAATACCCTCTAATATGTCCCTAAGATGGATGGCCAGTGGCTCTATAGCCAAATCAAATAATAGGGGCGATAGCGGGCAGCCCTGCCTAGTACCTCTCTCAAGCAAGAAGGGGGCAGACAGGTGTCCATTCACTATCTGTGAGGCCTTTGGACTAATATTCAATTTATGTATCAGATTCACAAAATCCCCCCCTGTCAAACAGGTATGTCCACTCCACCCTGTCGAACACTTTCTCCATGTCTAGTTACAGGAGACAGGCGTCCGACAGTTCCTCCCTTCATCCCCCCTTTATCTCCCGCCCAGTAGTGGTTAACGACCGCCAGCACCTTTCTGATGTTCGTGCAACTGGTGAGGCAGGAAACGCGTCAGCAGAAGGATCTCTCTGTTTGCTGTGCCAGGTCTGTTTTATGAATTACCAATAAAATATACGTTTTACTATACCCACATTTATCTCTCTCTCCTTCCTACACTGGAACTGTGAATCTGTTTGGTAATTTTATTTGCTCCCAGAATTGTTCCTGTATGTGTGTGTCCGCTTCCTGTTTTCTATATAATAGGTGGTAGTATTCCCTTAGTATGTCCATAATCTTAGATGTACTCGTCACTCTAACCTCCCCCTTACGCATAGCTTGTATATAAGACCTGGGCGTGCACGTTTTTACTATATTGGCTAGTAATTTACCTGGCTTGTTCCCCATCCTATAAAATATCCCCTGTCTGTGTGTGTTATAAGTTTCCTCCAGCGACTGTAAATAAGTATCCCTCTCTTGTTTGTTTTCATAATAAGCAGTTCGTGTTTCATATGTGGGGCTATTCAGGTAGGTACAATACGTAGTGGTCACCTTATTCGTTAATCGCTCTAGTGTTTTATTTTTGTTTCTACAATGAGTAGCAGTGTACAATGTTATCTCCCCCTTCATTACTGCTTTAGAAGCATGCCAGTATAGATCTTCCCTACAACGTGCGTCTACATTATGTGTCGCATATTCATTCCACGCAGCCTGTGTGTTTTGAAGTCCTGACTGTGGGCTAGAAACTTGGGGAATTTCCAGGAAGACTTGTGTGAACTATCCGGGGCCCCTCCCAATGTCAACCATATAGGAGAGTGATCTGAGATCATTACCGTAGATATACCTACATCTATTACATCTGCATTGATCATAGGGGATGTGAGAAAGTAATCTTTTTTTTTTTTTTTTTTTTTAATATTTATTTATTATCGGCAGGGTGATTTTGAATACAAGGTCTCCACCATACCCGGCAGAGTGCAATTTATACATAAAAAAACAGCTACAATTGGATCCAGAACACTTTTAAACAAATGCATAAAGAAAGAATAACATCACCCTGACATTTCTAGCAAATTACATAAACACATAAACATAGGTAAATAATCTTTTAGATAATAAGACCTTATATGGATTTCATTGTATACACATTTTTGCCATAACAAGACAGAAAAGGAAAAATCACATATACAAAAACATAAAGCAAAACAACAACCCATCTCTTATTCAGGGACGCAGCCCTTTAACAGGAATATACATAGACATCCTATTACATATTACATCTCTAACAGTTTAACTTTCTTCCAGACCTTATATGGTATGAATCTATGAACTAGATCTCTTTCCTAATCCTGCGACCTTTGATATATCTATAGCGGAAAAAAAAAACCTGCCTCTCTCATCAAACTTTCTACATATAATACCCTCATCCTAAGTATTTATTTCTACGGACGTACCCAAGCCCATTCTTGGGGGAGAGCAATTTTCAATATGAGTAACATGAATTCAGGAGAATTGTGTAGGGGTAGTATAAATTGCTTTTGTGCAGTTAATGGCTTTTCCCTTATTAATTTTAACCATTTTGAGAAAAAGATTGTAAGTCTCCCTATTATGATCGGTGTATCTGCTGTGGTCATTAATGTATCTTGTAGTCGTTTCCAAAAGTTTTTTTTCCCATTATTGGGACCATATACACTACACAGGTGGTATCTATTGCCTCGGAAGACCACTTCTAGCAGAATGTATCTACCTTCAGCAACTATAATCTCTTTGGTGACATTAATATTAAGTCCTTTTCTAAACAGTATTGCTACTCCCCTCTTCCTTCCCGTGTCAGGCGTGAATATCACCTTTTCTACCCAGCTTCTCTGCAATTTAGCATGTTCTAGCTCCGTGAGATGCGTTTCCTGCAGGAGGGCCACATCTGCCCGCATTGTGTTGAGGCGCGTAAGGATGATAGATCATAGACGTGATCCCCCCCACATTCCACGCAACCAACTTTAATTTACAGCCCGGTTCAGAGCTCTGGGTTTTAATTGGAAAATCTTTTTTTGAAGATGTTTCATCATGAGGAATATCTTATGTTCTGACGACTTTGGTTGTTGCAGTTTTCTGGAGACTTCCAATTGAAACATCTCTGTCTCGTTTCGAGGGGATGGTTACCTCGATATCTTCTAGAAAGAATTAAGGCCTTAGAGCTTATAATTCTTTTATCTGGGACTTTTGCAGATTATTTGCCCCAAAGCTTAGGGCTTCAGGTTTTTTCTGTTCAGGCCTTGTATCACTTCTGCATGAAATCTTTCCTTCTGCTTGAGAGAGCGATTTTATTTGGTTCCGCTATTCCACTGTTTTACTGTTTGATGAGAAAGCGAATCTAAGAGAAATGTTTCTTTCTATTAGTCTTTTAGTGTGGTTATTGCCCAGCATCAGAAACCTCTGCTAAGCCGGAGCAATCCAAGGGTTTTTGGAAGCAGTCTCAGTCCTGGTATAGATCCAAGCAGAGTATAGGCCCGCCGAATCTAGACTGGCAGGAGGGGGCAGTCCCAGGTCCTATCTTGGATCGCGTTGGGGACAATCTATCGCTCTTTCAGTTGCTTTGTTCAGGGACGTACCAGATCCATGGGTCTTAGAGGTCATAGCTAGGCTTCAATTCTCAGCCTCCCAGGGCAGTTTCCTTCTTTTGATCCAGTGAGAGAGGGGTGCTTTTTCATAAGGGTTTTTTTCTCCTTTGGAGTCATTATTCCGGTGTCTATCACGGAGTGAGGTTTGGGATATCATTCAAACCGTTATTTTTATGGTCCCATAGAGGGAGGGGCCTCCTGTCCTTTTGGGATTCTAAAGCTTATGTCTCCTTGTTCCTGAGGGAGACTATAAAGTCCACTCTACCCTTGGTACGGGAAGAGCATTGCAGGTCCACTGTTGAGGAAGGGTATCATACCTTTTTCTTCCTCCTCAGGGAACATTTCCGGTTCCTAAGGTTGACGTTTCTGGATCAACATTTCCAGTACATTGCTCCTCCGTTTCGGTCTTGGAGCCTTTTAGGAATCGAGGGACTCTTTGTCAGTTGCCAGAATCCAGATCTAGCGGTAGATTCCCTTGTCTAGACGATTCTGATTCAATCGCCATCATCTCGTCTGATAGAAGAACATTAGGAATTTCATCCGTCTTCCTCGATCCTAAGAGTTGGAGGAAATCTAGACGAGAGTTCTCTGGTGTTAGGCACCAGGGTGGGTTCCTGGATGCTATGTTAGTCTGCATAGACATGAAGACCTTTCTATCTGACTTGTGAAGTTATGAGTTACCTTAATCGGGTTGTGCCTCCTTCAGGCCATCGCTGGCTCTATGTTTTGGTGGTATTGATGGTCATGTGGGCCATCTTGAACTTCATTCTTTTTACCAGGTCTCATCTCAGCAGAGACTCGGTGTATGCTGAGGCAGTGGAGTGGTGCTGTTTTTCGAATTAGTCTTAACAGATTTACCTGGACTACTAGTTGAGAGAATCACTCTTTTTAGTGTCTTTGTCCTGAGGGACATTTTCTTAATTCATCCGGGCCAATTTTGACTTTGGTCGCTAGCCCGTATGGAGGGTGATATAGGGTCCGTGGTTTCAGGAGGTTTCCGTACCGATTACTTTTTGGATCTGGTTAGTCCCAGTTTAAAGATTCTAGTCTGTCTTACTCTTGGTGGCTTAGAACTCCATCTGAGGAGAAAGAGAGGCTGCCTAGCGATGTGGGTAGCATCTCGGGTTTGGTAGTGGCCAGAGGCCCACTACTGATCACTATCAGCGATCCACTCTCCAGGGGTGGTCATCCGGTACAGATGTTCCTTAGAGACATTCCCATTATCTGGGGATAAGGTCTTCATCCGAGGGGTTTTCGGATATTTTACTCTCGAAGGGGACGCCGGATGAAAATCTTAGGACGTCCTGTTTCTATACCAAGTTACCCGCAGATTGGTTGTGGTTTGGGATCCTCAGGCGGAGCTAATGGATGCATTAGCGGTGCCTTGGAAGTTCAATACAAATTTTTCTTTTTTCTGCCATAGCACTCCTTCCTCGAGTGGTGGCTCAATCCTAGCAGGAGCAGACATCGGTGATTCTGCTTGCTCCGTCGCGGCCGCGAAGATCGTGTTTTGCGGTCTTTTAATGGGTATGTCATCTTCCCCTCCATGAGGGTTACCTTGTGGCAGGGAACTTCTGTAACAAGGCCCTTTTGCTTCATCAGATCTTATTTCTCTGGGGCGGACTGCCTGGAGATTATGCTTGGTCTTAGCCAGGGGAGTTTTTTCAGAGAGGTTATGGTCCTCTCCTTCAAGCGCGTAAGCTGGTTCCTCGTCATCTATCTTACGGTGTAGAGGACCTCTTTCTTCTGTGAAGAGCGTGGTTAGTCCGTGCACTCTATCAAGTATACCAGGATTCTTCCCTTCCTCCAGGATGGTCTGGAAAATTGGTCTTTTAATTAGTTTCCTTGTTGTAACAGTTTTGGTCCTGTCTGTTTACTATCCAGAGGCTCTCTGAGCTTCCGAATGTACATTTTTGGGTTAGGACTCTGAATACGATCAGGCAGAGGTGTCGATCTGATGCCACTCTTTGGAGCTTAAAACTTGTTCTTAAGGTTTTTCTTTGGACTCCTTTTGAGCCTCAGCATGAGGTTGCCATTAATTGTTATATTGGAAGATTCCTTCCGTCTATTATTGCTTCTGCGTGCAGAAGTCTGAGATGCGACCTTCCTTATATGGTGTTTCACGATAATAGGGCTGTTTTTCGAACCTAGTTAGGATTTCCTTCTAAGGTCATGTCAATTCGCAACTTCAATCATGAGATTGTGGTTCCTTTCTTATGTGCTATTCCTTCTTCTTGAAGGAAAGTTTACTACATAATATGGATTTGTACCTTAAGGCTACTTAGGAACAGGCTGATTTTTTTCTCTGTTTATTATCTATATGGGAAGCGTAAGGGTCGGAAGGCATCTTCGATTTCCTTATCTGTTAGTTGAGGAGTATCATCCGCTTGGCATAGCAGACAACGGGACACAAGCCTCCTCAGAGGATTACGGCTCGTTCTACGAAAGCAGTGTCATCCTTTTGAGCCTTTTAAAATGAGGCCTTCATGGATCAGATATATAGGGCGGTTATCAGGCCCTCATTACATTATTTCCAAAATGTTTAATCTAAATTATTTGCTTCTGTGGAAGCAGCCTTCGGGAGAAAGGATTTTACAGGCTGTGGTGCCCCTTTTAGATGGGGGCCGCCTCTCCTTTTTGCCCTTCCGTTAGCATTCAGTGTCCTCTGGAGCTTTGGTAAAATTTTCCAAAAGTAAGGAATGCAGCTGTGGACTCTCCCTGTACAGAAGGAAAGGAAATTATCAGGTAAGCATAATTTGTTTTTCGGATTATATTTCCATTTTAGACATAATTTAAGACTAAGCTAGGGGGCGGAGCCAACTGAGCTACAGGGAAGGCGCAAGTCTCTGGAGCTCTGGTGAAAAACGGCATAAAAACCAGATTTTTACAGCTAAAAAAAACGAAATTCAGGCTCAACAACTCGCCCATAAGGGAGTGAGACATAATACAACACGAAAACTGACTAAAAAATTAGAAGATCGATCATAAGTAAAAAAACGCTAAAGCAGCTCCGAAACAAAAGCAGGAAAGTCCGCGGTTGCGGCCTACACCGGACGGAGCGAAAATACAGGCCTCGGCTTTGAAGACTTTGCGGTAAGAAACACATACACCCCATCTCCTAGTGACTTTCCCTAACAAACTGTACAGACTGATCTAGGCCCAAACCGGCCTACAGGGAGGTTGCAACAGAGGCTTGGGCCTGAGGTTTGAACTAAGACGCACCACAGGGGAAAGATACTTTAATCATCCTTAGGGGACACTTTTACCCCGGAACGGATAGCCTAAGAAGCAGAGCATTTATAGACCCCTAATCTATCGCACAAACTTAACAATCTCAACATCTCAAGAAGTGGAAAGCCTCCATTTTACTCACCTCCCCACAGCATATAAGCCACTACAGGCAGCCAACCTAACTGCTGTACATATATATAGTGCCATCCTACACAATACAGCAAACTCCCTCCACCTGTCCCTTACTAACAGATGTAGCTTCCTTGACCTGGTCAGCTAAACTTTTTGTGACGCTGACATGGAGAAGTTTGGGGAAGCAATTTTAAGGGACCTATGATCTATAACTGTAAACCACAATCTAGGCCATAAAGAAAGCCTGATTTGGCAGGAGCTAACAACCCTTCTCAATGCTATGCAGCAATAAATGCCATGAAATGACATCCTAAGAGGATGGGCCGCGGCAATTAAACTAATAATAAACAGAGGAACCTACAATAAGCAGAAGTATATCACCTATATGACATAAAATAATACTAGGATCTCACTCTATCAACATAAGCATTTCTTCATTACCTTCATCATGAAGAATAAGTCTCAAACAGTCAAATACTGTCTCTCACGGTCCCAATCACGACAGAAAACAATTGAGGCCTCCATGACCCCTACAGTGCATAACCTACCTTCGACAACAGACGAGCAAATGGAGACCCCACAACTTTCCACACCAAATAAAGACCTGCTTGTTCACATTAAAGCACTGTTTCAAGAGGAGCTTAAGATGGCACTAAAAGACCTTAGTGACAGCAAAGATATTTATTTGTGAGACAGCAGGACAAACAGCAACGTTTCGAGACTTCTGTCTCTTTGTCATCGCTATCCTGACCTTGGAAGCAGGTCATTGTGACTTTGCAGGATAGCACCTGTGTGCTGGACTTTGCTCTATTTCTTCACTAAAAGACCTTAGACAAGACATAATCGACATCGGCGGACGCACCACTGAACTAGAGGAGAAGCTAGATGATGTAGTAGAAGAAATACCTAATATACACAATATACTAAGAGATCAAGAAATTCAGATACAGAGATTGGAAGACCAAGTTGAGGACCTTGAAAATCGGTCCAGGCGATCCAATATCTGCATAAGAAACTTAGCAGAAAACTACACCAACCTTCCTGAAACCCTAATGAAACTGTTTCATCAGCTTCTCTTAGATGTTGACAACATGTTCCTGATGGACAGAGCACACAGGGCCTTTTCAAGGCCACCACAGCCCTCTATGGCCAGAGATATCATAGTAAAACTCCACTATTATCATATCAAAGAACAACTCATCAAAGCAGCAAGACTATAATCTACTCTTTCATTTGAAGGGCAACAGATTCAAATATATACAGATCTTGCTCCTGCCACACTTCGGAGGCGAAGAGAATTTAAACCCATCTTTATGTCTCTCAATAATTTCCAGATCAAATATAGATGGAACTTCCCTTTCCGCCTAATCTTCACAGATCAGAATTTCACCTACCCATGCACAACACCAGAGGAAGGACAAAGATTAATGAAGAAACTACATCTTACTGCAGACCAACAAGAACAGTCCTTACAGCCCCTACCCAAAACCACAAAGAAAAATATTTAAAAGAGAATGGACACCCGTGACCAGACAAAAAAAGTCAAGAAAGGACACTAAAGACCCTAAAACACCAGGGGACGAAGATGAGTGTTCACCAACTTGACTTAAGTATCCTTATCTTTTGTTATTTCACACTCTGTTACTATAGTTGAGAGACACTCAGATTGAAGGTTGACAACTATGTTCACTGAATAATTTCAAGTTATACTACCTAGGTGTATTGGATACACTTCGATATGTCTTACTAATTAATATTTAATGAAGAATGGCATACTACTGCTCCTACTGCTCCTACCCTTCCGCGCAAGCGAAAAACATTTC
The DNA here is from genome assembly GCF_027579735.1 of Bombina bombina. Classification (NCBI taxonomy): domain Eukaryota; kingdom Metazoa; phylum Chordata; class Amphibia; order Anura; family Bombinatoridae; genus Bombina; species Bombina bombina. The sequence continues at coordinate 15,115,069 of NC_069500.1, forward strand.
TTCCTGCCCCCCCATGGCCTTACCTACGATCCCTTTTCTCCCCCCTTTCTCTTCTCCCCCCCTTCTCTTCTCCCCCCCCCCCAATCCCCTCTCCTACCCCCCAAAAAAAATGCTGCAAATTCTTAAACAACCTACCACTGAAACCATAGATCTCATAGGCATTAATACACCCACCATACATGGAACCCATTAAAATCATATCACATGATGTGAGGGGCTTTCATTCCAATGTCAAAAGAAAGAAAGCGATCACTGAATATAAATCCCTTAAAGCGCATATTGTACTATTACAAGAAACGCACTTCACTAAAACAAATACACCCAGGTATTGGGACAAAATATTCCCTCAACAATATGTAAGCACTAAAAAACACAGAGGAGTTTCTGTATTACTTCACACATCCCTTAACTTCAGGGAAGAAGAAATAATCACAGATAAAGAAGGATAATACCTTATAGTTAAGGGCTTATTTCACAACATCCCCATTATCATCTATAACATTTATGCACCAAATGAGAATCAGGCACCTTTCATCTCTAAAATCAATAAACTGCTCACTTGATGGAAGAAGCATTGCCTGATAGTTGGAGGTGACTTTTATCTGACCCTTAATAACCAACTTGATAGATCTAAACAAATTACACCTGGAACCCAGAGATCAGAACACAACCACAGATTATTAGGCGACTTTGTACTCGACCATAACTTAATAGATGCCTGGAGGTCAAGGAATAAAAAAAAACAGAGACTACACATATTACTCAGCAGCCTACAACTCACACTCGAGAATTGATTATATTCTACTAAGCCAAACATTGATCCCTTCACTAACGCAAGCATACATTCATCCATGCCCTTGGTCCGACCATGCCATAGTCGAGGCTCATCTTCACGGCATTATAACACATAATAGAACCCGTTCATGGGTGCTTAATCCTATGCTACTGGGGGATCCAATTGTCTTACAAAAACTCCAAAACGACATTAAACATTTTATAGCGACAAACCAGGACACTACAGATAATCCATTTCACACCTGGGGTGCTCTAAAGTCATTAGTCAGAGGAAACCTTATAAGCGAATCGGCAAAACAAACTAGAACCAATAGGGCAAGAATAGAAACTCTCAAGACTGAAATTAGACAACTAAAGACAGAGGAGTTAGCTTCTTTACAGAAGAAAAAGTCACAACTCTTTACGCAAAAAAGTAAGGAACTTGACGACTTACAAATGAAGCCACTAGATCCATTAAACTCTTAGATACACACTACTTTATACACTCTAATAAACCGGACAGAATGTTAGCAACAAATTGAAAGAGATAACAAGAGCTTCCTCAGTTCCCCAAATATAAACTCCTACAGGATGCACGTCAAATGACCCTTTTGAGATATCAAACACATTTGCAGATTTCTATCAGACCCTATATAATTCTAGGTAATTCTAGGTAACTTTCTAGATGACAGCAAATTACCCTCCCTCACTGAAGACAATAGGAACAATCTCAATTTTCCTATAACCCTCTCAGAGGTCCTGACAGCTATTAAGAACTCAAAAACCAATAAACCGGGCCCTGATGGATACACAGGCATTTTCTATAAAACGCTTAAAAACATCTTAGCACCGCAACTAGTTTCCATATTTAATGCTATAATGCAGGGCAGCAAAATCCCCAGTGAAATGCTCCTAGCTAGAATTTCGGTGATCCCCAAGCCGGGTAATAGCAAACAATGCTGTAAGAACAACAGGCCTATCTCCCTAATAAACCATGACATTAAACTCTTCACAAAAATCCTAGCTAACAGATTGAATGACCCACTGACAAGATTAATCCATACTGACCAGGTCGGATTCAGCAAAGCACGGGAAGCCCCAGATAATATCCGGAAGGTCATAGACCTGGTGAATTATGCTTCGGTCAACAGAGTGCCTTCTCTGCTCCTGTCATTGGATGCAGAGAAGGCATTCAACAGAGTAAATTGGAACTATATGCATGCTTTACTTACGAAGATTGGAATAAAGGGCGAGTTTCGTTTTGCAATCTCATCCCTGTACTCCACCCCTGCAGCTTTCATAAGATTAGCAGGTTACCAATCTAGGACTTTTACAATCCGTAATGGAACCAGACAGGGGTGCCCACTATCACCATTACTTTATGCGCTGTGTATCGAGCCTCTGGCTATCAAAATAAGAGATTTTACAGACATAACGGGAATACACATAGAATCTAGACAATACAAAATGGCCTTATTTGCGGATGACGTCATTTTGACACTGACGAAGCCCCTTTTATCATTACCCCCGCTGTACTCTTTGCTGAAGCGATTTAGCGTTTTATCAGGCTATAAAATAAATGATGACAAGTGCGACGCAATAGGCATTCTTATACCAAATACCACCAAAAAAATACTCTAGATTAATTTCTCCTTTAAATGGGCAAATAAACATGTCAAATATTTAGGAATAAATATCCCAGCTGATACTCATAATTTATATCGGTATAACTATAAACCCTTACTGACCCATATTAGACAACTCATGGCTAAATGGTCCAAATACAAAATCTCCCTCATTGGACGAATTGTAGCTACTAAAATGACGACTCTACCAAGACTGTTATATCTATTCAGATCACTGCCCATTTCAGTACAACTTATTGACCTACAAACCATACAGAAAGATATTCAGGCCTTTATCTGGAATAGCAAAAGAGCAAGGATCAACAGACAAACATTAACTAGACATAGATCAGGAGGAGGGTTAGGCCACACCTTATTTCTTACTACTATGCTGCCAGAATGACTCAAACTGCCCTATGGCATAATAGGTCAGATGACATTCAGTGGAGACAACTAGAAGCTGACATGGTGGGAACAGACGACATAGCCAAACTTCTATGGACAGCCAAGATAAATAGACCACAGAGGGGGAAAAGCTATATAGCCATAGCACACACTCTGTTTATATGGGACAGAACCATCAAACTTTTTCCAAATCACCTGCCACTCCACTGATAAACTTAAATTCCTCATTAGACCAAATAGTGCAAAGCAAGTGAAGAAGCCTATACAGAATAGCAGATGCTTTTATCAATGACAAGCTCCTCACAATACAACAATACAATGACTTGGACCCAACGGACACTAACACTTGGTTTCATTATTTCCAACTGAGATCAAGGGTAGTAGAGGTCTTAGGAACACCTTTTTAAATGTGTTGCCTATCCAAACACAGACCGAAGAGGTCAATAGCTAGACTATACCCCATATTCCACAAATCAGACTCCATCACTAAAACAGCCCTCATGTGTAAATGGGAAAATGAACTGGGTAGGGAATGGCCAGCTCAGACATGGGTGGATACCCTACATAAAGGGACCTCATTCACCATCAGCTCCCAACTACAAGAAAACTACATAAAGTCAGCATTTAGATGGTATCTATACCCCACTAGATTAAATAAGATGGGGGGGGGGGAAGAACAATACACTTTGCTTTAGAGGATGTAAGGAAGAAGGAATATATTTGCACACATGGTGGAACTGTAGTAAAATGCAACCCTTTTGAAAAGACACAGTTAGTTACTAAAAGAGGTTTTTGAAAAAGAGAGAGCTTCTTCCTGAGCACGCACTTCTACACTTCCCACTTACGGGACACACCAATTACCAAAATAAGCTGATGGCATTACTATGCACAGCCACCAGAATGTGCCTTGCCAAATAATAGATAGATCAAATCTATGAGATGTCTAGCTTATTGGCAGACCTAACAGCAACTAAAGACCAATTCCTTGCCGTATAGGAACCCTGGATTATTTACACCGAAGCTAGAAGAAGCCGCACTTAGATTAAAGAAGGAGAGCACCCCTATAGATAGTAGGGATGCACCGAAATGAAAATTCTGGACCGAAACTGATACCGAAAATTCAGGATGCCACTGGCCGAAAACCAAAACGAAACCGAAATATTTTTTTTCTTTTTTTAACTATAGTGTGTAGCTGAGAGAGCTTGTAGGCGGGAAAGCTCTAACAAATGGACGTGGAAACTTGTACCGTAGGGCGTGATCTGCAGTGAAACTGGAGCTCTATAAGGGAGAGCGTGGTTATAGCCAGACAACAATACAAGGTGGACATGTGTTTTGTTTTTGGGTGTAGTTATCCGTGCGATGGGCGTGGCTGCACCTGATCGTCTCTCATCGTATCTCCGCCTAGTTCCTGGTTCGGGTCTCTCACTGACCGGAGCCCCAAATGGAGTCTGCCTATCACCTATCACCAGGACCACCGGACTTAGCTACAACCTTACGTGCAAGATGGTTATAGAAAGTTACTGTGCTTTTTTGTATACACTGGTGGGTGCTAATTTGTACCAACTGTGTGCGAGCTTGGGGCTTATGCATATATAGTGTGCACGCATATTTGCCTCAGGCGAAAAGAATGTCTACGCACATGAGGCTGATGTATGAGCACTGTATATAAGGCTTATAGATATTCACTGTGTGTGCTTAGGGCTGTGTCTGATAAAATCAAGTGTTTATAAACATGTTACTTATCCTCCTTTGATTACTGTATTCACTATTCAGAACTTTTGGTTTCCTTCTTAAAAAAAAAAAGGTGCTCTGCTGGTTTCAAATATCATCATGTCATGGTACTTGTGTGTGCTCTGTGTACCATGCCAGTGCTGTGTTGCTCACCTTATGCTAAGGATAGACATGTAACTCAGTAGAACAGGGGAGGGCTGTACATTTTTAGCCATTTTGGTCCTCTTTGGGCCGAAATTGGAATTGCACATTTTCGGCGGCTAAAATTTTGGTGCATCTCTAGTATTCTTCTTTATTTAGTTCTGTGTAACAGAATCAAATTTAACCGTTTTTGTTTTGTTATGAATTATCAAAATAAAGTATAGTCCTAAAAAACTATTATTATATGCAAAACAGTAAGTCAAGTAATGAACTCAAACAGCAGCTCTAGGCTGGCATCAAATTTGGAATATACTACACAATAATTTTACCGAAAATAAAAGGCAAAAGAAACGAAAAATAAAATAACAAAAAATGCATTTTTTTGGCCAAAACTTTCTGCGGCCGAAATTTCGGTGCATACCTAATAGATAGGTAACAAATACAACACTACATGTGTGCACGCTATTTAAAAGATATGCGAATACTGAGAGAGAGGTTATTTATACTCACTATTGTTTATTCTTGTTTTCTGTTTTAAATGCAATGATTAATTCTCAAATGTAAAGCGCTAAACATAATCTGATTCTAATATTAAAAAAATGCATAATATTGAGACAAAAATGTAAACAGATATGCATATGTTATTTCTTTTTTTTTTTCTTTTTGTTATTATTATTATTGAAAATAAAAGCAATTTCAACATAATTTAAGACTAAGCTGTGATTTTCTTTTTTTTTTTCTTTAATAGGGAGAAAAAGCAGTAGTTCAAACTTGGATAATTCACCAAAGCTCTGGGATCTTCCAACACCTCCTGACCAGCGCCTTTCTCGTAGCCAATCAGACATGCTCTCTCTGCAGCCTTCACACATGCACTCTCAGGACTCATTTGATGACATCTTGTGTGGCACCCCTGCACGAGTCAACCCTTTTTCACAGCGAGAGGACTTAAAGGGTGGCCGCATCAAACTTTTTGACACACCGAGTAAATCTGTAATTTCTCTGACTTTTGATCTTCCTCAACCATCATCCTACCAGCTAAACAGCCCTGTGACTCCTGAGCCTATATCAGAGGCTCAGGGTGATTTCTCCCAGCCCATTTTTAGGTCTCGACGATGTAGATCCCTCCCTTCTTCCCCTGAGATTTTCCGTAGGGGGAATACTTTAACTCCCACTTTAGAGAATATGGATCATGATGGAGCAGAAATAGATGACTGGCCTCCAGTTTTTACAAATTCAAAGAAAAGAATTAATGACTATAGAGAAAACAATCCTAAATTAAATGGAGGGAATTACTCTATGGGAGTGGATCATTTGTCTGATAGTCTAACAGAAGGTAGAGAAGAAGTTAAATCTTGTGACAAACTGGAAGCCAATGGGAAAATAATATGTGGGGAAGATCGGACATCCACAAAAAAATCTGGAGATGATGAATGGATAAAGATTAATCATGCAACAAAAAAAAGTAATAATGAAAGTTTTTTAGACTGTGTAGTAAAGTCTACAGAGGTGGTTAAGTGGAATGGGGATTGGTTTGAAGGAATCTCTGTTCCACAAAAGCGAAGCCAAGGGTGGACAGAGGAGAACCATAATGAAATCTCTGATCACTGGAGAGGCAAAGAGCTTATAATGAGTAGCTTTGAACCAGACTCTAGGACTGAAGAAAATAAGTTGATCTCAGAGTGTAAGGTCTGGAGCAGACACTGGAATCAAGACACAGAGGTAGTAGACAGACTTACCAAATTTTTTCATGTTGAAACCGGGGAAGCAATGGATTGTTCTAGCAGCCCCGATAGCACTGAAGAAAATACCTTTTGCCAGAGGTCTCAACAGTTCCAGGCCAGTGAACCATTCCTTGCTATTTCTCCCCTTCACTCTTCCTCCTCTTTGTCTCCATCATCTTCTCGCTCCCCCTCCCCGCCTGTTAGCACCTGGCAGCAGGAGCGTTTAGAGGCACCCAATAAGTTAAGCTTTTCTGTCAACAACAATGTTGTGTGCAGCAAACCCCTGGGGTGGGTAGGACTTATACACCCCCAACCTCTGGGGTCCCTGGAGGGTAATTTGTGGGAAGGCAACCTGCCAGTGTTGGGTTGTGAAGGAGTAGAGCATGAAAGTACAGCTCCTCTCCATGCATCCACCAGCTCTATTATGGACCATGAAGAGACAGTGTCCTGTCCCGCTTGCTGCCTGGGGGGATTCAGCTTTATATCGGTATGCCGACGGACTCCCCCTGACTCTTCCCGTTACCAAAATCTGAACTCTGAGACTAGTCGTGGGCTTATTCACACAGCACCTCGCCTCAGCACTCCCAGGCATGGCCCAAGCAGGAAGCTTCCAGAAGCTCAGACATAGGACTAGCAATGCTTCAGGGTTGCAAAACCAGGCTGTTTTGATGATCTCAGCCAAAAGCTTGATTTACGCACAAGTGCACGTTTGTCTAAAGATGTGGGTGTTTTGTTTACAAATTTGCATCTGTGGTAACTTCCAGTTGGTCGCTGTCCTACCCAGGTCTGCTGCATTATCATATATATAATGATCCTGTATTTTTTACTTGGAGCAGATTTTGCCTTTCCTTACGATGACCTGCACTGATAATTCCACTCTGCAGTTAGACTTCCCATGAAATAATGAGACAAAGAGAATTATGTGTAATATTTATTATTATGTAATACAATTTCTAGCAGCTGCATCTTACAATGTTGATGCTCCATGTTCCTCTCTGATGCGCTGGATTAAGTGATGCAATCATTAAAGTAATAGTAAAGTGTGTCTGTGCTTTTCAGCATTTGATAGAATTAAATTGGCTCAATTCATATCAATATTATATTTAATAAAATATTTTTGTTGGAATCACACTTATCTTTAATATCTGAAAATGTGTGCTTTCTTAGACAAACATAGGGCCCACCTGTCTAATAGATATGGTCTTACTCATTTAATTATTTCAAATTCTGAAAATCACATTGACACACTTTACCATTGCATTAAATATAAAATGTAATTTATTACAAGCATTGATGTCTTTGGTTGAATATGTATGTTTCTTGAATGTTATATAATAATTGTCTATAATGCTACTACAATTCCTACCTAGTATACTTTTTTCTGGTGATAACACATTTTGATTACTGCTTTGCATATTTACTGTGGGGCTGTGCAATGATCACTGTTGAGGTTTTTCAATACTAAAATGTGCTTATCTCCAGTTGATTGTGTCTGGCATAACAGTCACTTTTTATTACAGATGCAAATTTACAACCTGGTGTGAATGTTGCACTCTTGTGTAGATTTGCTTATGGTTTTCAATATGAGACACCACTCTTATTTAGGTGTCCTCTTTGCATCCCTCAGCCTAAAAGCACAAAAACCTCTAATAAATGCAACACCCAAAAGCAGTGTTGGTTCTTACTGTAAACCAGTCTATAAATGTCTGATTACAGATTAGGAGCAACTGACCTAACTAATCACCTCCATTTGATTTTCTTTCCCTTTTTTAAGATTATAGGTATCTGTTTAGCATGATAGCCTGTCAGCATAAGCTTTTGTGTGGACCTTTTTTTAAGTTATGCAAGGGTGTTAAGAACACAAGAAGTTATTTCTTTTTGGTAACCAGAGAGGGCACTAGGGAAGAGAAGTATTGGGTTCAGCTAATCATGCAGTGCTCTAATTGATTTGGAGCCAGTAGGATTATGCTAAATAGATTATACAGCCATTAAAAAAGGCATGGACTACTTTTAGTTAGTCTGTGCTCTTCCCCTTCACCCAAGCTTCTGTCTTACTCTAAAATCTGTCCTCAGGCAGCCCTACAGCATACTGTATTGTTGTGACCCTAATTAAGCACTTTAATCCCTTTTGTTCTTAGTTCTGCCACTGATCTTGTGTTTGTTCTTACCAAGCACTTTATGTCTTGTCACTGACTTTGCCTTAGATGGTTAGTAAGTGACTGGCCCTGTCCCAGCAATCATCTTACACCTTGTGACCTTGCTCCTGTCTTATAAAATGCACTTTATGTCTTGGCTCTCGCTTAATCCTGGAGCGGACTCCTTTGGGATCTTAAGCACTTAACCACTGTTATTTGGACCAACATCCAACCCTGTCACAGATGTACCTGTTGTCCACTCAGCCTAGCAGCAGAAATACAATTCTGATTACTATTTAGGAGCAGGCATTAGAACTACTGCAATAATTGTAGATACTGGGCACACAAATATCCATTACACACCACATATAGTTTCTATATACAGCTCTATCTTCTCAGCTACCTCCGGCACATAAATGCATATTTATCCATGTGCGTGATTGGGAGGACCTATAATAAAGTAGATAAGGGTCCCTTTCTCCAACATTGGTGTGTCCGGTCCACGGCGTCATCCATTACTTGTGGGAAATGTTCTCCCCCACAGGGAAAGGCAAGGAGAGCACACAGCAAGAGCTGTCCATATAGCTCCCCCTCTGGCTCCGCCCCCCAGTCATTCTCCTTGCCGCTCTGAACAAGTAGCATCTACCACGGGGATGGCGAGGAGTTTGTGGTGTTAGTTGTAGTTTTTTATTCTTCTATCAAGAGTTTGTTATTTAAAAATAGTGCTGGCTTGTACTATTTACTCTATAACAGAAAAGTGATGAAAATTTCTGTTTAAGAGGGCTATGATTTTAGCACAAGTAACTAAAATCCATTACTGTTACCATGCAGGACTGTTGAAACAAGAGAACTTCAGTTGGGGGTAACAGTTTGCAGACTCATCTGCTTCAGGTATGACTAGTCTCCTTCTAACAACACAGGCTAATGCTAGATGACAGTCATTTTTCCCCTCGGGAAACGGTAAGCCATTTTTCTTTCACCTCAGCAAAAAAGATAACAGGCTTCCCCTTTTTGTTTTTTATGCTGGTAGACACTGTTAGGGGCTAAATCGATTGGTTTTTATTACAATATTATACCATTTGAAATATTTTATAAGCTCACATACACTTGGGAACGTTTTTTATTGATCTGGCTTGTTTTAGACACCTAAATCTAGTCAGGAAGGCCCCTTCACTCTAGTGTGCTGAGGGAGGAAGCCTCATTTTGGCACTTCAGCTGTGCAGTTGAATTTCAAGGCAGTGCATGCAGATTCATGTGAGAGGGTCCTGTGGTTCAGAAAGTGACTCCAAAAGGCTTTTTTCTGTGAATGGTGACCCCTAAGGAAGGTAAAAAGCTGCAGCAAGGCTGTAGCTGGGATTGTGGTGTGTAAAAACGGTTAAATCCAACAATTAGCTCCGGTTTGCTTGTTTTAAGAGCTAGAGTCTCCATATTTGCTGTGCAATACTTTCTAAGCATTAAGACACTGGGGTCCAAATTTCAGAAAAATCGGATATTGCCTTCATAGTTTTTTGAACATTCAGAAATAAATGTGTCATTTTATTATTTAAAGAGACAGTAACGTTTTTGTTTAAAATCATTTTTATTGCATTGTTTGCCTGCCTAAATCTGTTTAACATGTCTGTTCCATCAGATAACCTATGTTCTGTGTGTATAGAGACAAATGTGGTTCCCCCTTCGAGTGTTTGTGATAATTGCGCCATAGCGTCCAAACAAAATCAAGACAGCTCTGTTATTTTTCATAATGTTGCCCAAGATGATTTATCTAATGAAGGTAGTGGGGATAGCTCTACATCCTCTCCTTCTGTGTCTACACCAGCTTTGCCCGCGCAGGCGACACCTAGCGCGCCAGTGCTTATTTCTATGCAACAATTATCAGCAGTAGTGGATAATTCTATAGCAAATCTTTTATCCAAACTGCCAGTTTTTCAGAGAAAGCGTGATTGTTCAGTTTTAAATACAGATAAAAAGGATGAACAATCAGACGCTGACGATGCCTTATCTATTTTACCCTCACATCAATCGGAATTGGCTGTGAGGGAAGGGCTGTCTGAGGGTGAAATTTCAGACTCAGGAAAAATTTCTCAACAAGCAGAACCTGATCTAGTGGCATTTAAGTTTAAGCTAGGACATCTCCGCGCTTTGCTTAAAGGGACACTGTACCCAATTTTTTTCTTTTGTGATTCAGATAGAGCGTGCAATTTTAAGCAACTTTCTAATTTACTCCTATTATCAATTTTTCTTCGTTCTCTTGCTATCATTATTTGAAAAAGAAGGCATCTAAGCTTTTTTTTTGGTTTCAGTACTCTGGACAGCACTTTTTTATTGGTGGATGAATTTATCCACCAATCAGCAAGGACAACCCAGGTTGTTCACCAAAAATGGGCCGGCATCTAAACTTACATTCTTGCATTTCAAATAAAGATACCAAGAGAATGAAGAAAATTTGATAATAGGAGTAAATTAGAAAGTTGCTTAAAATTTCATGCTCAATCTGAATCACGAAAGAAAAATTTTGGGTACAGTGTCCCTTTAAGGAGGTATTAGCTACTCTGGATGACTGTGATTCCATGGTAGTACCAGAGAAGTTGTGCAAATTGGACAAATTTTTAGAGGTCCCAGTGCACGACAACGCTTTTCCAATACCTAAGAGGGTAGCGAACATAGTGGAAAAGGAGTGGGAGAAGCCAGGTGTACCCTTTGCCCCACCTCCTATATTTAAGAAAATGTTTCCCATAGTAGACCCTAGAAGGGACGCATGGCAAACGGTCCCGAAGGTTGAGGGAGCTGTTTCAACACTAGTGAAGCGCACAACTATTCCTATAGAGGACAGCTGCGCTTTCAAAGATCCTATGGATAAAAAATTGGAAGGATTGCTTAAAAAGATTTTTGTTCAGCAAGGGTTCATCCTTCAACCAGCTACGTGTGTTATTACTGTCACTTCAGCTGCGTCCTTTTGGTTCGAAGAACTAGAAAGGTCGCTCCAGAAAGAGACTTCCTATGAAGAAGTCATGGACAGAATTCACGCATTAAAGTTAGCTAATTCCTTTATATTGGATGCTGCCTTTCAAATAACGAAATTGGCGGCGAAAAACTCAGGTTTTGCTATAGTAGCACGGAGGGCGCTTTGGCTAAAATCCTGGTCGGCAGACGTGTCGTCCAAGACTAAGTTACTGAATATTCCTTTCAAGGGTAAGACCCTTTTTGGGCTGGAATTGAAGGAAATTATTTCAGACATCACTGGGGGTAAGGGCTATGCCCTCCCACAGGATAGGCCTTTTAAGGCTAAGAACAAGTCTAATTTTCGTTCTTTCGCAATCTCAGGAACGGACCGGCTAATAACTCCACTGCCGCTAGACAAGAAGGTAACGCGGCCCAGCCCAAACCCGCTTGGAAGCCCATGCAAGGCTGGAACAAGGGTAAACAAACCAAGAAACCTGCTGCTGCTACCAAGACAGCATGAAGGGGTAGCCCCCGATCCGGGACCGGATCTGGTAGGGGGCAGACTATCTCTCTTCGCTCAGGCTTGGGCAAGAGATGTTCTGGATCCCTGGGCACTAGAGATAGTTTCCAAGGGATACCTGTTAGAATTCAAGGGACTTCCTCCAAAGGGAAGGTTCCACCTGTCTCGCTTATCTTCAGACCAGATAAAGAAACAGGCATTCTTACATTGTGTAAGAGACCTATCAAAGATGGGAGTGATAAACCCAGTCCCCTCCGGGGAACAAGGTCTAGGGTTTTACTCAAACCTGTTTGTGGTTCCCAAAAAAAGAGGGAACTTTCAGGCCAATTCTGGATTTAAAGATATTAAACAAGTTCCTCAGAGTTCCATCCTTCAAGATGGAAACCATTCGGACAATCTTACCAACAATCCAGAAGGGTCAATTTTTGACTACCGTGGATCTGAAGGATGCGTATCTGCATATCCCAATCCACAAATCTCATCATCAGTTCCTGAGGTTCCCCTTTCTGGACAAACATTACCAGTTTGTGGCTCTTCCATTCGGTTTAGCCACCGCTCCTAGAATTTTCACAAAGGTGCTAGGGTCCCTTCTAGCGGTCCTAAGACCGAGGGGCATCGCTGTAGCACCTTATCTAGACGACATCCTAATCCAAGCGTCGTCTCTTTCCAAAGCGAGGGCTCATACAGACATTGTGTTGGCTTTTTTCAGATCTCACGGGTGGAAAGTGAACATAGAAAAAAGTTCACTGTCACCGTCCACAAGGGTTCCTTTTCTGGGAACAATAATAGATTCTGTGGAAATGAAGATCTTTCTCACAGACGTCAGAAAGACAAAGCTTCTAAAAGCTTGTCGAGTTCTTCACTCTATTCCTCAACCCTCCATAGCTCAATGCATGGAAGTAATAGGACTAATGGTCGCAGCAATGGATGTGGTTCCTTTTGCTCGAATTCATCTAAGACCATTACAGCTGTGCATGCTCAATCAGTGGAATGGGGACTATACAGACTTGTCTCCCCAAATTCAAGTAGACCAGGTAACCAGGGACTCACTTCTCTGGTGGTTGACCCAGGATCACCTGTCTCAGGGAATGAGTTTCCGCAGACCGGAGTGGGTCATCGTCACGACCGACGCCAGCCTCTTGGGGTGGGGCGCGGTCTGGGACTCTCTGAAAGCTCAGGGCCTATGGTCGCGGGAAGAGTCGCTTCTCCCGATAAACATTTTGGAACTAAGAGCTATATTCAATGCGCTCCTGGCTAGCGGAAGCCAGGTTCATAAGATTTCAGTCGGACAACATAACAACTGTTGCGTACATCAATCATCAGGGGGGAACAAAGAGTTCCCTAGCGATGAAGGAAGTAACCAAGATAATCCAATGGGCAGAGAATCACTCCTGCCATCTATCTGCTATTCACATCCCAGGAGTAGACAACTGGGAGGCGGACTATTTGAGTCGTCAGACTTTCCATCCGGGAGAGTGGGAACTCCATCCGGAGGTCTTTGTTCAGTTAACCCAATTATGGGGCATTCCAGACATGGATCTAATGGCGTCCCATCAGAACTTCAAGATTCCTTGCTACGGGTCCAGATCCAGGGATCCCAAGGCGACTCTAGTGGATGCATTAGTGGCGCCTTGGTCGTTCAACCTAGCATATGTGTTTCCACCGTTTCCTCTCCTCCCCAGGCTCATAGCCAGGATCAAACAGGAGAAGGCATCGGTGATTCTGATAGCTCCTGCGTGGCCACGCAGGACTTGGTATGCAGACCTGGTGAATATGTCATCGGCTCCACCATGGAAGCTACCTTTGAGACAGGACCTTCTAGTACAAGGTCCATTCGAACATCCCAATCTAGTTTCTCTGCAGCTGACTGCTTGGAAATTGAACGCTTGATTTTATCCAAGCGTGGGTTTTCAAATTCTGTGATTGATACTCTGGTCCAAGCCAGAAAACCTGTGACTAGAAGGATTTACCATAAAATATGGAAAAAATATATCTGTTGGTGTGAATCCAAAGGATTCTCCTGGAGTAAGATTAAAATTCCAAAGATTCTCTCCTTTCTCCAAGAAGGTTTGGATAAAGGATTGTCAGCTAGTTCTCTAAAAGGACAGATTTCTGCATTATCCATCTTGTTGCACAAACGACTGGCAGCTTTGCCAGATGTACAAGCTTTTGTTCAGGCTTTGGTTAGAATCAAGCCTGTTTACAGACCCATGACTCCTCCTTGGAGTCTAAATTTAGTTCTTTCAGTTCTTCAAGGGGTTCCGTTTGAACCTTTACATTCCATAGATATTAAGTTACTATCTTGGAAAGTTCTGTTTTTGGTTGCTATTTCTTCTGCTAGAAGAGTTTCTGAATTATCTGCTTTGCAGTGTGATCCACCCTATCTGGTGTTCCATTCAGATAAGGTTGTTTTGCGTACTAAGCCTGGTTTTCTTCCAAAAGTTGTTTCCAACGAGAACATCAACCAGGAAATAGTTGTTCCTTCTTTGTGTCCGAATCCAGTTTCAAAGAAGGAACGTTTATTACACAATTTAGATGTTGTTCGTGCTTTAAAGTTCTATTTAGAAGCAACAAAAGATTTTAGACAAACCTCATCCTTGTTTGTCGTTTACTCTAGTAAGAGGAGAGGTCAAAAAGCTACTGCTACCTCTCTCTCTTTCTGGCTGGAAAGCATTATCCGCTTGGCTTATGAGACTGCCAGACGGCAGCCTCCTGACCGTATCACAGCTCACTCTACTAGGGCTGTGGCTTCCACATGGGCCTATAAGAACGAGGCTTCTGTTGACCAGATATGTAAGGCAGCGACTTGGTCTTCTCTGCACACTTTTGCCAAATTCTACAAATTTGATATTTTTGCTTCTTCGGAGGCTGTTTTTGGGAGAAAGGTTTTGCAAGCCGTGGTGCCTTCTGTTTAGGTAACCTGATTTGCTCCCTCCCTTCATCCGTGTCCTAAAGCTTTGGTATTGGTTCCCACAAGTAATGGATGACGCCGTGGACCGGACACACCAATGTTGGAGAAAACAGAATTTATGCTTACCTGATAAATTACTTTCTCCAACGGTGTGTCCGGTCCACGGCCCGCCCTGGTTTTTTTAATCAGGTTGAAAAATTTTTTCTTTATACACTACAGTCACCACGGCACCCTATAGTTTCTCCTTTTTCTCCTAACCGTCGGTCGAATGACTGGGGGGCGGAGCCAGAGGGGGAGCTATATGGACAGCTCTTGCTGTGTGCTCTCCTTGCCTTTCCCTGTGGGGGAGAACATTTCCCACAAGTAATGGATGACGCCGTGGACTGGACACACCGTTGGAGAAAGTAATTTATCAGGTAAGCATAAATTCTGTTTTTCAATGGGCCAAAATACAACACTATTTGCAAATGTATACTTCAGAAGGGAATCAGAAATTATAAAGTGATGATAAAAATGTTATTTACTGCAAAAATGCCTTCAACTACACAAATTAATCATTTTCTGAAGACTTCCTGACTATGGAAAATATTCATAACATTTTTGACATCTCTCAATCTATTGAATGAGCTTCACAACAAGATAACAGGGAATGTTTAGATATTTGTAAATCTAATGTGACAAACCTAGATGGTTGTATGTGCCTCATATTGTTTTATAGCAAAGCACTCGGCTGTTTGTAGTGCATAAGGTGGGCTAAGAGGAGAAAGAAGGAAAACTTACCACCCGGGCCTTATTGCGGCGAGAGTGATGTATATTTGGTACATTAGAAGCAGTTGGTGGGTTTTTGCCCTACAGCAACTTTAAAGGGACATGAAACCCAATTTTTTATTTCCCGATTTAGAAAGAGCATGCAATTTTAAACAACTTTCTAATTCAATTCTATTATCTAGCTTCATTCACTTTATATCCTTTGCTGAAAAGCATATCTAGATAGGCTCAGTGTCTGGTGGTTGGTGGCTGCACATAGATATCTCGTGTGATTGGCTCACCCATATGCATTGCTATTTCTTCAACAAAGGATATCTAAAGAAGTAAGCAAATTACATAATAGAAGTAAATTGGAATGCTGTTTAAAATTGTATTCTGTACGTGAATCTTGAAAGAAAAATTTGGGGTTTAGTGTCCCTTTAACTTCACTAAAGAAACTCTGAGTATTGGACTGAAACATCAGCTTCTGCCATATACAAGAGTACATACCCGTGTGTAAAAGGTTCTCAGGCAAGTAAATTGTGTGTATATGCACTGTTGTCATACATTTATAGAGAGTATAATGGGTACATTTTGTCCTTATACTAGATTGCCATGCACCATTTTATTACTTATTTTTTTACATTCATAATACACATAACGTGTGTATATATTTTTTGTCATTTAGGTATATTTATGCACACAGAAATGTGAATGGTCCGTGCAGTAGAAATGCACATGTACACTTGCATGTGTAATCTAAATGATAGACAGAGGGATTACCCGATTGCTATGCAGTAGGTTACTTTGGCATTTTACCGTATTTTACAATGTTCTAATATATGTGAAATTACTGAAAATTTTACAGCAGAGCAAATGATATCACTTCTGGTGCCACAGGGGGATATATGCAAGATGTAGGTTTGAAGAAGAGCCTGAAATTGTTTATGTGCAGTATTCATGATTTCCATAAAGGGCTGTTATGCTAGAATATAATTTAATAACAGGCATAGGCCAAAATGTCTCACATTTGATCTCCTTTGAATATACTCGGCCAGTGAGAATGAATAAAATGTTGATTAAATCAAAATATTCTATTTATAATTTTGTCTTAATTTCCTTCCTGATTTTAAGTTTCTCCTGGGCCCAAGATTTTGCTTAATACATTTTGCATATAAAAGCCCTTGTTTTGAAATGGCTGCAGTTTAAACCACTCTTTACCCCTTCACTCATTTTAAGGGTTGTATATAATGTTTTTCTGATTGTATTTCCCTGAACTTGCAACTGCCGATTTGTGTTTTCCTTATGTTTGGATTTTTTTTAATGGTACCCAAAAAGATTGCTAGTAATATATACAAAGCTTATTTAAACATTTAAATAAAACTATATATTGCAACAAAAGTCTATTAAAATGTTTGATTTTATTGAAAATGTTTTAAATTGTGTTCAGAACACTGTGTTAAAGCCAATTTAACAATGAAAAAAGCCAATTTAACAATGACAAATGTCCACTCCTATTAGGTTGATGAACATTCAATAGTACAGCAGCTTACCAAGTTTATAGGTGCTTGTGATTACAAGGGACTCTGCTATATCCCTTAATAGTAATCCAAAAAATAATAGTCAACAGCACATTCACAATTATTCCTTCTTTATTGTGGACAGGTAAAAAACAATGCAACATTTTAGGGTATGATTAAGGGGATTAATACGAAGGGTTGCATTATTTTTTACCTATCCACAATAAAGAAGGCCTGATAAGCATTACCTAGGGATATGGGCCAAGATTTAGAAATTGTCTATTTAAAAATCAATTATATTTTTGTTTTTAATTTCTAGTTATCTTGGCCTCCATGGTAATGCTTACCGTTGAGACGATTACCAAAGCAGAATGCAAGAAATCAGCTTGGGAAAAGACTAGACCAAAATATATAATGCAAAAAGGATAACAATGTATTCAAGTTGAAACAGAGGATAACACTTTATGGCCAAACCCAGCAGAAGCTAACTGCCACACATCAAGTTGTTGTGTTAAATGAAGGTATGATGTGATCTCCAAACAGAGACCTGACAATGTTCCTCTGGTGTGGCATCTGTTTAGAAAAACCCATGATGCTGTGCATCTACCCTAGCTTAGTGTGCCATGTGCCCTCTGGAATATGCTCATTCATTTGCTTGTATGATCTGAAAAATGGCTTGAACAATCCAGCTAGAGATGGTAGACTTTGTAGGAACCTTACCCAAACAAAGACCTTTTGGTAAAACATAGAGAAGGTCCATCTATGAAGAGATTGTTCCCTCTTAACAGAAATGAAAAAGCAGCAGACCTACAGATGAGAAGGCCTTGGGGAAAAAATAGGAAAAAATTTTTTTTTCCCTCCATACCGTTTTCTTTCAGAAATTTGTGAGATTCCGCGATCCATTACGCGTGGGATTCACTTCCTAGCCACTAGGAGAAGGAAAAGATTCCCAAAACTCCCAAGATTACTTCATTTATGAATAATTTGCTGTATTGTTTTATGCTGCAACAAGTGTGAGATGAGGCTCAGGCAGATGTGGTAACATTCAGGTTTTACTTTCGTTTTTGGATAACTGTGCAGCCTGTTAGATTTGGCGCACTTTTTTCTCTTGTTAAGTGTAGTCAGTCCACGGGTCATTCATTACTTATGGGATTATATCTCTTCCCCAACAGGAAGTTGCAAGAGGATCACCCAAGCAGAGCTGCTATATAGCTCCTCCCCTCACGTGTCATATCCAGTCATTCTCTTGCAACCTAACTAAAGATCGGTCGTTGTGAGAGGTCTGTGGTGTTTTTAACTTAGTTTATTTCTTCAATCAAAAGTTTGTTATTTTAAATGGCACCGGAGTGTGCTGTTTGTTTCTCAGGCAGCATTAGAAGAAGAATCTGCCTGCGTTTTCTATGATCTTAGCAGACGTAACTAAGATCCACTGGCTGTTCTCGCACATTCTGAGGAGTGAGGTAACTTCAGAAAAGGGGAATAGCATGCAGGGCCCCCCTGCAAACGAGGTATGTGCAGTAAATTATTTTTCTAAGCAATGGAATTGACTGAGAAAATACTGCTGATACCAATGTAATGTAAGTTCAGCCTTAAATGCAGTGGTAGTGACTGGTATTAGGCTGATGAGTGTGTGTACACTGAAGTATTTTTCTAGGGAATGGAATTTGACTCAGAAAATACTGTTAATACTGAAGTAATGTATGAGCCTTAACTGCAGTAACAGCGACTGGTAGCAGGCTTATTAATAACACTTCATAACTTTTAAAATGTATGTTCAAAACGTTTACTGGCATGTTAATCGTTTTTTGTGAGGTACTTGGTGATAAAACTTATTGGGGCATGATTTTTACCACATGGCTAACTTTTGTTTCTGCATAGAAACAGTTAACTGAGCTTCCCCACTGTTGTAATGTGAGTGGGAGGGGCCTATTTTAGCGCTTTTTTGCACAGTAAAAATTCAGTCACAATCTTCCTACTTCTTCCTCCATAATCCAGGACGTCTCTAGAGAGCTCAGGGGTCTTCAAAATTCATTTTGAGGGAGGTAATCAGTCACAGCAGACCTGTGACAGTGTGCTTGACTGTGATAAAAACGTTAATTATTAAATTGTTATCAGTTTTTGGGTATTAAGGGTTTAATCATCCATTTGCTGGTGGGTGCAATCCTTTGCTAACTTAATACATTTACTGTGAAATTTTGGTTGCTATAACTAATTTGGTTCATTGTTATTTCAACTGTGACAGCTTTTTGTGCTTCTTAAAGGCACAGTAGCGTTTTTTATATTGCTTGTAAATTTATTTGTAAAGTATTTTCCAAGCTTGCTAGTCTCATTGCTAGTCTGTTTAAACATGTCTGACACAGATGAATCTGTTTGTTCACTATGTATGAAGGCCCATAGAAATTTGTGTACTAAATGCATTGATATAACTTTAAATAAAAGTCAGTCTTTACATGTAAAGAAATTATCACCAGACAACGAGGGGGAAGTTATGCCGACTAACTCTCCTCACGTGTCAGTACCCTCGCCTCCCGCTCAGGAGGTGCGTGATTTGGTGGCGCCAAGTACATCAGGGAGGCCCTTACAAATCACTTTGCAAGACATGGCTACTGTTATGACAGAAGTATTATCTAAATGGCCAGAATTAAGAGGCAAGCGTGATAGCTCTGGGTTAAGGACAGAGCGCGCTGATGATGTGAGAGCCATGTCCGATACTGCGTCACAATTTGCAGAACATGAAGACGGAGAGCTTCATTCTATGGGTGACGGATCTGATCCAGGGAGACTGGATTCAGAGATTTCTCATTTTAAATTTAAGCTTGAGAACCTCCGCATATTGCTAGGGGAGGTATTAGCGGCTCTGAATGATTGTAACACGGTTGCAATTCCAGAAAAATTATGTAGGTTGGATAGATACTATGCGGTACCGGTGTGTACTGACGTGTTTCCTATACCTAAAAGGCTTACAGAGATTATTAGCAAGGAGTGGGATAGACCCGGTGTGCCTTTTTCCCCTCCTCCCATATTTAGGAAAATGTTTCCTATAGACGCCACCACACGAGACTTATGGCAGACGGTCCTTAAGGTGGAGGGAGCAGTTTCTACTTTAGCTAAGCGTACCACTATCCCGGTGGAGGATAGTTGTGCCTTTTCAGATCCAATGGATAAAAAATTAGAAGGTTACCTTAAGAAAATGTTTGTTCAACAAGGTTTTATTTTACAGCCCCTTGCATGCATTGCGCCTGTCACTGCTGCGGCGGCATTCTGGTTTGAGTCTCTGGAAGAGGCCATTCGCACATCTCCATTGGATGAAATTATGAACAAGCTTAAAGCACTTAAGCTAGCTAACGCATTTGTTTCTGATGCCGTCGTACATTTAACCAAACTTACGGCTAAGAACTCCGGATTCGCCATCCAAGCGCGCAGAGCGCTATGGCTTAAATCCTGGTCAGCTGACGTGACTTCTAAATCTAAATTGCTTAATATTCCTTTCAAAGGGCAGACCTTATTCGGGCCCGGCTTGAAAGAAATTATCGCTGACATTACGGGAGGTAAGGGCCATGCTCTGCCTCAGGACAGGGCCAAATCAAAGGCCAAACAGTCTAATTTTTATGCCTTTCGTAACCTCAAGGCAGGAGCAGCTTCAACTTTCTCCGCTCCAAAACAGGAAGGAGCTGTTGCTCGTTACAGACAGGGCTGGAAAACTAACCAGTCCTGGAACAAGGGCAAGCAGGCCAGAAAACCTGCTGCTGCCCCTAAGACAGCATGAAGAGAGGGCCCCCTATCCGGAAACGGATCTAGTGGGGGGCAGACTTTCTCTCTTCGCCCAGGCTTGGGCAAGAGATGTCCAGGATCCCTGGGCATTGGAGATCATATCTCAGGGATATCTTCTGGACTTCAAAGCTTCTCCTCCACAAGGGAAATTTTATCTTTCAAGGTTATCAGCAAACCAAATAAAGAAAGAGGCGTTTCTACGCTGTGTACAAGACCTCTTACTAATGGGGGTGATCCACCCAGTCCCGCGGACGGAACACAGGCAAGGATTCTATTCAAATCTGTTTGTGGTTCCCAAGAAAGAGGGAACCTTCAGACCAATCTTGGACTTAAAAATCCTAAACAAATTCCTAAGAGTTCCATCATTCAAAATGGAAACTATTCGAACCATCCTACCCATGATCCAAGAGGGTCAGTACATGACCACAGTGGACTTAAAGGATGCCTACCTACACATACCGATTCACAAGGATCATTATCGGTACCTAAGATTTGCCTTCCTAGACAGGCATTACCAGTTTGTAGCTCTTCCCTTCGGGTTAGCTACGGCTCCAAGAATCTTTACAAAGGTTCTGGGCTCACTTCTGGCGGTACTAAGACCGCGAGGCATAGCGGTGGCTCCGTACCTAGACGACATTCTGATACAAGCCTCAAGTTTTCAAACTGCCAAGTCTCATACAGAGATAGTTCTGGCATTTCTGAGGTCGTATGGGTGGAAGGTGAACGTGGAAAAGAGTTCTCTATTACCACTCACAAGGGTTCCCTTCCTAGGGACTCTTATAGATTCTGTAGAGATGAAAATTTACCTGACGGAGACCAGGTTATCAAAACTTCTAAATGCTTGCCGTGCCCTTCATTTCATTCCACACCCATCAGTAGCTCAGTGCATGGAAGTAATCGGCTTAATGGTAGCGGCAATGGACATAGTACCATTTGCGCGCCTGCATCTCAGACCGCTGCAATTGTGCATGCTAAGTCAGTGGAATGGGGATTACTCAGATTTGTCCCCTCTACTAAATCTGGATCAAGAGACCAGAGATTCTCTTCTATGGTGGCTTTCTCGGCCCCACCTGTCCAAGGGGATGACCTTTCACAGGCCAGATTGGACGATTGTAACAACAGACGCCAGCCTTCTAGGTTGGGGCGCAGTCTGGAATTCCCTGAAGGCTCAGGGATCATGGACTCAGGAGGAGAAACTCCTCCCAATAAATATTCTGGAGTTAAGAGCAATATTCAATGCTCTTCTAGCTTGGCCTCAGTTAGCAACTCTGAGGTTCATCAGATTTCAGTCGGACAACATCACGACTGTGGCTTACATCAACCATCAAGGGGGAACCAGGAGTTCCCTAGTGATGTTGGAAGTCTCAAAGATAATTCGCTGGGCAGAGTCTCACTCTTGCCACCTGTCAGCGATCTACATCCCAGGCGTGGAGAACTGGGAGGCGGATTTTCTAAGTCGCCAGACTTTTCATCCGGGGGAGTGGGAACTTCATCCGGAGGTCTTCGCTCAACTGACTCATCGTTGGGGCAAACCAGATCTGGATCTCATGGTGTCTCGCCAGAACGTCAAGCTTCCTTGTTACGGATCCAGGTCCAGGGACCCGGGAGCGGTGCTGATAGACGCTCTGACAGCCCCTTGGGTCTTCAACATGGCTTATGTGTTTCCACCATTTCCGATGCTTCCTCGACTGATTGCCAAGATCAAACAGGAGAGAGCATCGGTGATTCTGATAGCGCCTGCGTGGCCACGCAGGACCTGGTATGCAGACCTAGTGGACATGTCGTCCTGTCCGCCATGGTCTCTGCCTCTGAGGCAGGACCTTCTAATTCAGGGTCCTTTCAACCATCCAAATCTAATTTCTCTGAGGCTGACTGCATG
This sequence comes from Bombina bombina, assembly GCF_027579735.1. Lineage (NCBI taxonomy): Eukaryota > Metazoa > Chordata > Amphibia > Anura > Bombinatoridae > Bombina > Bombina bombina. The sequence goes on from NC_069500.1 coordinate 15,137,889, forward strand.
GAGATTGAACGCTTGATTCTATCAAAGCGTGGCTTCTCGGAGTCGGTTATTGATACCTTAATACAGGCTAGGAAACCTGTTACCAGAAGAATTTACCATAAGATATGGCGTAAATATTTATATTGGTGCGAATCCAAGAGTTACTCATGGAGTAACGTTAGGATTCCTAGGATATTGTCTTTTCTACAAGAGGGTTTAGAAAAGGGCTTATCCGCTAGTTCGTTAAAGGGACAGATTTCTGCTCTGTCTATTCTTCTACACAAGCGTCTGGCAGAAGTTCCAGACATTCAGGCTTTTTGTCAGGCTTTGGCTAGGATTAAGCCTGTGTTTAAGACTGTTGCTCCGCCATGGAGCTTAAACTTAGTTCTTAACGTTCTGCAAGGCGTTCCATTTGAACCCCTTCATTCCATTGATATCAAGCTGTTATCTTGGAAAGTTCTGTTTTTAATGGCTATTTCCTCGGCTCGTTGTGATTCTCCTTATCTGATTTTTCATTCAGACAAGGTAGTTCTGCGTACTAAACCTGGGTTCTTACCTAAGGTAGTTTCTAACAGGAATATCAATCAAGAGATTGTTGTTCCATCATTGTGTCCTAACCCTTCTTCAAAGAAGGAACGACTTTTGCATAATTTGGACGTAGTCCGTGCCCTGAAGTTCTATTTGCAGGCAACTAAAGATTTTCGTCAAACTTCTTCCCTGTTTGTCGTTTACTCTGGACAGAGGAGAGGTCAAAAGGCTTCGGCCACCTCTCTCTCCTTTTGGCTTCGTAGCATAATACGTTTAGCCTATGAGACTGCTGGACAGCAGCCTCCTGAAAGAATTACAGCTCATTCTACTAGAGCTGTGGCTTCCACCAGGGCCTTTAAAAATGAGGCCTCTGTTGAACAGATTTGCAAGGCTGCAACTTGGTCTTCACTTCACACTTTTTCAAAATTTTACAAATTTGACACTTTTGCTTCTTCGGAGGCTATTTTTGGGAGAAAGGTACTTCAGGCAGTGGTTCCCTCCGTTCAAAGTTCCTGCCTTGTCCCTCCCTTCATCCGTGTACTTTAGCTTTGGTATTGGTATCCCATAAGTAATGGATGACCCGTGGACTGACTACACTTAACAAGAGAAAACATAATTTATGCTTACCTGATAAATTTATTTCTCTTGTAGTGTAGTCAGTCCACGGCCCGCCCTGTCTTTTAAGGCAGATCTAAATTTTAATTAAACTCCAGTCACCACTGCACCCTATGGTTTCTCCTTTCTCGTTTTGTTTCGGTCGAATGACTGGATATGACATGTGAGGGGAGGAGCTATATAGCAGCTCTGCTTGGGTGATCCTCTTGCAACTTCCTGTTGGGGAAGAGATATAATCCCATAAGTAATGGATGACCCGTGGACTGACTACACTACAAGAGAAATAAATTTATCAGGTAAGCATAAATTATGTTTTTTTTCCTGGAGCAGAGGCAATCCTGCATGGCACACCATGTGACCGGGTGTGGTCTCATTGACTTCCTCTTTCCTAACCGTGCGGTTTACAGGAGAAGCGGTTTCTCTGTGACAGGGTAGTGCCACAGACTTTCTCGGTTCCCGTAAAGATGGCAAATATTAAGAATGAATGGGAGAGAATTGGATCTTTTTTTCCCTTTCTTCTTTCTCCAACATTGGTGTGTCCGGTCCACGGCGTCATCCTTACTTGTGGGAATATCTCTTCCCCAGCAGGAAATGGCAAAGAGTCCCAGCAAAGCTGGCCATATAGTCCCTCCTAGGCTCCGCCCACCCCAGTCATTCTCTTTGCCGTTGCACAGGCAACATCTCCACGGAGATGGTTAAGAGTATGTGGTGTTTAGTTGTAGTTTTTTTATTCTACTATCAAGAGTTTGTTATTTTAAAATAGTGCTGGTATGTACTATTTACTCTGAAACAGAAAAAGATGAAGAATTCTGTTTGTGAGAGGAAGATGATTTTAGCAGACAGTAACTAAAATCGTTTGCTGTTTCCACATAGGACTGTTGAGATGAAGTAACTTCAGTTGGGGGAAACAGTTAGCAGACTTTTCTGCTTAAGGTATGACTAGCCATATTTCTAACAAGACGGTGTAATGCTGGAAGGCTGTCATTTCCCCTCATGGGGACCGGTAAGCCATTTTCTTAGTCTCAAACAGAATAAAGGGCTTAATATGGGCTATAAAACTGGTAGACACTTTTATGGGCAAAATCGATTGCTTTATTTGGGCATTTTATACATGTTTATGCTGGTAATTCACACTTATAAACTTGGGGAACGTTTTTTAACGTCAGGCACTGTGTTAGACCTCGGGAAGAGTCTCTTCTCCCGATAAACATTCTGGAACTAAGAGCGATATTCAATGCTCTCAGGGCTTGGCCTCAGCTAGCAAAGGCCAGATTCATAAGATTCCAATCAGACAACATGACGACTGTTGCTTATATCAATCATCAGGGGGGAACAAGGAGTTCCCTGGCGATGAAAGAAGTGACCAAAATAATACAATGGGCGGAGGATCACTCCTGTCACCTATCTGCGATCCACATCCCAGGAGTGGAAAACTGGGAGGCGGATTATCTGAGTCGTCAGACTTTCCATCCGGGGGAGTGGGAACTCCACCCTGAGATATTTGCCCAGTTGACCCAATTATGGGGCATTCCAGACATGGATCTGATGGCGTCTCGTCAGAACTTCAAGGTTCCTTGCTACGGGTCCAGATCCAGGGATCCCAAGGCGACTCTAGTGGATGCACTAGTAGCGCCTTGGACCTTCAACCTAGTTTATGTGTTTCCACCGTTTCCTCTCATTCCCAGGCTGGTAGCCAGGATCAAGCAGGAGAGGGCCTCGGTGATCTTGATAGCTCCTGCGTGGCCACGCAGGACTTGGTATGCAGACCTGGTGAATATGTCATCGGCTCCACCATGGAAGCTACCTTTGAGACAGGACCTTCTTGTACAGGGTCCATTCAAACATCCAAATCTGGTCTCCCTCCAGCTGACGGCTTGGAGATTGAACGCTTGATTCTATCAAAGCGTGGATTTTCAGATTCTGTGATAGATACTCTGGTTCAAGCCAGAAAACCGGTAACTAGAAAAATTTACCATAAAATATGGAAAAGATATATCTGCTGGTGTGAATCCAAGGGATTCCCACGGAATAAGATAAAGTTTTCTAAGATCCTTTCCTTTCTACAAGAAGGTTTGGATAAAGGATTATCTGCGAGTTCTCTAAAGGGACAGATTTCTGCCTTATCTGTCTTACTACACAAACGACTGGCAGCTGTGCCAGATGTTCAAGCATTTGTTCAGGCTCTGGTTAGGATCAAGCCTGTTTACAGACCTTTGACTCCTCCCTGGAGTTTAAATCTAGTTCTTTCAGTTCTTCAAGGGGTTCCGTTTGAACCTTTACATTCCATAGATATTAAGTTGTTATCTTGGAAAGTTTTGTTTTTGGTTGCTATTTCTTCTGCTAGAAGAGTTTCTGAGTTATCTGCTCTGCAGTGTACTCCGCCCTATCTGGTGTTCCATTCAGATAAGGTTGTTTTGCGTACTAAGCCTGGTTTTCTTCCAAAGGTTGTTTCCAACAAAAATATTAACCAGGAGATAGTTGTACCTTCTTTGTGTCCGAATCCAGTTTCAAAGAAGGAACGTTTGCTACACAATTTAGATGTAGTCCGTGCTCAAAAATTCTACTTAGAAGCTACAAAAGAGTTCAGACAAACATCTTCTCTGTTTGTCGTCTATTCTGGTAAAAGGAGAGGTCAAAAAGCAACTTCTACCTCTCTTTCCTTTTGGCTTAAAAGCATCATCAGATTGGCTTATGAGACTGCTGGACGGCAGCCTCCTGAAAGAATCACAGCTCACTCCACTAGGGCTGTGGCTTGAACATGGGCCTTCAAGAACGAGGCTTCTGTTGATCAGATATGTAAGGCAGCGACTTGGTCTTCACTGCCCACTTTTGCCAAATTTGACAAATTTGATACTTTTGCTTCTTCGGAGGCTATTTTTGGGAGAAAGGTTTTGCAAGCCGTGGTGCCTTCCGTTTAGGTAACCTGATTTGCTCCCTCCCTTCATCCGTGTCCTAAAGCTTTGGTATTGGTTCCCACAAGTAAGGATGACGCCGTGGACCGGACACACCAATGTTGGAGAAAACAGAATTTATGCTTACCTGATAAATTACTTTCTCCAACGGTGTGTCCGGTCCACGGCCCGCCATGGTTTTTTAATCAGGTTTGATGAATTATTTTCTCTAACTACTGTCACCACAGCACCCTACGGTTTCTCCTATTTTTTCCTCCTGTCCGTCGATCGAATGACTGGGGTGGGCGGAGCCTAGGAGGGACTATATGGCCAGCTTTGCTGGGACTCTTTGCCATTTCCTGTTGGGGAAGAGATATTCCCACAAGTAAGGATGACGCCGTGGACCGGACACACCGTTGGAGAAAATAATTTATCAGGTAAGCATAAATTCTGTTTTTAAGATTTTTTTCCCGGTTCCAGACTCTCAATTAGAGTTGTGGAGGTCTGTACCTAAGGTTGATGGAGCTATCTCCACGCTTGCTAAGCGTTCCACTTTCCCACTTGAGGATAGTTTGTCGTTTAAGGATCCCATGGATAAGAAGCTAGAAACTCAGTTAAGAAAGATGTTTTAGCACACAGGGTATTTGTTTCAGCCTGCAGCGGTGTTTGCAGCGGTGACTGGAGCCACTACCTATTGGTGCGACTATCGGAGATGATTGAGGTGGAAACTCCCCTCAACAAGATCCAGGAAAGAATTAAGGCCTTGAGGGTGGCTAATTATTTTATCTGTGATGCAAACATGCAGATTATTCGCTTGAATGTCAACACATCAGGCTTTTCTGTTCTAGCCCATGGGGCTCTCTGGCTGAAGTCTTGGTCTGCAGACATGACTTTAAAATCTAGATTGCTTTCCCTTCCATTTAAGGGGAAGATTCTTTTCGGTCCAGGCCTGGATTCTATCATATCCAGGGTCACTGGGGGCATAGGTGTAACAATCAACTCACTTGTAATTGTAACAACCAAGATATCATGTAAAATTGAGGATGTGTTACAAGAGTTGAGGATGACAGTACACTATATGCTTTTAGTGAACTGTATAACACTTGTTGTTAATTTTGCCGGACAGCTAGCTCCCAGTAACTGGAGTGTCTATTAGTGGGAGTTGACTTTGGCAGGTATTCGTAGCAATAGATATACAGAGATAAACAGTAGTGCAGAGGTTAATTATATATCAGGATGCAGTTAGTAGAAAGAGACCAGGGTTAAATGCAAGCAGCTTCAGTCTACAAACAGTAGTGCAGAGGTTAATTGTATTTCAGGATGCAGTTAGTAGAGAGAGTTCACGGTTAAATGCAAGCAGCTTCACTATACAAATCTTACACTTGTAGTATGTTTAAGTGTACTTCAGAAGAGAGTTGCACAGTGTGTTTATGAAAGTTTATACAGCACCTGTCCAGAAGTCGCTGAATGAGATTTCCCCTTTAAGCAAACTGCAGCTGCTGTGAGTGCGATGAGTGCAGCACAGAGATCCGGTCCCAATGAGCTTGGTGAGCAGTGTGAACGCTGTGGTCCCTGCGTTTCCTGTTTGCTGAGTGGCGTGTCACGCCAGGTTGTTAGGAATACTCACAAGCAGACCCTGGATGGGGGAGGTGTGGAGTGAAGTCCTGCTGCAGATATGTAATGTCAGCTCCGGCTGAAGTAGAGGTATGCTGATAGAAAAGGAAATAAATACACAGTTTAAATCTGTTATGCTGTAGAAAAGGTAAGGACTGGAACGGTAGCTATTACACTTCAATAAACCAGCAAAGGACCATGGGAGGAAGCAGGTTTATATTGGGTTCAGGTAGGAAGTTAACAAGATGTAAAGGTGGTATATAGTATTTGCTTGACACATTTAAGGTGGAATAGGAGGATCATGACAATAGGTGCCTTTCTACCCCAGGATCAGAAGAATAAACCTAATGGATAGGGTCCAAATTTTTGTCCCTTTCATTTCGATAAATCCCAATGCCAGCAGCCCTCCACGAAGCCTGATCAGTCCAAGGGAACTTGGAAATTATCTCAATTTTGGAATAAATCCAAGCAGAGCCTGCTGAAACAAAATCGTCATGAAGGGGTGGCCCCCAATCCGTCGCTGGATCGTGTTGGGGCAGACTATCTCTTTTTGTGGAGGCTTGGCTGGGGGACGTGCAAGACCCATGGGTTCTTGGTCATTGCTCAGGGTTACAGGATAGGTTTCAAATCTCATCCACCCAGGGGCAGATTCCTCTTATCAAATTTGTCTTCAAGACCAGAAAACCGAGAAGCTTTTCTAGGGTGCGTGAGAGATCTTTCCTCCCTTGGAGTAATTGTGCCAGTACCTCTAGCAGAGAGAGGTCTTGGGTACTACTCAAAACTTTTTGTGTTCCCAAAAAAGGAGGGTACGTTTCGCTTGATTCTAGACCTGTGCTTAAACAAGTTTCTGTCTTTCCCATCGTTCAAGATGGAGATAATAAGGTCTATTCTGCCCATAGTTCAAGGGACAGTTCATGACTACGATAGACTTGAAGGATGCTTACCTTCATGTGCCAATACACAAGGATCACTTCAAGTTCTTAAGATTCACTTTTCTGGAACAGCACTTCCAGTTTGTGGCTCTTCGATTTGCTCTGGCTCTGCTTCGAGAGTCTTTACGAAGGTTTTAGGGGCTCTGTTTGCGGTGGCGAGATCCAGAGGTATTGCAGTAGCACCATACTTGGATGACATCCTGGTCCAGGCTTCGTCCTGCCAGCTAGCAGAAGACCATTCAAGAACTCTTCTACTTCTTCAATCTCACGGATGGAAGATAAACTTAGGAAAGAGTTTTCTGGTTCCCAATACCAGGGTGGAATTCCTGGGCACGATAATAGATTCCATATCCATGAGGATATTCCTTACAGACCAGAGACGTTACAAAATTACTTCCAATTGTCTTGCCCTCCAGACCTCCTTAAGGCCATCTGTGGCCCAGTGTATGGAGATAATTGGACTCATAGTGTCCAGTATAGATATCATTCCATTTGCCAGGTTCCATCTCAGACCTCTTCAGTTGTGCATGCTGAGGCAATGGAACGGCGACCACTCGGATCTGTCTCAACAGATTTCTCTGGACAACCGGTCGAGAGAATCGTTCTCTTGGTGGCTCTGTCCAGATCGCCTGTACTGGGGACATCTTTCTTAAGACCATCCTGGGAGATTGTGACTATGGACGCAAGTCTATCATAATTGGGAGCTGTTTGGGGTGCCAGAAAGGCCCAGGGCCTGTGGACTCAGGAGGAATCTCTTCTCCCGATCAACATTTTGGAACTTTGAGCGATCTTCAATGCTCTGAAGGCTTGGTCTCTTCTGGGTTCATCCCAGTTTATCAGATTCCAATCGGACAACATTACCTCGGTGGCTTACATTAACCACCAGGGGGGAACGAGGAGCTCCTTAGCTTTGATGCAAGTATTTTGGATTCTGGAATGGGCAGAGGCCCACAACTGCTCGCTGTCAGCGATCCGCATTCCGGTGTGGACAACTGGTAAGCAGATTTCCTCAGCAGACAATCCTTTCATCCGGGGTAATGGTCTCTCCATCCCGAGGTGTTTGAGGAGATTTGCAACAGATTGGAGACGTCGGAGATAGATCTCATGGCGCCCCGACTCAATTCCAAGCTACCCAGATACGGGTTGCAGTCCAGGGATCCACAGGTAGAGCTGATAGATGCATTAGCAGTGCCTTGGAGATTCAACCTAGTTTAACTTTTTCCACCGTTACCACTTCTACCTCGGGTAGTGGCCTGCATCAAGCAGGAGCAAGCTTCGGCTATTCTAATTGCTCCATCATGTCCGCGAAGGATGTGGTTTGCGGACCTGGTGGGGATGTCATAATCTCCTCCATGGAGGATACCTTGTTGCATAGATCTGCTGGAACAGGGTGCCTTTGTTCATCAGAATCTAGATTCTCTGAGGCTGACTGCGTTGAGATTGAGCACTTAGTCCTAGCCAAGAGAGGTTTTTCTGAGCGATTGATTGATACTCTCATTCAAGCTAGAAAGCCGGTCACCCGTCACATCTATTATAAGGTGTGGAGGCACTACTTATTCTGGTGTGAAGAGCATGGATTCCCCTGGCATAAGGTCAAGGTGTCGAGGATTCTTTCCTTTCTCCAAGATGGTTTGGAGAAGGAACTTGCCGCTAGTTCCTTAGAGGGACAGATTTTGGCTCTATCTGTGTTATTACACAAGAGGCCTGCTGAGCTTCCTGATATACAGTCTTTTGTTTGAGCTCTGTCTAGAATCAGGCCTGTGTTTAGACATTCCGCTCCTCCTTGGATTATAAATCTGGTTCTTAAGGTTTTGGAGAGGTCTCAGTTTGAGCTCATGCATTCGGTTGACATTTAAAATACTGTCTTGGAAGGTTCTTTTACTACTGGCTATTGCTTCGGCACGCAGAGTCTCTGAGATGGCGGCCTTGCAATGTGAGCCTCCTTACCTAGTTTTTAATGCTAATAAGACTGTTCTTCACACTGGGTTGGGTTTTCTCCCTACTGTTGTGTCTGATCGCATCATCAATCAGGAGATTGTGGTTCCTTGTGTCCAAATCCTCCTTCGAAGGAACGATTACTTCATAACTTGGATGTGGTTCTATCTTCAGGCATTGTTTGTGGTATATTCTGGGAAGCGCAGAGGGAAGGAGGCTTCTTCCACTTCCCTATCTTTTTGGTTGAGGAGCATTATTCGCTTAGCATATGAAACAGCGGGACATAAGCCTCCTCAGATGATTACAGCTCATTCAACTAGAGCAGTGGCATCTATGGAGCAGATTTGTAGGGCGACTACCTGGTCCTCCTTAAATACTTTTTCAAAGTTTTACAAATTTGACAATTTTGCTTCGACTGAAGTAGCTTTTGGGAGAAAGGTTTTGCAGGCTGTGGTGCCCTCAGAATAGGGTCCGCCTCTCTTTTTACCCTCCCGATTTCATTGTGTCCTCTAGAGCTTGGGTATATGTTTCCCACAAGTAAGGAATGAAGCCATCTACTCTTCTCATATTAAGATGAAAAACATAAATTATGCCTGCCAGATAATTTCCTTTCCATCTGTATGAGGAGAGTCTACGGCCCCCGCCCGTTTTCTCTGTTCTTCTGGCAGCATTTATACCCTGATATTTCTCCTACTGTTCCTTGTTCCCTTGGCAGAATGACTGGGGGATGAGGGGAGTGGGGGAGGCATTTAAGCCTTTGACTGGGTTGTCTTTGCCTCCTCCTGGTGGCCAGGTTCTGTATTCCCACAAGTAAGGAATGAAGCCGTGGACTCTCCTCATACAGATGGAAAGTAAATGATCTGGTAAGCATAATTTGTTTTTCCGTTCTTAAAGAAGCTCTTTTTCTTTTGGATGTAACTATATGTTTTCTTTTTATTCATATTATTATTTTTGTAGGTTTTTGCTGTTATGGATCCTAATGATATTATCTGAACCTATTTCTTTCCTACGATATGAAGAGTCCACAATGTCATCAATTACTAGTAGGAATATCACTCCTGGCTAGCAGGAGGAGGCAAAGAGCACCACAGCAAAGCTGTTAAGTGTCACTCCCCTACCCACAATCCCCAGTCATTCTCTTTGCCTCTGTCAATGTAGGAGGTGAATTTCTGGTGTCTGAAGAAAACTGGCTTTCTTTCGCTACAAGCAAGATTTTTGGGTCTAGCCTTAGTCCACGCAGTTAGTAACTTGTGAGGTGGTCCTTGCTGCCTTTTCCTAACATGTTGCTGCCCTAGTATAGAAAGCCAGAGTAGGTTTACTCTGTTCTTTCTTTTCTACGAGTCTCTGTGAGACTGCAGGTAATTGCTTTTGTCTTCTAGGTTTGGAGACTTGCACAAGGAGACTTTTCCTGTAATATTTTTTGGGACAGATGAATCCTTTGGGAAAGGATTTTCTTTGGCAGTGGCAGGCACTTATATGTGTGAGACGTGGGGTTCATTCCTTGTGTTGTTGGAATCCTTCCCTGAGGCTGTGGTTTTTGTTAGGAAGTGCACTTTCATTTTCCCTTTATTTCTCTACACTGCAGTTATGTGAATCCCACTGTAGTACAGTGGTATGTTATCTGTTTGGGGAGTAGGTCTCAGTGTGTCTAGAGACCTGCTTAGTGAACCGGAACTCACTGGGTAAGTATTTTACTTGTCTAATAAGTTTGGTGGTTGTGAGTTTAGCGTACCGTTAATATTAGCTGCACACTTTTTTTTTTATCCTGGCTGTTCTTATGGCTCTGCCTCCTCCGACTGAGAATGGAGCTGCACCATTTTCGGCTGATTTCTGGGATCGCTCACGTGACCCCGCCTCCTCCGTCTGAGAACGGAGTGGCAGTTTTGTCTACTGTCTCAGTGTGTTTAGAGAATGTTTTATTTCATGTAATTGGCAAGAGTCCATGAGCTAGTGACGTATGGAATATACATTCCTACCAGGAGGGGGTAAAGTTTCCCAAACCTAAAAATGCCTATAAATACACCTCCCACCACACTCATTCCTCAGTTTTACAAACTTTGCCTCCTGTGGAGGTGGTGAAGTAAGTTTTTGCTTGATTTCTTCTATGATAGGCGCTTCTAAGCATTTTGAAGCCCAATTCCTCTCAGAGTACAGTGTTTGTCAGAGGGATGTGAAGAGAGTATCGCCTGGTGATTTAATGGTTTCACTCATGGGAAATCTTTTCAAATGCTCTCTGTTATCGGTCATAGGGATTCATTATCTACCTCCATTTTCAGATCAACGATATACTCTTATATACCATTACCTCTGCTGATATTTTTCAGTACTGGTTTGGCTGTCTGCTATATGTAGATGGGTGTCTTCTGGTAAGTATGTACAATTTTTTTAAGACACTCTCAGCTATGTTTGGCACTTTGTTATATTGTAAAGTTATAAATATATGTGTTTATATTTGCCATGAGTCAGGTCTATGTATATTTCCCTTTTGCAATCTAGCAGCTTCAGTATGAGAATCATGTTTTAGGAAGTTTATTTAAACTTTTTTTTCTTACCTGGGGTTTGTCTTTTTTTCCAATTTGACTTGTTTTTCCTTATTTTTTGCTGGCAAATCTAGGCTCATGTGGACGCAAAATGCTGTTATTTATAAATTTTGGCACAAGTTTCGTCATTTCCTGCGTCTTCACTTCCTTGCGTCGTGCGTCATACTTGGCGCCAAATTTTTATTTTATTTTACCACACTTCCTTTTATGCTTCTTGCTTTCTTTATATTATAGAGAGCTATGCTGTTTGCCTATTTTTTTTAGCATAAGCATTTTTTCCTATTCCTGAAACTGCTATATGAGGAAATTGGATATTTTGTTTAAATGTTAATTTTTTCCTCTTACATTTTGCAAGATCTCTGACTGATCCTGGCTCTGATGTTACTGTAGAAACTAAGATGCCCTGAACACATTTCTTCAACAAGCTAACACCTAGATTTAGAGTTCTGCGTTAGCCGTCAAAAGCAGCGTTAAGGGGTCCTAACGCTGCTATTGGCCGCCCGCTGGTATTTAGAGTCGGCCAGGTAAAGGTGTACCGCTCACTTTCAAGCCGCAACTTTTCCATACCGCAGATCCCCTTACGCCAATTGCATATCCTATCTTTTCAATGGGATCTTCCTAACTCCGGTATTTACAGTACAGCCTCTACCGACAAGACTCCTAACGCCCATGGAAAGGCTGTAGTTAAGAGCTTTATGGGCTAAAGCCGGTATATAAAGCTCTTAACTACTGTGCTCTAAAGTACACTAACACCCATAAACTACCTATGTACCCCTAAACTGAGGTACTCCCACATCGCCGCCACTATAATAAATATTTTTAACGCCTAATCTGCCGACCGCACATTGCCGCCACCTACATTATCCCTATGAACACCTAATCTGCTTCCCCTAACATCGCCGAAACCTACATAATATTTATTAACCCCTAATCTGCCCCCCCCAACGCCGCCGCCACCTAACTTCAAGTATTAACCCCTAATCTGCCGACCGGACCTCGCCGCTACTATAATAAATGTATTAACCCTTAAAGCAAAGTCTAACCCTAACACCCCCCTAAGTTAAATATAATTTTAATCTAACAAAATAAATTAACTCTTATTAACTAAAGTATTCCTATTTAAAACTAAATACTTACCTGTAAAATAAACCCAAATATAGCTACAATATAACAAATAATTATATTGTAGCTATTTTAGGATTTATATTTATTTTACAGGCAACTTTGTATTTATTTTAACTAGGTACAATAGCTATTAAATAGTTAACTATTTAATAGCTACCTAGTTAAAATAATTACAAAGTTACCTGTAAAATAAATCCTAACCTAAGTTACAATTAAACACTGCACTATCATTAAATTATCTACCAATACCTACAATTAAATAAACTAAACTAAATTAAAAAAAAAAAAAAACCCTAAATTACAGAAAATAAAAAATATTACAAGAATTTTAAACTAATTACACCTAACCTAAGCTTCCTAATAAAATAAAAAACCACCAAATTAATAAGTCCCTACCTTATTCTACATTACAAAGTAATCAGCTCTTTTGCCTGTAAAAAAAATACAACCCCCCCAACATTAAAACCCACCACCCACATACCCCTACTCTAACCCACCCAAACCCCCCTTAAATAAACCTAACACTACCCCCCTGATGATCTCCCTACCTTGAGTCGTCTTCACCCAGCCGGGCCGAAGTCTTCAACCGATGGGGCAGAAGAGGATATCCAGACCAGCAGAAGTCTTCATCCTATCCGGGCAGAAGAGGACATCCGGACCGGCAGACATCTTCATCCAAGCGGCATCTTCTATCTTCATCCGGAGGATTGGGATTAGGATTAGGATTCTATCAGCCAATCGGAATTAAGGTAGGAAAAATCTAATTGGCTGATTCAATCAGTCAATCAGATTCAAGTTCAATCCGATTGGCTGATCCAATCATCCAATCAGTTTGAGCTCGCAGTCTATTGGCTGATCGGTCCGGATGTCCTCTTCTGCCCGGATAGGATGAAGACTTCTGCCGGTCTGGATGTCCTCTTCTGCCCCATCGGATGAAGACTTCGGCCCGGCTGGGTGAAGACGACTCAAGGTAGGGAGATCTTCAGGGGGGTAGTGTTGGGTTTATTTAAGGGGGGTTTGGGTGGGTTAGAGTAGGGGTATGTGGGTGGTGGGTTTTAATGTGGGGGGGTTTGTATTTTTTTTTTACAGGCAAAAGAGCTGATTACTTTGGGGCATGCCCCGCAAAAAGCCCTTTTAAGGGTAAAAGAGCTGATAACTTTGTAATGTAGAATAGGGTAGGGACTTTTATTATTTTTTTTTTATTTATTTTATTAGGGGGCTTAGATTAGGTGTAATTAGTTTAAAATTCTTATAATATTTTTTTATTTTCTGTAGTTTAGTGGGGGGGGGTATAATTTAGTTTATTTAATTGTAGGTATTGGTAGATTATTTATTTAATTAATTTAATGATAGTGTAGTGTTAGGTTTAATTGTAACTTAGGTTAGGATTTATTTTACAGGTAATTTTGTAATTATTTTAACTAGGTAGCTATTAAATAGTTAATAACTATTTAATAGCTATTGTACCTAGTTAAAATAAATACAAAGTTGCCTGTAAAATAAATATAAATCCTATAACTATAACTATATAAGTATTTATTATATTGTAGCTATATTAGGGTTTATTTTACAGGTAAGTAGTTTTAAATATGAATACTTTAGTTAATAAGAGTGAATTTATTTTGTTAGATTAAAATTATATTTAATTTAGGGGGGTGTTAGGGTTAGGGTTAGAATAGCTTTAGGGGTTAATACATTTATTATAGTAGCGGCGAGGCCCGTTCGGCAGATTAGGGGTTAAAGTTATGTGGCGGCGACGTTGGGGGGGCAGATTAGGGGTTAATAAATATAATGTAGGTATCAGCAATGTTGGGGACACCAGAGTAGGGGTTCATAGCTATAATGTAGGTTGCGGCGGTGTACGGAGCAGCAGATTAGGGGTTAATAGTATAATGCAGGTGTCAGCGATAGCGGGGGCGGCAGATTAGGGGTTAATAAGTGTAAGATTAGGGGTGTTTAGACTTGGGGTACATGTTAGGGTGTTAGGTGTAGACTTAGAGAGTGTTCCCCCCCCCAAAAAAAAAAAAAGTCATAGAGGAAAAAGGGGCGGATGGAAAATAAATGCCAATAAGAAGCAAGCACAAATCAAGACTCCAGAGAGGAAAGCTACCACTAAAGGGATTTACAATCTCAGCACTATAACTCTAACGGACAAAGAAAACTCTGTTCTTAGCTACGGCCTCTCCTTCGCCCCCTCCAAGGGTCTTAATAAATTCGATACATTTGTTAATGTCAAACAGTTTATAAGAAAACTGACGTTAAAACGACACTTTATGAAATCTCCTCTCGAATACAACACGAGTCCTGGAATCAAGAACAAGTATACAACTTTGCACAGACCCATGCCAGCATTCTGATCTTAAGCCCAGATCATCATTCTACCCCACATACAGTAAGGGTAATGCTATAGAAGCTTTTGAGACCATAGTATGCAGTGATCTAAAGAACAGTCAAAACCAACTAAACAAATACAAACATAACCTTTCCAGAAGCCAAATACAAACCATCAGAACACTAGAGAAAAACAGAGATTTGGTTATTAAACCCGCCGATAAGGGCGGCGGCATTGTAGTCTTGAATAAAGAGGACTACAATACGGAATGCAGAAGTATTTTATCTGATAAAGATACTTATGAGGTCTTGAGAAACAATCCCGTGGGAGGTTATAAGGAGGAACTAGACAGTATTCTGGGTGAGGCACACAACAATGGAATTCTTAACCACAAAGAATACAGATATATAAATGTTGAACACCCAGTCACCCCTGTCTTCTATTACCTCCCGAAAATCCACAAGACACTCATTAACCCCCCAGGAAGACCTATCATATCGGGAATCGGGTCTTTATCTAGCAATTTTTCTGAATATCTAGATAGGAACCTACAAAAAATATGTGATACAATTACCATCCTACATAAGAGACTCCACCCAGGTATTAAACATCTTGGAGAATATAGAATGGGCAGAGGATTACCTACTTGTCACATGTGATGTGACCTCCCTGTATACTAGCATACCACATGAGGGAGGTCAGGAGGCTATAGAATATTTCTTCTGTTATGTGCGATCAGTCCACGGGTCATCATTACTTCTGGGATATAACTCCTCCCCAACAGGAAATGCAAGAGGATTCACCCAGCAGAGCCGATACAGCTCCTCCCCTCTACGTCAGTCCCAGTCATTCTCTTGCACCCAACGACTAGATAGGATGTGTGAGAGGACTATGGTGATTATACTTAGTTTTTATGACTTCAATCAAAAGTTTGTTATTTTACAATAGCACCGGAGCGTGTTATTACTTCTCTGGCAGAGTTTGAAGAAGAATCTACCAGAGTTTTTTACTATGATTTTAACCGGAGTAGTTAAGATCATATTGCTGTTCTCGGCCATCTGAGGGAGGTAAAGGCTTCAGATCAGGGGACAGCGGGCAGATGAATCTGCATTGAGGTATGTAGCAGTTTTTATTTTCTGAATGGAATTGATGAAAAAATCCTGCTATACCGTTATAATGACATGTATGTATACACTTCAGTATTCTGGGAATGGTTTTTCACCGGAACTACTCTGTTAAAGGTCACTAATCCTTTTAATAAATATTGTCATGTTAAACGTTTTTGCTGGAATGTAGAATCGTTTACATTGCTGAGGTACTGAGTAAATAAATGTTTGGGCATTATTTTCCACTTGGCAGTTGTCTGCTTTAAATTGTGACAGTTTCGTTTCTCCTCACTGCTGTGTGTGAGAGGGAGGGGCCGTTTTTGGCGCTCTTTTGCTACGCATCAAAAAATTCCAGTCAGCTACTATTATATTTCCTGCATGATCCGGTTCACTGACAGATCTCAGGGGTCTTCAAACTTCTTTGAAGGGAGGTACATTCTCTCAGCAGAGCTGTGAGAATTTTTATTGACTGTGAATAAAAACGTTACTCTATAATTTTTTATGTCAAATTTAGTTATTTACTAATGGGAACAAACCTTTGCTAAAAGTTATGTTATTTTAAACTTGATGCTATAACTGTTTCAGTTCATTATCTCAACTGTCATTTAATCGTTTAAGTACCTCTTCGAGGCACAGTACGTTTTTTGTTAAAAAAGATTATAACCAGGTTGCAAGTTATTGCTAGTGTGTTAAACATGTCTGACCCAGAGAATGATATCTGTGTCATTTGTTCCAATGCCAAGGTGGAGCCCAATAGAAATTTATGTACTAACTGTATTGATGCTACTTTAAATAAAAGTCAATCTGTACAATGTGAACAAATTTCACCAAACTGCGAGGGGAGAGTTATGCCGACTAACTCGCCTCACGCGGCAGTACCTGCATCTCCCGCCCGGGAGGTGCGTGATATTATGGCGCCTAATACATCTGGGCGGCCATTACAGATAACATTACATGATATGGCTACTGTTATGACTGAAGTTTTGTCTAAATTACCAGAACTAAGAGGCAAGCGTGATCACTCTGGGGTGAGAACAGAGTGCGCTGACAATACTAGGGCCATGTCTGATACTGCGTCACAGCTTGCAGAGCATGAGGACGGAGAGCTTCATTCTGTGGGTGACGGTTCTGATCCAAACAGATTGGATTCAGATATTTCAAATTTTAAATTCAAATTGGAGAACCTCCGTGCATTACTAGGGGAGGTCTTAGCAGCTCTCAATGATTGTAACACCATTGCAATACCAGAGAAAATGTGTAGGTTGGATAAATACTTTGCGGTACCGGCGAGTACTGACGTTTTTCCTATACCTAAGAGATTAACTGAAATTGTTACTAAGGAGTGGGATAGACCCGGTGTGCCGTTCTCACCCCCTCCAATATTTAGAAAGATGTTTCCAATAGACGCCACTACTCGGGACTTATGGCAAACGGTCCCTAAGGTGGAGGGAGCAGTTTCTACTTTAGCTAAGCGTACCACTATCCCGGTGGAGGATAGCTGTGCTTTTTCAGATCCAATGGATAAAAAATTAGAGGGTTACCTTAAGAAAATGTTTGTTCAACAAGGTTTTATATTGCAACCCCTTGCATGTATCGCGCCGATTACGGCTGCGGCAGCATTTTGGATTGAGTCTCTGGAAGAGAACCTTAGTTCATCTACGCTAGACGACATTATGGACAGGCTTAGAGTCCTTAAACTAGCCAATTCATTCATTTCGGAGGCCGTAGTACATTTAACCAAACTTACGGCTAAGAACTCTGGATTCGCCATACAGGCACGTAGAGCACTGTGGCTAAAATCCTGGTCAGCTGATGTTACTTCTAAGTCTAAATTACTTAATATACCTTTCAAGGGGCAGTCTTTATTTGGGCCTGGGTTGAAAGAAATTATCGCTGACATTACAGGAGGTAAGGGCCACGCCCTACCTCAAGACAAAGCCAAATCTAAGGCTAGACAGTCTAATTTTCGTCCCTTTCGGAATTTCAAACCTGGAGCAGCGTCAACCTCCACTGCACCAAAACAGGAAGGAGCTGTTGCTCGTTACAGGCAAGGCTGGAAACCTAACCAGTCCTGGAATAAGGGCAAACAGGCCAGGAAACCTGCTGCTGCCCCAAAGACAGCATGAACCGAGAGCCCCCGATCCGGGACCGGATCTAGTGGGGGGCAGACTTTCGCTCTTCGCTCAGGCCTGGGCAAGAGATGTTCAGGATCCCTGGGCGCTGGAGATCATATCTCAGGGATACCTTCTAGACTTCAAATTATCTCCCCCAAAAGGGAGATTTCATCTGTCAAGGTTGTCAACAAACCAGATAAAGAAAGAAGCGTTTCTACGCTGTGTACAAGATCTGTTATTAATGGGAGTGATCCATCCAGTTCCGCGGTCGGAACAAGGACAAGGGTTCTACTCAAACCTGTTTGTGGTTCCCAAAAAAGAGGGAACTTTCAGGCCAATCTTAGATTTAAAGATTCTAAACAAATTCCTAAGAGTTCCATCGTTCAAAATGGAAACTATTCGGACAATCTTACCTATGATCCAAAAGGGTCAGTACATGACCACAGTGGATTTAAAAGATGCTTACCTTCACATACCGATTCACAAAGATCATCAACGGTATCTACGGTTTGCCTTCCTAGACAGGCACTACCAGTTTGTAGCTCTTCCATTCGGATTGGCTACGGCCCCAAGAATCTTCACAAAGGTTCTGGGTGCCCTTCTGGCGGTACTAAGACCGCGAGGGATTTCGGTAGCTCCGTACCTAGACGACATTCTAATACAAGCTTCAAGCTTTCAAACTGCCAAGTCTCATACAGAGTTAGTTCTGGCATTTCTAAGGTCGCATGGATGGAAAGTGAACGAAAAGAAAAGTTCTCTTTTTCCTCTCACAAGAGTTCCATTCTTGGGGACTCTTATAGATTCTGTAGAAATGAAGATTTACCTGACAGAAGACAGGTTAACAAGGCTTCAGGATGCATGCCGTGTCCTTCATTCCATTCAACACCCGTCAGTAGCTCAATGCATGGAGGTGATCGGCTTAATGGTAGCGGCAATGGACATAGTACCTTTTGCACGCCTACACCTCAGACCGCTGCAATTGTGCATGCTAAGTCAGTGGAATGGGGATTACTCAGATTTGTCCCCTACCCTGAATCTGAATCAAGAGACCAGAAATTCTCTTCTATGGTGGCTTTATCGGCCACACCTGTCCAGGGGGATGCCATTCAGCAGGCCAGACTGGACAATCGTAACAACAGACGCCAGCCTGCTAGGTTGGGGCGCTGTCTGGAATTCTCTGAAGACTCAGGGATTATGGAATCAGGAGGAGAGTCTCCTTCCAATAAACATTCTGGAATTGAGGGCAGTTCTCAATGCCCTTCTAGCTTGGCCCCAATTAACAACTCAGGGGTTCATCAGGTTTCAGTCGGACAATATCACGACTGTAGCTTACATCAACCATCAGGGAGGGACAAGAAGCTCCCTAGCAATGGTGGAAGTATCAAAGATAATTCGCTGGGCAGAGTCTCACTCTTGCCACCTGTCAGCAATCCACATCCCGGGAGTGGAGAACTGGGAGGCGGATTTCTTGAGTCGCCAGACTTTTCATCCGGGAGAGTGGGAACTTCATCCGGAGATTTTTGCCCAAATACTTCGACGTTGGGGCAAACCAGAGATAGATCTCATGGCGTCTCGCCAGAACGCCAAGCTTCCTCACTACGGGTCCAGATCCAGGGATCCGGGAGCGGTTCTGATAGATGCTTTGACAGCACCTTGGAACTTCGGGATGGCTTATGTGTTTCCACCCTTCCCGCTGCTTCCTCGATTGATTGCGAAAATCAAACAAGAGAGAGCATCTGTGATTCTAATAGCGCCTGCATGGCCACGCAGGACTTGGTATGCAGATCTAGTGGACATGTCATCCTGTCCACCTTGGTCTCTACCTCTGAGACAGGACCTTCTGACACAGGGTCCATTCAAACATCAAAATCTAACTTCTCTGAAACTGACTGCTTGGAAATTGAACGCTTGATTTTATCAAAGCGTGGTTTTTCTGAGTCGGTTATTGATACCCTGATCCAGGCTAGGAAGCCTGTTACCAGAAAGATTTACCATAAAATATGGCGCAAATACCTATACTGGTGTGAATCCAAACGTTACTCCTGGAGTAAGGTTAGGATCCCTAGGATATTGTCTTTTCTACAAGAAGGTTTAGAAAAGGGTTTATCGGCTAGTTCATTAAAGGGACAGATTTCAGCTCTGTCCATCTTGTTACACAGGCGTCTGTCAGAAAATCCAGACGTCCAGGCCTTTTGTCAAGCCTTAGCTAGGATCAAGCCTGTGTTTAAAGCCGTTGCTCCGCCATGGAGTTTAAACTTAGTTCTTAACGTTTTACAAGGTGTTCCATTTGAACCCCTTCATTCCATTGATATAAAATTGTTATCTTGGAAAGTTCTGTTTTTAATGGCTATTTCCTCGGCTCGAAGAGTCTCTGAGTTATCAGCATTACATTGTGATTCTCCTTATCTGACTTTTCACTCAGATAAGGTAGTTCTGCGTACTAAACCTGGGTTCTTACCTAAGGTAGTTACTAACAGGAATATCAATCAAGAGATTGTTGTTCCATCCTTGTGTCCAAATCCTTCTTCAAAGAAGGAACGTCTTCTACACAATCTGGATGTAGTTCGTGCCCTCAAGTTCTACTTGCAGGCAACTAAAAATTTTCGCCAAACTTCTTCCCTGTTTGTCGTTTATTCTGGACAGAGGAGAGGTCAAAAAGCTTCTGCTACCTCTCTCTCTTTCTGGCTTCGTAGCATAATACGTTTAGCCTATGAGACTGCTGGACAGCAGCCTCCTGAAAGAATTACAGCTCACTCCACTAGAGCTGTGGCTTCCACTTGGGCCTTTAAGAATGAGGCCTCTGTTGAACAGATTTGCAAGGCTGCAACTTGGTCTTCGCTTCATACTTTTTCCAAATTTTACAAATTTGACACTTTTGCTTCTTCGGAGGCTATTTTTGGGAGAAAGGTTCTTCAGGCAGTGGTTCCTTCTGTATAATGAGCCTGCCTATCCCTCCCGTCATCCGTGTACTTTTGCTTTGGTATTGGTATCCCAGAAGTAATGATGACCCGTGGACTGATCGCACATAACAGAAGAAAACATAATTTATGCTTACCTGATAAATTCCTTTCTTCTGTTGTGCGATCAGTCCACGGCCCGCCCTGTTTTTTAAGGCAGGTAAATATCTTTTAAATTATTCTCCAGTCACCACTTCACCCTTGGTTACTCCTTTCTCGTTGATTCTTGGTCGAATGACTGGGACTGACGTAGAGGGGAGGAGCTGTATCGGCTCTGCTGGGTGAATCCTCTTGCATTTCCTGTTGGGGAGGAGTTATATCCCAGAAGTAATGATGACCCGTGGACTGATCGCACAACAGAAGAAAGGAATTTATCAGGTAAGCATAAATTATGTTTTTCTAGAGAAGGACAACACAGTACCAGAACTCCAGAAGAGATTCATCATAGAGGGAATCGGTTATATTCTGACATACAACTACTTCAATCATGATGGGAAGTTTTATAGACAACTGTGCGGTACAGCTATGGGGACCAAGTTCGCGCCAAGCTATGCAAATCTCTACATGGGCAAATGGGAACACATATTTTGGGAGTCCTGCCCAGCCGGCGCGGACCTGGTCTCGTATCACAGGTACATAGATGACATCCTCATGATATGGAAAGGCTCCAAAGAAGATCTGGAACATACTATAAGTGTCATGAATAATAACATCTACAACTTAAGATTCACACATGAGATCAGCAGTACCGAGATCACCTTCTTGGATCTAAAAATAACAGTCGAGAATGGGAAATTGAAGACCTCTACATACTTTAAACCTATGGACTGTAATAATTACATCCACAGTGAGAGCTGCCACCACTCCAGATGGAAGGAGAATATACCCAAGGGGCAGTTACTGAGATTGAAAAAGAACTGCTCGGACTCCACTCTATGGGAAGCACAGGCGGAAGAACTTAAAATACGTTACCTGGAAAGAGGATATGGAGAAGAAAAAAATCAATAAGGACATAGAAGAAGTCAGAAGAAGAGATCGCAAAGAGCTCCTTAGATACAAGAATAAGGAGAATGTGACCAACACTGATACCAACTCTATGGATGTCGCATTCATTACGCAATATAGCGAAAACAGGCGCACTATAGAGAAAATAATAGAAAAACATTGGCACATACTAAAAAATGATGACATTATAGGAGAGACACTCATCGACAGACCGAAATTCATCTACAGGAAATCTGACAACCTAAAGACCATATTATCTCCCAGTATCCCACGTCTAAGAACAACACAAGTGAGAGATGTATCGGGTAGACACATTAAAGGATTCTTTCCGTGTCCCAGCTGTAAGGCATGTAAGAGAGGCCTGAAGATCAAGAACTTCCTTTCTCACTATTCCAACAAACAACATGTGATTAAGGATTTGATTAGATGCAGCAATAAGGGCGTAATATATATAGTACAGTGCAGTTGTGGACTCCAGTATGTTGGACAAACCTCGAGGTGCCTGAAAGATAGGATTCGGGAACACCTATTACAAATCGAACATGGTAACACAGATACCGCCCTGTACAGACATTTTGCTCTTAAGCATAAAGGAAATATGAAAGACCTCAGTTTCTATGGGATCCAACTAGTAAAACCAAATTGGAGGGGGGAGACTATGAAAAGAAGCTTCTGATATCAGAATCCAGATGGATCTTTGAACTAGATTGTCTTTATCCCAAGGGTCTAAATAATAAGGAAGACCTCTCCCATCTATTGAATTTGAGATAACCAAATATCTGAGATAACTGAACATCACAAAAATCCACTCAGAATATCTATGTCAGGAGACGGAAATAACATACTTGTATCCAGAGATCGAAATAACATCGGTGTAGCCAGGAAACCCAGGCTCTAAATATATACCCGAGATCAAGAGGTCCATACATATCTGAGTTTTGACATTGTGAAATCCAATGATAGATAGATACTACTACAAGTGCCATAAGGTGAAAAGAAAGGGTTTTAGGTCATAGACCTATTAGAAGTAGGTCTGATATAGGACATCATTTGACCTATATATTATCACTACTTTCTGTCACACTCACACAGACCTTACATACTAATCCAAAGGTAATAGAGAGGACAAATAATGTATAGTCTAAGCTAAACCCTTACGATACATTCATTTGAAATTTAACATGTTATTCATAGTGTTCTCCTTGTTTTTATGCTATATATGTATATATATTTATTTTCCCTCTTTTAATTTTATTATCAGACACACAGCATGTTAATAACAAACATATATTAAAGGACGTACATGTTCTTAAATTGGACGATACCATTTAGGTATGTGATGAGATTGTTTTATAGAATTGTCTATAAGTGCAACCAATACACATTGATCCGTATGTCAACACCCATACAAGTGGCGATTTCACATGTAGATTGATATCTTCAATCCCATTTTTGGTCTATCTAATCAACTTCACCTTTTCCCATATCTAAATAACAAAACACTGCCCCATATGGAATAAACCGATATTACAGCATTAAGTTAGAGCCCCACCGTTAGCTCACACTTTCATAACTTCCGGCACAAAGAAACCATACTTCCGGTTTCACGAAAACATACTTCCGGTCTAGCGCAACAACCTAGTACCGGAAGTATAGGCTATTTCAACATCCGGTTTTATGAAAACAGTCAGTATCCGGTGGAGCGCAATATGGCTAGATTAGATGGACAAACTTGGCAGGTAAATTGATAACGAAGGAAAAACAAATAGAACTAAGATTTGGCATCATTCATAGTAAATCTGTTTAATTTAGTGGACTATCAACTCCACAAACATTTTTACCCCATGACCGGGATAACAACATCCGGTTTACATAATCGTCATTTCCGGTAAAGAACTTCCGGGAATAAGAGTTTTTTGGCGCCAATGGGAACATAATCTGATTGGTGATACATAGATATAAGAGCAGCTGCTCACCTAACCATATACTAGTCTTGAAAAAGGCCCCAGCTGTGGGCCGAAACGCGTTGGCAATTATATGGTGAGCTATATTCCTTGATTATTCAATATCTAAACAGTATTATACTATGTTTTTATTTTCTGTTTTCAGGTTTTGAGGATTTCCCAGCTTTTTACTGTTATTTTTAACCTTGTTTTTTCTATGGACATAACTGTCTCTATTGTATGGACACATTAAAGAGTATTGATTGGATTACAATAAGGCTATTATCTTCCGGTTTTTTATAACATTTCACCTATCTTTTAGCACCATCTTGAATACATTTAGAAATGTTTGCATTGATTTGGAATACAATTAGGACACTATTTGATTTGTGATCACTTTTTTGTACTTTTTTTACACATTTTTTATATTTGTTATACATTTTTTCCACATTTTTTTGCCACACCACTGTGTGACTTGATCACCATCATTATTATTTTATTTTGGATCAGCACTAGCTTGTGTACACACTAGTTGTTTTCAAACCTCATTATTATTTTTTCCACTATTTGGATTGTTTGATCGTTCTACTTTTAAGCCAACACCCTCACCAGGGTTAACAGATTAGGAGGACTGTATCTACACCGGACCCCTGCTGTAGACGGTAGTAACGTTTACCGACACCCGTTATTCCTATTTTGACTGTCTTTTTTAAGATCATTATCTGTTAGCAATAATTAGTAATTTATTGGGTCGCTTCTTTGGAAGGATCATACACATATATTTGGCATTTTCATATATAATTTTTGTTTATTCATTGCATTAGACATCTGTATGTTCATCTTTTTTAATTGCATTGATTTTATGTTTTTATGTACCATGGATCCATGTTTATTTATATAACCTGTAATAAATTGTGTTGTAATATTCTACTAAATACTGTTGATTAGTTCCTGTAGCCTTTGAGGCCTACTTGCAGTACTTAATAACTGCTAAATATAGGATCATTCCTATACTCAAGTCAAGTACCACACTGACTTTCACTACCATTTCCACACTCATTAGATCTTGCCTCTTTTGGCGCTCCTCTCTAGCCCTCGATACAATATATTCTCATTTTGGGGGTAGTTGGGGACCCACTTTAGATAGGAGCCATAGGTCGCTATTCCTAAGCGCTGTGAGATTCATTATTTCTTTGAAACAATGGGGCTGCGTTGGGAGCTTAACGCTGCTTTTTTGCAGGTGTTAGGTTTTTTTTTCAGCCTAAACTGCCCCATTGTGTCCTATAGGGGAATCGTACACAAGCACGTTTTGCCAGCTTACCGCTGCCGTAAGCAACGCTGGTATTGAGGGTTGAAGTGGCGGTAAATTATGCTCAACGCTCCCTTTTTGGAGCCTAACACAGCCCTTCAGACAACTCTAAATACCAGCGTTGTTTGGAAGCAGCGGTAGGAAAAAAAGCTGCATTAGCTACGCGGTTCTTTACCGACAAAACTCTAAATCTAGCTGTATGTGTGTTTTTTATTGTCAAGATGATTTTATTCTCTTCAGCTCAATTATGTTGCATTTATTTATCTTATTTCATGCTGATAATGTTTCTATATGTACAAATACATTTACGGTTTATTTTTAAAGACACGATGAGTCCACGTATTTCATCCTTACTTGTGGGATATCGCCTCATGGGACATAATTCTCACTGCTCCTCCCATTTCTCTTGTTAAGTGTATCCAGTCCACGAATCATCCATTACTTGTGGGATATTCTCCTTCCCAACAGGAAGTTGCAAGAGGATCACCCACAGCAGAGCTGCTATATAGCTCCTCCCCTCACTGCCATATCCAGTCATTCTCTTGCAACTCTCAACTAAGATGGAGGTCGTAAGAGGACTGTGGTGTTTTATACTTAGTTTATTTCTTCAATCAAAAGTTTGTTATTTTTAAATGGTACCAGAGTGTACTGTTTATCTCAGGCAGTATTTAGAAGAAGAATCTGCCTGCGTTTTCTATGATCTTAGCAGAAGTAACTAAGATCCTTTGCTGTTCTCACATATTCTGAGGAGTGAGGTAACTTCAGAGGGGGAATAGCGTGCAGGTTTTCCTGTAATAAGGTATGTGCAGTTAAAATATTTTTCTAGGGATGGAATTTGCTAGAAAATGCTGCTAATACCGAAGTAATGTAAGTAAAGCCTTAAATGCAGTGATAGCGACTGGTATCAGGCTTATTAATAGAGATACATACTCTTATAAAAGTGTATTTTAAAACGTTTGCTGGCATGTTTAATCGTTTTTTACATATGTTTGGTGATAAAACTTATTGGGGCCTAGTTTTTTCCACATGGCTGGCTTGAATTTTGCCTAGAAACAGTTCCCTGAGGCTTCCCACTGTTGTAATATGAGTGGGAGGGGCCTATTTTGGCGTTTTTTTGCACAGCAAAAATTACAGACACAGACATCCAGCTTCTTCCTGCATGATCCAGGACTTCTCTGAAGGGCTCAAAAGGCTTCAAAAGTCGTATTGAGGGAGGTAAAAAGCCACAGTAGAGCTGTGGCAGTTGTTGTGACTGTTTAAAAAATGTTTTTGTCATTTGTTATTCCGTTTTTGGTATTAAGGGGTTAATCATCCATTTGCAAGTGGGTGCAATGCTCTGCTAACTTATTACATACACTGTAAAAATTTCGTTAGTGTAACTGCATTTTTTCACTGTTATTTCAAAATTTGGGAAAATTTGTGTTTCTTAAAGGTGCAGTAACGTTTTTTTATATTGCTTGTAAACTTGTTTTAAAGTGTTTTCCAAGCTTGCTAGTCTCATTGCTAGTCTGTTTAAACATGTCTGACACAGAGGAACCTACTTGTTCATTATGTTTGAAAGCCATGGTGGAGCCCCATAGGAGAATGTGTACTAAATGTATTGATTTCACCTTAAACAGTAAAGATCAGTCTTTATCTATAAAAGAATTATCACCAGAGGGTTCTGTCGAGGGGGAAGTTATGCCGACTAACTCTCCCCACGTGTCAGACCCTTCGCCTCCCGCTCAGGGGACACACGCTAATATGGCGCCAATTACATCAGGGACGCCCATAGCGATTACCTTGCAGGACATGGCTGCAATCATGAATAATACCCTGTCAGAGGTATTATCTAGATTGCCTGAATTAAGAGGCAAGCGCGATAGCTCTGGGGTTAGGAGAGATACAGAGCGCGCAAATGCTGTTAGAGCCATGTCTGATACTGCGTCACAGTATGCAGAACATGAGGACGGAGAGCTTCAGTCTGTGGGTGACATCTCTGACTCGGGAAACCTGATTCAGAGATTTCTAATTTTAAATTTAAGCTTGAGAACCTCCGTGTATTGCTTGGGGAGGTATTAGCTGCTCTGAATGACTGTAACACAGTTGCAATTCCAGAGAAATTGTGTAGGCTGGATAGATACTATGCGGTGCCGGTGTGTACTGACGTTTTTCCTATACCTAAAAGGCTTACAGAAATTATTAGCAAGGAGTGGGATAGACCCGGTGTGCCCTTTTCCCCACCTCCTATATTTAGAAAAATGTTTCCAATAGACGCCACTACACGGGACTTATGGCAGACGGTCCCTAAGGTGGAGGGAGCAGTTTCTACTTTAGCAAAGCGTACCACTATCCCGGTTGAGGACAGTTGTGCTTTTTCAGATCCAATGGATAAAAAATTGGAGGGTTACCTTAAGAAAATATTTATTCAACAAGGTTTTATTTTACAGCCCCTTGCATGCATTGGGCCTGTCACTGCTGCGGCGGCATTCTGATTTGAGGCCCTGGAAGAGGCCATCCAGACAGCTCCATTGAATGAAATTATTGACAAGCTTAGAACGCTTAAGCTAGCTAACTCATTTGTTTCTGATGCCATTGTTCATTTGACTAAACTAACGGCTAAGAATTCCGGATTTGCCATCCAGGCGCGTAGGGCGCTATGGCTTAAATCCTGGTCAGCTGACGTGACTTCAAAGTCTAAATTACTCAACATTCCTTTCAAGGGGCAGACCTTATTCGGGCCTGGCTTGAAGGAAATTATTGCTGACATTACTGGAGGCAAGGGTCATACCCTTCCTCAGGACAGGGCCAAATCAAAGGCCAAACAGTCTAATTTTCGTGCCTTTCGAAATTTCAAGGCAGGAGCAGCATCAACTTCCTCCACTTCAAAACAAGAGGGAACTGTTGCTCATTCCAGACAGGCCTGGAAACCTAACCAGTCCTGGAACAAGGGCAAGAAGGCCAGAAAGCCTGCTGCTGCCCCCAAGACAGCATGAAGGAACGGCCCCCTATCCGGAAACGGATCTAGTGGGGGGCAGACTTCTCTCTTCGCCCAGGCGTGGGCAAGAGATGTTCAGGATCCCTGGGCGTTGGAGATCATATCTCAGGGATATCTTCTGGACTTCAAAGCTTCTCCTCCACAAGGGAGATTTCATCTTTCAAGGTTATCATCAAACCAGATAAAGAAAGAGGCATTCCTAAGCTGTGTGCAAGACCTCCTAGTAATGGGAGTGATCCATCCAGTTCCGCGGACGGAACAAGGACAGGGATTTTATTCAAATCTGTTTGTGGTTCCTAAGAAAGAGTGAACCTTCAGACCAATCTTGGATCTAAAGATCTTAAACAAATTCCTCAGAGTTCCATCATTCAAAATGGAAACTATTCGGACCATCCTACCCATGATCCAAGAGGGTCAGTACATGACCAAAGTGGACTTAAAGGATGCCTACCTTCACATACCGATTCACAAAGATCATCATCGGTTCCTAAGGTTTGCCTTTCTAGACAGGCATTACCAATTTGTAGCTCTTCCCTTCGGGTTGGCCACTGCCCCGAGAATTTTTACAAAGGTTCTGGGCTCACTTCTGACTGTTCTAAGACCGCGAGGCATAGCGGTGGCTCCGTATCTAGACGACATCCTGATACAGGCGTCAAGCTTTCAAATTGCCAAGTCTCATACAGAGATAGTTCTGGCATTTCTGAGGTCGCATGGGTGGAAAGTGAACGTGGAAAAGAGTTCTCTATCACCACTCACAAGAGTCTCCTTCCTAGGGACTCTTATAGATTCTGTAGAGATGAAAATTTACCTGACGGAGTCCAGGTTATCAAAACTTCTAAATGCTTGCCGTGTCCTTCATTCCATTCCACGCCCGTCAGTGGCTCAGTGCATGGAAGTAATCGGCTTAATGGTAGCGGCAATGGACATAGTGCCATTTGCGCGCCTGCATCTCAGACCGCTGCAATTATGCATGCTAAGTCAGTGGAATGGGGATTACTCAGATTTGTCCCCTCTACTAAATCTGGATCAAGAGACCAGAGATTCTCTTCTCTGGTGGCTTTCTCTGGTCCATCTGTCCAAGGGTATGACCTTTCGCAGGCCAGATTGGACGATTGTAACAACAGATGCCAGCCTTCTAGGTTGGGGCGCAGTCTGGAACTCCCTGAAGGCTCAGGGATCATGGACTCAGGAGGAGAAACTCCTCCCAATAAATATTCTGGAGTTAAGAGCAATATTCAATGCTCTTCTAGCTTGGCCTCAGTTAGCAACACTGAGGTTCATCAGATTTCAGTCGGACAACATCACGACTGTGGCTTACATCAACCATCAAGGGGGAACCAGGAGTTCCCTAGCGATGTTAGAAGTCTCAAAGATAATTCGCTGGGCAGAGTCTCACTCTTGCCACCTGTCAGCGATCCACATCCCAGGCGTAGAGAACTGGGAGGCGGATTTTCTAAGTCGTCAGACTTTTCATCCAGGGGAGTGGGAACTCCATCCGGAGGTGTTTGCTCAACTGGTCCATCGTTGGGGCAAACCAGAACTGGATCTCATGGCGTCTCGCCAGAATGCCAAGCTTCCTTGTTACGGATCCAGGTCCAGGGACCCGAGAGCAACACTGATAGATGCTCTAGCAGCTCCTTGGTTCTTCAACCTGGCCTATGTGTTTCCACCGTTTCCTCTGCTCCCTCGACTGATTGCCAAAATCAAACAGGAGAGAGCATCGGTGATTCTGATAGCGCCTGCATGGCCACGCAGGACCTGGTATGCAGACCTAGTGGACATAATGTCATCTCCTCCACCATGGACTCTGCCTCTGAGGCAGGACCTTCTAATTCAAGGTCCTTTCAATCATCCAAATCTAATTTCTCTGAGACTGACTGCATGGAGATTGAACGCTTGATTCTATCAAGGCGTGGCTTCTC
This sequence comes from Bombina bombina, assembly GCF_027579735.1. NCBI lineage: Eukaryota > Metazoa > Chordata > Amphibia > Anura > Bombinatoridae > Bombina > Bombina bombina. The sequence continues at coordinate 15,167,713 of NC_069500.1, forward strand.
CGAGTCAGTCATTGATACCTTAATACAGGCTTGGAAGCCTGTCACCAGGAAAATCTACCATAAGATATGGCGTAAATATCTTTATTGGTGTGAATCCAAGAGTTACTCATGGAGTAAGGTTAGGATTCCTAGGATATTGTCCTTTCTCCAAGAGGGTTTGGACAAAGGCTTATCAGCTAGTTCTTTTAAAGAACAGATCTCTGCTCTGTCTATTCTTTTGCACAAGCGTCTGGCAGAAGTTCCAGACGTCCAGGCATTTTGTCAGGCTTTGGTTAGGATTAAGCCTGTATTTAAAACTGTTGCTCCCCCGTGGAGCTTAAACTTGGTTCTTAAAGTTCTTCAGGGAGTTCCGTTTGAACCCCTTCATTCCACTGATATTAAACTTTTATCTTGGAAAGTTCTGTTTTTGATGGCTATTTCCTCGGCTCGAAGAGTCTCTGAGTTATCTGCCTTACATTGTGATTCTCCTTATCTGATTTTTCATTCAGACAAGGTAGTTCTGCGTACCAAACCTGGGTTTTTACCTAAGGTTGTTTCTAACAGGAATATCAATCAAGAGATTGTTGTTCCATCATTGTGTCCTAATCCTTCTTCAAAGAAGGAACGTCTTTTGCATAATCTGGACGTAGTCCAGGCCTTGAAGTTTTACTTACAGGCTACTAAAGATTTTCATCAAACATCTGCCCTGTTTGTCGTTTACTCTGGACAGAGGAGAGGTCAAAAAGCTTCGACAACCTCTCTCTCCTTTTGGCTTCGGAGCATAATACGCTTAGCCTATGAGACTGCTGGACAGCAGCCCCCTGAAAGGATTACAGCTCATTCTACTAGAGCTGTGGCTTCCACCTGGGCCTTTAAAAATGAGGCCTCTGTTTAACAGATTTGCAAGGCTGCTTCACACCTTTTCAAAATTTTACAAATTTGACACTTTTGCTTCTTCGGAGGCTGTTTTTGGAAGAAAGGTTCTACAGGCAGTGGTTCCTTCCGTTTAAGTTCCTGTCTTGTCCCTCCCATCATCCGTGTACTTTAGCTTTGGTATTGGTATCCCACAAGTAATGGATGATCCGTGGACTGGATACACTTAACAAGAGAAAACATAATTTATGCTTACCTGATAAATTTATTTCTCTTGTAGTGTATCCAGTCCACGGCCCGCCCCTGTCCTTTTAAGGCAGGTTTAAATTTTAATTAAACTACAGTCACCACTGCACCCTATGGTTTCTCCTTTCTCGTCTTGTTTCGGTCGAATGACTGGATATGGCAGTGAGGGGAGGAGCTATATAGCAGCTCTGCTGTGGGTGATCCTCTTGCAACTTCCTTTTGGGAAGGAGAATATCCCACAAGTAATGGATGATCCGTGGACTGGATACACTACAAGAGAAATAAATTTATCAGGTAAGCATAAATTATGTTTTTCAGCTGCCCCATATCCTTCAGCCTGAGTTGCCTTCTGACTCAGCATGACTTTATCTTTCAGGCCAATGTGAGGGAGAGGACCTCTCAAGCTTGGGAAACTGCCTTCCTGCCAAGCAGTGTTTGAGTTAAGTTCTACCTTTTTCTGGGATTTAAGGAGTCTCAGGGTGATTATCTTAGCACTTTGGCACATAAGGGGTTAATAGAGCCTTTATGTGGGGACTGTGTTAGACTTTTCTGAATATAAAGTCTTGTTTGGGCAGTGATTTGGTGCAGGCACTGGGGCTGAAAGGAGTTTGCTCATTTTATTGTTAATGGAGGGCTCAGGTGGTTTCACTTTAATTTTTTCTCTCTAGAGGGAAACTTAGAGTTGTAGCACGCCCAAGAAGGGCGGGGCTTCCTGTTTCTTTGGTGCCTCTGCTTGTAGCATTATTTCCAAGCAGTTGCAGGCTTAGGTTGGACTGTACTGGTTTTTCTGGGCTAGAGCAGCATGTAATCTCCTTTTCACAGATGCAGCTTTCATCCGGTCCTTTTTTGGCAGGCTGCATGACGGATCGTTTTCTGCTGGGATCCGGTGGAATTGGTGAAGGTAGGAGCACCTCAGCAGGTTGCTGTGGTGCAGAGGTTTACTTATTTATTATTTTTTTCTGAGTGTTTATTTGCTATAGTAAAATTTGCAGTTTTTGTCTGAGAAAGAAAAACCGTTTGAATTTAAAGAGACAGTAACGGTTTTTGATATTGTTATTTTATTGCTTTTTTCAGTATTTTTTTTACTTAATAGTAATATTTTTGTGAAAAGATGGATCAAGATGAGGTGCAAGCAGTTACATGTGCTTTATATCTTGATGCAAATGTGGAACCACCAATCCCTTTCTGTCCTACATGTATTGAAAGGACTGTAAGGGATACAAATTTTACTGAGCCAGTTTCAGCCAGGCAGATGTTGTCCAAGAGTCTTCTGTTGAGGGGCCACAACTTTCGCTCCAAGCGTCCCAAAAATCTACGCCCCCACCAGCAGTGCCCTGCACTTCTGCTATAGTTCCTGCTGTAGTTACTTTAAAGGACATAGCAGCGGTTATGTCCTCCACAATTTCTGATGCTTTGTCTGCTTTTCCTGTGCTTCAAGGCAAGTGCAAGTGGAAAGATAAGCATGATATCAGTGAGGTTTCTGATGCCATGGTGGCAGTCTCTGAGGTACCCTCCCAGGGATCTGTGATGGAGGGTATAGAGGTTTTATCAGATGGTGAGATTTCAGATTCTGAACCATTGACTGATTCAGAGGTTGTTTCTTTCCGATTTAAACTAGAACACCTCCGTCTGTTACTTAGGGAGGTGTTGGTTACTTTAGACGACTGTGATTCCACAGTAGTAGTCACTCCTGTGAAAGCAAGTAAATTGGACAGATACTTTGAAGTTCCAACTTTCTCAGATGTTTTTCCGGTTCCTAAGCGAGCTTCGGAGATTGTTTCTAAGGAATGGGAGAGACTGGGTATTCCTTTCTCTCTGTCTCCTATTTCCAGGAACATGTTTCCTATAGCTGACGCTATCAAGGAGACTTGGCAAACAGTTCCTAAGGTGGATGGGGCTATCCCTACCTTGGCCAAGCGAACTACTATTCCTATTGAGGATTGTTGTGCTTTTAAAGATCCCATGGACAAGAAGTTGGAGGGTCTACTTAAAAAGATTTTTGTTCACCAGGGTCTGCTGTTGCAGCCGGCTGCATGCATTGCTACTGTCACTAGTGCGGCGGCTTATTGGTTTGATGCTCTGTCTGAGTCTCTTAGGTCTGATACTTCTTTGGAGGAGATCCAAGATAGGATTAAAGCTTTGAAATTAGCCAATGCTTTTATTACAGATGCTTCTCTACAAATTACTAAATTAGCAGCTAAGATTTCAGGGTTTTATATCCTAGCCCGCAGAGCCTTATGGTTGAAACCTTGGTCTGCAGGCGTTTCATCTAAATCCAAACTTCTAGCTATTCCTTACAAGGGAAAGACCTTGTTTGGACCTGGTCTGAAAGAAATTATTTCTGACATCACGGGAGGTAAGGGTCATCTTCTTCCTCAGGATAAGAGAAATAAGCAGAGAGGACGACAAAGTAATTTTCGTTCCTTTCGCAATTTCAAGGGCAATTCCTTCTCTTCCTCATCCAAACAGGAAGGAAACTATTCACAATCTAAGTCTACTTGGAGACCCAACCAGCCTTGGAACAAGGGTAAACAGTCCAAAAAGCCTGCTGCGGATTCCAAAACAGCATGAAGGGCATGCCCCCAATCTGGGACCGGATCTGGTGGGGGGCAGACTTTCTTCATTCAGGCTTGGGTGCGTGACGTTCAGGATCCCTGGGCCATAGAAATAGTGTCCCAGGGATACAAGATGGAGTTCAAAGATTTTCCTCCTCGAGGAAGATTTCTTCTTTCAAGATTATCTGCAAACCAGATAAAAAGAGAGGCGTTCTTACATTGTGTAAGAGATATCTCCTCCCTGGGAGTGATTGTTCCCGTTCCTATACAGGAACACGGGCAGGGTTTTTTATTCAAATCTGTTTGTAGTTCCCAAGAAGGAGGGAACTTACAGACCTATCTTAGACCTCAAGAGTCTGAACAAGTTTCTCAGAGTTCCGTCTTTCAAGATGGGAACTATTCGTTCCATTTATCCAGGAGGGTCAATTTATGACCACAGTGGATTTAAAGGATGAATATCTGCATGTTCCTATCCACAGAGATCACAAGTTCCTAAGGTTTGCCTTTCTGGACTGTCACTTTCAGTTCGTGGCTCTTCCTTTCGGGCTGGCTACGGCACCCAGAATTTTCACAAAGGTTCTGGGGTCTCTGCTGGCAGTTTTAAGCCTGCGGGGCATTGTGGTTGCGCCTTATCTGGACGATATTCTAATCCAGGCGTCATCTTATCAACAAGCAAGTTCCCATACAGACATTGTTCTATCCTTCCTTAGAACTCACGGGTGGAAGGTAAATCTAAAAAAGAGTTCCTTAATTCCGAAAGCAAGGGTGAATTTCTTGGGAACTGTAATAGATTCTATCTCCATGAAGATTTTTCTGACAGAGGTCAGGAAGTCAAAGATTCTAGACACCTGTCGAGCTCTTCAGTTCAATCCTCAGCCGTCAGTGGCCCAGTGTATGGAAGTAATTGGACTGATGGTGGCGGCAATGGACATCATTCTGTTTGCTCGTTTTCACCTCAGACCTCTGCAGTTAAACACGATCAGGCTGTGGAATGGAGATTATGCAGACTTGTCTCCTCAGTTAGCCCTGGAGCAGGAGACAAGTAGTGATGTCGCGAACTTAAAATTTTCTGTTCGCGAACGGCGGACGCAAACTTCCGCAAGTGTTCGCGAACGGGGGAACCGCCATTGACTTCAATAGGCAGGTGAATTTTAAGACACACAGGGACTCTATATGGCCACAATAGTGATGGAAAAGTTGTTTCAAGGGTACCTGGACTGTGGCATGCCAGAGGGGGATCCATGGCAAAACTCCCACGGAAAATTACATAGTTGATGCAGAGTCTGGTTTTAATCCATAAAGGGCATAAATCACCTAACATTCCTAAATTGTTTGGAATAACGTGCTTTAAAGCATCAGGTATGATGTTGTATCAATGGGGTAGTGTAAGGGTTACGCCCGCTTCACAGTGACAGACCAAACTCCCCGTTTAACGCACCGCAAACAACCGCATACAGTCCATTTGCAAAACCGCAAACTCCCCATTGCCACGAGATAGATTTGATAGATAAATACATAGATTAGATAGATCAATAGATGCAATAGATACATTTGATAGATACGATAGATATGATAGATCGATAGATAGATTTGATAGATAATTTCCCAGACAGAGAATTACAAGACGTGCGGCCTGGGACCCATGGTAAGGTTCCCAGAGGCAGTTGCGGCGCCCGAGGCTCTGATTAGAACAGAGCACTCTGGAACGTACCTGCCCTGGGCCGAAATGGGAACATTCTTTTGCTTTCTGCCTGTTGGCCAAATGTCCATCTGCCAAATGTACTTCTGCATTTTGTCAGAGCACCGCGTGCAATCTATTGTGCCACCAGATATGAGTGGTGTGTTAAGTAGTACTATTCTTATCAGTTTAATCCCTGTTACGTCCCCTATCAGGGGAGGTGTATATGGCATGGATTTTAGGAACCGGGAGATTTAAAAAGGTGCTTTGTCGGTCCGGCCACGAGATAGATGGATTTGATAGATAGATAGATACATAGATTAGATAGATAGATCAATAGATGCAATAGATACATTTTAGGAACCGTGAGATGGAAAAAGATGCTTGGTCGGTCCTCCTACTTCAAATATTGGGGCACTGCACATGCAATCTAATGTGCCACCAGATAGGAGTGGTGTGTTAAGTAGTACTATTCCTATCACTTTACTCCCTGTTATGTGCCTTTTTTTTGTTTTGTTTTTTGAAGCCACAGTGCAGCTCCAGAGGCCAGAAAAATTTGGCATGTACACATGCCTGAAAAATTAGGTATCGTTGCAGCCGCTGCTGTAGCAGCGGCCAGAAAAATTGATGTTTGTTTCCCTGGCAGAAAGTGCCCTAAAACATTGCGGCTTGAACCCTAGTTGGTGGCAGATAAGTCACGCAAGTCATCCGGCATTCGAAGATAACATACAGCAGCTTGTGGACCATTTATAGCCCAAGGCAGATCATCTCATCAGGCCTTTTTTACTCGAATGTATCGCCCAATGTCAGTCCCTTCGGGATCCATCCCTCATTCATCTTAATAAAGGTGAGGTAATCTAGACCTTTTTTTACCTAGGCGACTTCTCTTCTCAGTGACAATACCTCCTGCTGCACTGAAGGTCCTTTCTGACAGGACACTTGAAGCGGGGCAGGCCAGAAGTTCTATCGCAAATTGGGATAGCTCAGGCCACAGGTCAAGCCTGCACACCCAGTAGTCAAGGGGTTCATCGCTCAAGATCTGAAGTTAAGGCGATATAGTCTGCTACCTGTCGGTCGAGTCGTTCTCTGAGGGTGGACCCCGAAGGGCTGTGGCGATGCATAGGACTTAAAAAGCTCCGCATGTCCTCCATCAACAACACGTCTGTAAAGCGTCCTGTCCTTGCCGGCGTGGGAGTCGGAGGATTACTTTCACCTCTTCCCCTGTTAGATTCCCATTGTGCTGTGACATCACCCTTATACGCTTTGTAAAGCATACTTTTTAATTTATTTTGGAACTGCTGCATCCTTTCCGATTTGCGGGAATTTGGTAACATTTCAGGCACTTTATGCTTATACCGGGGGTCTAGTAGCGTGGACACCCAGTACAGGTCCTTCTCCTTCAGCTTTTTTATACGAGGGTCACTCAACATGCATGACAGCATGAAAGACCCCAGTTGCACAAGGTTGGATGCCGAGCTACTCATGTCCCGTTCCTCGACCTCAGTGATTTCACTGAAGGTATCTTCTTCCCCCAGCCATGTACAACACCACGGGTACCAGATAGGTGACAACAACGAGCACCCTGGGATGCCTGTTGTGGTTGGTCTTCCTCCTTCTCCTCCTCCTCAAAGCCACATTCCTCCTCTGACTCCTCTTCCTCACAATCCTCTTCCAGCGTTGCCGCTGGTCCAGCAAGCGATGCTGATAAGGCTGTTTCTGGTGGTGATGGTGACCACAACTCTTCCTCTTCACGCTCATCTACGGCCTAATCTAGCACTCTTCGCAGGGCACGCTCCAGGAAGCAAACAAATGGTATGATGTCGCTGATGGTGCCTTCAGTTCGACTGACTAGGTTTGTCACCTCCTCACAAGGACGCATGAGCCTACAGGCTTTGCGCATGAGCGTCCAGTAACATGGCAAAAAAATCCCCAGCTCCGCAGAGGCTGTCCTAGCACCCCGGTCATACAAATACTAGTTAACGGCTTTTTCTTGTTGGAGCAGGCGGTCGAACATTAGGAGTGTTGAATTCCAACGTATCGGGCTGTCGCAAATCAAGCGCCTCACTGGCATGTTGTTTCGCCGCTGGATATCTGCAAAATTCACCATGGCCTGTAAGCCTGGGTACTTATGCACAAAGCGTTGTACGATCAGATTACACACATTTGCCATGCACGGCATATGTGTCAACTTTCCCAATTTCAATGCCGCCAACAAATTACTTCCGTTGTCAGAAACCCCTTTGCCGATCTCCAGTTGGTGCGAAGTCAGCCACTGATCCACCTGTGCGTTCAGGGTGGACAGGAGTGCTGTTCCGGTGTGACTCTCTGCTTTCAGGCAAGTCAACCCCAAGACGGCGTGACACTGCCGTATCCGGGATGTGGAATAGTACCTGCGGAGCTGGGGGAGTGCCGTTGATGTGGAGCAAGATGCAGCAGCAGAAGAGGACTCAGCCGAGGAGGTTATGGAAGAGGATGGAGTAGGAGGAGTAGAGGAGGTGGCAGCAGGCCTGCCTGCAAGTCGTGGCGGTGTCACCAACTCCTCTGCAGAGCCACGCATTCCATGCTTGGCAGCCGTCAGCAGGTTTACCCAATGCACAGTGTAGGTGATATACCTGCCCTGACCATGCTTTGCAGACCAGCTATCAGTGGTCAGATGGACCCTTGCCCCAACACTGTGTGCCAGACATGCCATTACTTCCTCGCACAATCGAGTACAGGTTGGGGATTGCCTTTTGTGCAAAGAAATTTCGGCTGGGTACCTTCCACTACGGTGTCCCAATAGCTACAATTTTTTTGAACGCCTCAGACTCCACTAGCTTGTATGGTAAAAGCTGGCGGGCTAAGAGTTCAGACAGGCCAGCTGTCAGACGCCGGGCAAGGGTTTGACTTTGTGACATTGGCTTCTTACGCTCAAACATGTCCTTGACAGACACCTGACTGTGGGCAGATGAGCAGGAACTGCTACGGAAGAGAGACGGAGTGGCGGATGGTTGAGAGGGGGCAAGGAGGACAGCACTGGTTGATGTGGCTGAAGATGCTGGACCAGGAGGAGAATGGCGGCTTTGAGTTTGTGTGCTGCTTGTACTCATGTGTTGATCCCATAGGCGTTTGTAATGTGAGATCATGTGCCTTCGCAAAGCAGTTGTACCTAGGTGGGTGTTGGACTTCCCACGACTCAGTTTCTTTTGGCACAGGTTGCAAATAGCATCGCTGTTGTCGGAGGCAGACACACAAAAAAAATGCCACACTGCTGAGCTCTGCGATGATGGCATTCTGGTGGTGGCAACAGGATGCGTTGATTGGCGTGCTGTCTGGCTGACCCCGGTGCTGATGCATGCTGTCTGACTGTGCCACTAGCTCCTTGCCACGACCTCCCCCTGCTTCCAACTCGTCTCCTCCTCCTCTCTGTCTCCCCATCTGAACTTTCCCCCTCTTCTTCCCTTCTAGCAGGCACCCACGTGACATCCACGGACGCATCATCATCAACCGCTTCACATGTATCTGACAAATCAACAAAGGAAGCAGCAGCGGGTACAACATCATCATCATCACACCGTACGTCCATGTCTGTAATGCTGCCTGACTGAGACATATCACTGTTATCTACATCCTCTGTCAATGATGGTTGCTCATCACTCATTTCTTCAAACTGATGTGTCAATAACTCCTCTGACAGATCAAGTGAAGCGGCTATGGTGCTAGTGTTGGTGGTGGCGGCAGGCGGGCGAGTGGTCACTTGAGAGGTGCCCGAAGCTAAGCTGGAGGAGGATGGTGCCTCAAGGTTCCGAGCGGAAGCTGAAGAAGATTGGGTGTCCTGTGTTAGCCAGTCAACTAGGTCCTCCTCAGAACTTTTCGCGTTCATGGTACGTGGCCTCTGAACACTGGGCATTATTGTAGGGTCAAAGGGAATCACAGCACCACGACGGCACTTGCGGGGTGGCCTGCCTCTGCCTGTCATTTTTTTTTTTAAATGTACACTTACACTACTATTAAACAAGATATGCGTGGTGGCACTGGGCAAGTGGGCACAGTATTCGCTGTGAGCCTGACACAAAAAAGCAGACTGATGTTTCACAATCCAAAAAGTTTTTTTTTTTTAAATGTATACTTACACTACTATTAAACAGGATATGAGTGGTGGCACTGGGCAAGTGGGCACAGTATACGCTGTGAGCCTGACACAAAAAGCAGACTGATGTTTCACAGTCAAAAAAGGTTTTTTTTTTTTTAAATGTACACTTACACTACTATTAAACAGGATATGAGTGGTGGCACTGGGCAAGTGGGCACAGTATGCGCTGTGAGCCTGACACAAAAAAGCAGACTGATGTTTCACAGTCAAAAAAGTTTTTTTTTTTAAATGTACACTTACACTACTATTAAACAAGATATGAGTGGTGGCACTGGGCAAGTGGGCACAGTATACGCTGTGAGCCTGGCACACATGCTGGCAAGCAGGCAACTGGAATTAGATTACACAAGCAGACTGATGTTTCACAGTCAAAAAAGTTTTTTTTTTTTAAATTTACACTACTGTTACAACAGATATGAGTGGTGGCACTAGTTGGCAAGTGGGCCTGGCACACACGCTGGCAGGCAGGCAGGCAACTGCAATTAGATTACACTAGCAGACTGATGTTTCACAGTCAAAAAGGTTTTTGTTTTTTTTTAAATTTACACTACTGTTACAACAGATATGAGTGGTGGCACTAGTTGGCAAGTGGGCCTGGCACACACGCTGGCAGGCAGGCAGGCAACTGGTATTAGATTACACTAGCAGACTGATGTTTCACAGTCAAAAAAGTTTTTTTTTTTTTAATTTACACTACTGTTACAACAGATATGAGTGGTGGCACTAGTTGGCAAGTGGGCCTGGCACACACACTGGCAGGAAGGCATGCAACTGCAATTAGATTACACTAGCAGACTGATGTTTCACAGTCAAAAAAGTTTTTTTTAAAAAAATTACACTAGTGTTACAGCAGATATGAGTGGTGGCACTGGGCAAGTGGGCCAGGCACACACGCTGGCAGGCAGGCAGGCAACTGGTATTAGATTACACTAGCAGACTGATGTTTCACAGTCAAAAAAGTTTTTTTTTTAATTTTACAATACTGTTACAACAGATATGAGTGGTGGCACTAGTTGGCAAGTGGGCCTGGCACACACGCTGGCAGGCAGGCAGGCAACTGGTATTAGATTACACTAGCAGACTGATGTTTCACAGTCAAAAAAGTTTGTTTTTTTTAATTTACACTACTGTTACAACAGATATGAGTGGTGGCACTAGTTGGCAAATGGGCCTGGCACACACACTGGCAGGAAGGCATGCAACTGCAATTAGATTACACTAGCAGACTGATGTTTCACAGTCAAAAAAGTTTTTTTTAAAAAAATTACACTAGTGTTACAGCAGATATGAGTGGTGGCACTGGGCAAGTGGGCCAGGCACACACGCTGGCAGGCAGGCAACTGCAATTAGATTACACTAGCAGACTGATGTTTCACAGTCAAAAGTTTTTTTTTTTAATTTACACTACTGTTACAACAGATATGAGTGGTGGCACTAGTTGGCAAGTGGGCCTGGCACACACGCTGGCAGACAGGCAACTGCTATTATATTACACTAGCAGACTGATGTTTCACAGTTAAAAAAGGTTTTTTTTTTTAAATTTACACTACTGTTACAACAGATGAGTGGTGGCACTAGTTGGCAAGTGGGCCTGGCACACACGCTGTCAGGCAGGCAACTGCAATTAGATTACACTAGCAGACTGATGTTTCACAGTCAAAATTTTTTTTTTTTTAAATTTACACTACTGTTACAACAGATATGAATGGTGGCACTAGTTGGCAAGTGGGCCTGGCACACACGCTAGCAGGCAGGCAGGCAACTGGAATTAGATTACACTAGCAGACTGATGTTTCACAGTCAAAATAACACAGGCAAAAAAAAAATTATGTTCTAGCCCTAAAAATGGCTTTTTGGGGTGCTGTCCTTACAGCAGAGATCAGATGAGTCATTCAGGACTGTAGCGGACACTGAATACACTAGCCTAGCTATCAATTTCCCTATGAAATCAGCAGCAGCTACACTGTCCCTCCTCTCACTAACAATGCAGCTTCCGAATGAATCTAAAATGGCTGATGTCCAGGAGCTGGGAGGGTCTGGGAGGGAGTGTCTGCTGCTTATTGGCTGAAATGTGTCTGCAGACTGTGAGATACAGGGTCAAAGTTTACTTAATGATGACGAATAGGGGGCGGATCGAACATCGCATATGTTCGCCCGCCGCTGCGAACGCGAACAAGCTATGTTTGCCAGGAACTATTCGCCGGCGAACAATTCGCGACATCACTAGAGACATGGGACTCACTTCAATGGTGGTTGTCTCTGGAGCATCTATCCCAGGGAACATGCTTTTGCAGAACATCCTGGGTGATTGTGACAACAGATGCCAGTCTTCTGGGGTGGGGAGCTGTCTGGGGTCCTCTACAGGCTCAGGGAGTGTGGACTCCAGCAGAGTCTGTTCTTCCTATAAACATCTTGGAACTGAGAGCGATTTCCAATGCTCTTCTAGCCTGGCCTCAGTTGGCTTCGGCCCAGTTCATCAGATTTCAGACGGACAATATAACAGTGGCTTGCATCAATCATCTGAGGAACGAGGAGTTCCTTAGCGATGACAGAGGTAGCCAAGATAATCCGGTGGTCCGAAGTCCATTCTTGTCATCTGTCAGCGATCCACATCCCAGGGGTGGACAACTAGGAGGTGGATTTTCTGAGCAGACAGACCTTGCAGTCCAGACAACAAAAGGTATTCCAGCCTCCAACAAATTTAAAAAGAACCTTTATTTTTCTTACATGGGGTCCTCAGAAGAAAAACATACAACGTTTCAAGACTGCTATAGGCTCTTAATCATGTATAATTGCAAATACACAGGTAAATGCCTTTATATACCCTCACCTGTTATTCATCTTCATGTGAAAAAGACTAATTATATGATTGTGACATCTGGTGGATGCAAAACATAGTGCATCACAAAGTTATTTTTATTCCTTATCACAGGAAGATGATTGTTACACAAATAAAAACAATGCACAACATAAACCCATATATACATTAAAAACAGAGGTATTTTGCACATTATTAGCAGATTTTTATAAGAAAACTATTTTTTGCAGAAAAGTTTTTGCCTTTATATATTATCTTTCCAATATCAAAGTGATTTATAGAAACAAATTCCAATCAAAATCCTTATTCATACCTTTGAATTTTTTCTATCAGTACTCTTGGTGTGGAGATCTGTTTTTAAAAAAAACTCCTTCTGTGTATACAAATGTATCCAAGTATTCAATACCAGTTTCACTCATATTAAGGGTGAATTTTAATCTCCACACCAAGAGTACTGATAGAAACAATTTGTTACAATATGGTAGCTATCACCCTGAAAGCATATTTAAGGCTATTCCAAAGAGCCAGTTTACCAGAGTAAAACGTATAGTATCAGATAAGGATAAATGTAAAAATAGATTGGAACAAATGGCAAAAAAAATAGAAAATATCCTACTACACTAATTGCTGAACAACTTAATGAATACAATAGAAACTAAAAAAAACAAAGATTAAGAGATAAATCGTATGATTTTTGTAACACAATTCAATAGACTCAGTACTAAAATTACTGTTATCTTAAAGAAATATTGGTATATTTTGAAGGAGTGAAATCCTGAGGTTCCTGAATTTAAAGTAAATCCCATGGTAGCGTATAAAAGGAATCAGAGCATCAAAGATATTTTGGTTCACTCAGACATTGGTGGCAGTAAACAAAGCCATCAAAGGACTATAGGTCTGAGAAAAAGTGGGTACTACCCCTGTCTGAGTTGTAGCAACTGTAGCTCTATGATAAAAGGTGAGATCTTTTACCATCCTATCAATGGGAATAAAATAAACAAATATTTAACCTGCAGGGCAACTCACTGTGTTTATCTTATCAAATGTCTGTGTGGCCTAATTTATATTGGCGAGACCTGTAGAGAGGTAAGGGAGAGGATATCTGAACATAAATCTAACATTAGATGTAAAAACAAAGATGCTCCAGTATCCTCTCACTTCCTCTCTATGGATCACAATATCAGCCAACTTAGGTTTCAAATTATAGAACAGGTTGATAGACCCAGGAGAGGGGGTAAAAGAGAACACCTGTTCAAAACTAGAGAGATGTTCTGGATATATAAGTTAGAGACTCTGAGACCCAAAGGTATGAATAAGGATTTTGATTGGAATTTGTTTCTATAAATCACTTTGATATTGGAAAGATAATATATAAAGGCAAAAACCTTTCTGCAAAAAATTGTTTTCTTATAAAAATCTGCTAATAATGTGCAAAATACCTCTGTTTTTAATGCATATATGGGTTTTATGTTGTGCATTGTTTTTATTTGTGTAACAATCATCTTCCTGTGATAAGGAATAAAAATAACTTTGTGATGCACTATGTTTTGCATCCACAAGATGTCACTATCATGTAATTAGTCTTTTTCACATGAAGATGAATAACAGGTGAGGGTATATAAAGGCATTTACCTGTGTATTTGCAATTATACACGATTAAGAGCCTATAGCAGCCTTTTGTTGTTTGGACTGTATCCTGGGACTTGGCAGGTCCTGCATTCTGAGCCCCACAAGCCTAATTCAGCAGTGTGCTGTTTTCCAAAACCTTCTCTATTATCAGACAGACCTTGCATCCAGGAGAGTGGGAACTCCATCTGGAAGTATTCTCCAACCTGATTCTCAAATGGGGTCGGACGGAGTTAGATCTCATGGCATCTTGTCAGAATGCCAAGCTCCCGAGATACGGGTCAAGGTCCAGGGATCCTCAGGCGGAATTGATAGATGCTCTAGCAGTTCCTTGGTCCTTCAGCCTAGCATATCTTTTTCCTCAGTTTGCTCTTCTTCCTCGGGTCATTGCTTGAATCAAGCAGGAGAAGGTATCAGTGATCCTAATTGCTCTGGCGTGGCCTCGCAGGATTTGGTATGCCGATCTGGTGGACATGTCATCCCTGCCACCTTGGAGACTACTATTAAGGAAGGATCTTCTCATTCAAGGTCCCTTCCTTCATCCAAATCTAATTTCTCTGAAACTGACTGCTTGGAGATTGAACGCTTAGTTCTATCCAAGCGGGGGTTTTCTGATTCTGTCATAGAGACTTTGATTCAGGCGCGTAAGCCTGTAACTAGAAAGATTTACTATAAGATATGGCGTAAATATCTTTATTGGTGTGAATGCAAAGGCTACTCATGGAGTAGAGTTAGGATTCACAGAATTTTGTCTTTTCTCCAAAAAGAATTGGAGAAGGGTTTATCGGCAAGTTCCTTAAAGGGTCAGATTTCTGCCTTATCTATTTTGTTACACAAACGTCTGGCTGATGTCCCAGATGTTCAATCTTTTTGTCAGGCCCTGGTTAGGGTCAGGCCTATGTTCAAACCAGTTACTCCTCCATGGAGTCTGAATTTAGTTCTTAAAATTATTCAAGGGGTTCCGTTTGATCCTATGCATTCCTTAGATATTAAGTTGTTATCGTGGAAGATTTTATTTCTTGTTGCTATTTCTTCAACTCGAAGACTGTCTGAGCTTTCGGCGGTGCAATTCAATTCGCCTTACCTTATTTTCCATTCGGATAAAGTTGTTTTACGTACTAAACTTGGGTTTCTTCCTAAGGTGGTTTCAGACAGGAACATTAATCAGGAGATTGTTGTTCCTTCCTTGTGTCCTAATCCTCCTCAGAAGAAGAGACTTCTACATAATTTGGACGTAGTCCGTGCTTTGAAGTTTTACTTAAAAGCGACAAAAGACTTTCGTCAGTCTTCTTCTCTGTAGTTTTTTTCTGGAAAACGTAGGGGTCAGAAAGCTACGGCTACCTCTTTCTTTCTGGTTGAGGAGTATCATCAGATTTGCATATGAGACTGCCGGACAGCAGCCTCCTGAAAGAATTACGGCTCATTCCACTAGGGCGGTTGCTTCCTCATGGGCATTCAAAAATTAAGCTTCTGTGGAACAGATTTGCAAGGCTGCAACTTGGTCTTCTCTTCACACTTTTTCTAAATTTTACAAATTTGATACTTTTGCCTCGGCTGAGGCTGATTTTGGGAGAAAGGTTCTTCAAGCAGTGGTGCCTTCCGTTTAAGTTCCCTGTCTTGTACCTCCCTTATCATCCGTGTACTCTAGCTTTAGTATTGTATCCCACAAGTAAGGATGAAATCCGTGGACTCATGATTAATTTGTTTCTTTTTAGACACGATGAGTCCACGGCCCGCCCTGTTCTTTGAGACAGGTTATTAATTTTTGTAAACTTCAGACACCTCTGCACCTTGGCTTTTCCTTTCTCTACCTAACTTCGGTCGAATGACTGGATTGGGAGGGAAGGGAGGAGCTATTTAACAGCTCTGCTGTGGTGCTCTTTGCCTCCTCTGCTGACCAGGAGGCGATATCCCACAAGTAAGGATGAAATCCGTGGAGTCATTGTGTCTAAAAAGAAACAAATTTATCAGGTAAGCATACATTTTCAGTTTAACTGATTAATTCTGCAGATTTCACAAGTTATAACTGCAATCATAAGAAGGCTATGACTGTGTTTGTGTTTTCAAATAAAGTTTTAAGGTCTTTCCAAAATTGTTATAAGATTTAATCAATTTTGTTTTGACCGACAGCATACTTAAGTTTATTCTACTGATGAGGGTTTCTTTGACTCAAAGGATCCTGCATCAGAGACTGTATGACAAATCTTTTTTATTTTTATAATTTAACATTTTTTGTTCTTTATTAAGGAAGTTTTGATTCTAGTCCTCCTATTTGATATCCTGTAGAACAGAAAAGAAGGTGCCACATAGAACAGTATCGTCAAATAATAGGAGCATACAATCAGACGATTTCAAACTCGCATAAGGAGCGGCACTCGTGGTGCCAGAAACAGCAGGCCGGGACCTCTTAGTTGCCCGACAGACTCAATCGGTTGTATTCGCAATCAAGCCAGCTACCTAGAACCTGTAGTCTCTCTACCACCGTCCTACAAGGGAAAAAGACCTCACGGAAATGAGGGTGTAGAGGACGTAATACAGCCCTCAAAAAGGCAAGACTATAGGGACTAAGTAGAGGCATCTTCAATTTATCATTTCACATTTTGACAGATGATGAGATTAGGGTTCTAGGCAAAGGATTATCTTTTAGTCCGACTAACAAACACAACACCTTTTCTCTTTTTGTGGCTTTAAATCGTTTCACTCAGAAACGCTCTATGCAAAAATACTTTGCTGAAAAGCAACTTAGAGATGATTCTAGGTTACCTATATTGACTGAGACAATGGACTCTAGGCTCAGTAACCAACAAATTCCGATATATGAACCGGATTCTTTGGTTGATCACCTTTGTGATAGTTATATACATACCAACTTTAGGAATAAATCAAATTATATTCCTAGACTCAATAATAATGCCCATATAGAGATATTTAAACAAGTAGTGAGTGATGATTTTGACTTAATTCCTAAAAATACGATGAGTAAATGTAACCTCTATGGTAATGAAAAGCGAGCCATGGAAACCCTTAAGAGTGATCAGTCACTGGTAATCAGACAGGCTAACAAGGGTGGTGGGATTGTCCTGCAGGATCTGACTGACTACCTTATGGAGGCCAGAAAGATCCTTCATGACACCTCATACTATACTAGGCTAATGTTTGATCCCACCTTCAAATTTATGGCCATTCTGAAGGATCTCATTGAATATGCATTCAAGAAGTGTTGACTAAAAAAGAAAGAGTTCCTTGTCCCTAAAGAGCCGAATCAAGCTTTCTACTATCATCTACCTAAATTAAATAAGAACTCCACTTGTCTACCGGGTCGCCCAATAACAGCTGGAATAGGTCTAACTGACAATGCATCCTCCTATGTTGATCACTTTTTGCAGAAATACGGGGTGGGGCTTGAGTCCTATATTCGAGACTCCTCAGATCTAACTAACAAACTTGAACAATTGGTCATCACATATGACCTCATTTGGATCACGTGTGATGTTCAAGCTTTGTACTCTTAACATCCCACATAATTTGGGGATTCAAGCGGGCTTCAGTTATTTAGAGACAGATATTTACTTACCTGATCTTCAGAAAGAGTTTATCCTACAATTAATTTCATTCATCCTGCAACACAACTACTTTGTGTTCCAGGATGAATATAACCTTCAAGTAAGGGGGACGTCCATGGGTACCAGGTTCGCCCCAAGCTATGCTAACTTATATATGGGATCCTTTGAACAACAGTATATTTACAACTCCGTTCATGGGGCGAGACTGATATTCTATGGTCGTTTTATAGACGATCTTATTTTCGTCTGGAGAGGTGACTAAGTCTCAGCTGGAAAGTTTGTAGAACATCTTAAAGGGACAGTCTACACCAGAATTTTTATTGTTTTAAAAGATAGATAATCCCTGTATTACCCAGTTTTGCATAACCAACACAGTTATATTTATATACTTTTTACCTCTGTGATTATCTTGTATCTAAGCCTCTGCAAACTGCCCCTTTATTTCAGTTCTTTTAAAAGACTTAGTCAATCAGTGCTGGCTCCTAGATAACTTCACATGCATGAGCACAGTTTTATTTATATGAAACACATGAACTAACACCCTCTAGTGGTGAAAAACTGTTAAAATGATTTTTGAAAAGAGGTGGCCTTCAAGGTCTAAGAAATTAGCATATGAACCTCCTAGGTTAAGCTTTCAACTAAGAATACCAAGAAAACAAAGCACAATTGGTGATAAAAGTAAATTGGAAAATATTTTAAAATTACATGCCCTATCTGATTCATGAAAGTTTATTTTGGACTAGACTGTCCCTTTAATAACAACAATAGAGGTCTCAAATTTACCAGCTCTATTAATGATGAAACTGTAGTTTTTCTAGATCTCAATCTCCGCTTTGAAAATGGGAAAGTCACTAGCAATCCCTACTATCCATGGAAAAGAAACGTGTCCGTAGGAATTGTAGAACGCTTGCCGATTATGAGATACAAAGTAGGGTTTTGAAAGAAAGATTTCAGGAGAAAAAATATCCCCAGCATATTATAGACAGTGGATACAAAAGGGGAAATTTGATGATAGAAGATTATATTTTCAGAAGAAAGCAGACATTACATCAATAGGAAACAATGCAAAAAATTGTACAATGTGTATTACACAATATAACTGTAATCATGATTTGATAAAACAAATTATCAATAAACATTGGAGTATCCTTACCAAGGATCCAATATTAGGGAAACTGAAATAAAAGCCCTAGTAGTATTCAAAAAAGCACCTAATCTAAAAACTATTTTGGCACCAAGTAAAGTTGTCAAAAACAAAAAAAGAGTTCCAGTCTAGGACCTTAGTGACTAGTAAAAAAGCACCTAAAATAGGATGTTACAAATGTAAGAGCAAAAAGTACAAAATGTGTGACCATATTGCACATAACACACATTCTTTTTGGTCTAATGCTACCAAAAAAGTATACCCTATGGCGAGCCATGTCTTGTGCATCCAATTATGTGGTCTACCTGACCAGTTTTCTTCTCGTCTTTTCATCAATTTTGGAGGGACGTCCAGTTCTTGGTAATGTCACTGTTGTGCCATATTGTCTCCACTTGATGACTGTCTTCACTGTTTTCCATGGTATATCTTTTGCCTCGGAAATTCTTTTGTACCCTTCTCCTGACTGATACCTTTTAACAATGAGAATCCCTCTGATGCTTTGGAAGCTCTCTGTGGACCATGGCTTTTGCTGTGGGATGCGACTAAGAAAATTTCAGGAAAGACCAACTAGAGCAGCTAAACTTTATTTGGGGTTAATCGGAGGCACTTTAAATGATGGCAGGTGTATGCTGACTACTATTTAACATGATTTTGAATGTGATTGCTTAATTATAAACACAACTACATCCCCGGTCAACCACATTATTTTAGTTTTTTTTGTTTTCTTCCCTCCACCTAAAATATTTCAGTTTGTTTTTAAATTGAGTTGTACAGTTTATAGGTCACAATAAAGATGGAAAAAGTTCTGAAATGATTTATCTTTGTCTCATTTTTTTACATTACAGAAACCTGATATTTTAACAGGGGTGTGTAGGCTTTTTATATCCACTGCGTGTGTGTATATATATATATATATATATATATATATATATATATATATATATATATATATATATATGTGTATGTGTATATATATATATATATATATATATATATATATATATGTGTGTATGTGTATATATATATATATATATATATATATATATATGTGTATGTATATATATACATACACGCTTCTTGCGACCCTGTTGACTATTTTGAATAAAACGCATGATTGTTCGATGATCACGCTTCAGAAGCTTTGCAATTTTAAGAGTGCTGCATCCCTCTGCAAGATATCTCACTATTTTTTTACTTTTCTGAGCCTGTCAAGTCCTTCTTTTGACCCATTTTGCCAAAGGAAAGGAAGTTGCCTAATAATTATGCACACCTGATATAGGGTGTTGATGTCATTAGACCACACCCCTTCTCATTACAGAGATGCACATCACCTAATATGCTTAATTGGTAGTAGGCTTTCGAGCCTATACAGCTTGGAGTAAGACAACATGCATAAAGAGGATGATTTGGTCAAAATACTCATTTGCCTAATAATTCTGCACTCCCTGTATAAAGCTCTTAACTACAGTGCTCTAAAGTACACTAACACCCATAAACTACCTATGTACCCCTAAACCGAGGTCCCCCCACATCGCCGACACTCAAATAATTTTTTTTAACCCCTAATCTGCCGACCGACACCTACGTTATCCTTATGTACCCCTAATCTGCTGCCCCTAACACCGCCGACCCCTGTATTATATTTATTAACCCCTAACCTGCCCCCCACAACGTCGCCTCCACCTACCTACACTTATTAACCCCTAATCTGCCGACCGCAAAGCGCCGCCACCTACGTTATCCTTATGCACCCCTAATCTGCTGCCCCTAACACCGCCGACCCCTGTATTATATTTATTAACCCCTAATCTGCCCCCCTCAACGTCGCCTCCACCTGCCTACACTTATTAACCCCTAATCTGCCGACCGGACCTGAGCGCTACTATAATAAATAGTTTTAACCCCTAATCAGCCGACCGCACATTGCCGCCACCTACATTATCCCTATGAACCCCTAATCTGCTGCCCCTAACATCGCCGACCCCTATATTATATTTATTAACCCCTAATCTGCCCCCCCCCCCCCCAACGTCGCCTCTACCTAACTACACTTATTAACCCCTAATCTGCCGACCGGACCTCGCCGCTACTATAATAAATGTATTAACTCCTAACACCCCCCTAAGTTAAATATAATTTTAATCTAACAAAATAAATTAACTCTTATTAACTAAAGTATTCCTATTTAAAACTAAATACTTACCTGTAAAATAAACCCTAATATAGCTACAATATAAGGAATAATTATATTGTAGCTATTTTAGGATTTATATTTATTTTACAGGCAACTTTGTATTTATTTTAACAAGGTACAATAGCTATTAAATAGTTATTAACTATTTAATAGCTACCTAGTTAAAATAATTACAAAATTACCTGTAAAATAAATCCTAACCTAAGTTACAATTAAACCTAACACTACACTATCATTAAATTAATTAAATAAATTAACTACCAATACCTACAATTAAATACAATTAAATAAACTAAACTAAATTACAAAAAAAACAAACACTAAATTACAGAAAATTAAAAAATATTACAAGAATTTTAAACTAATTACACCTAATCTAAGCTTCCTAATAAAATAAAAAAAAACAAAATAATAAAAGTCCCTACCCTATTCTACATTACAAAGTAATCGGCTCTTTTACCAGCCCTTAAAAGGGCTTTTTGCGGGGCATGCCCCAAAGTAATCGGCTCTTTTGCCTGTAAAAAAAAATACAACCCCCCCTAACATTAAAACCCACCACCCACATACCCCTACTCTAACCCACCCAAACCCCCCTTAAATAAACCTAACACTACCCCCCTGAAGATCTCGCTACCTTGAGTCGTCTTCATCCAGCCGGGCTGAAGTCTTCATCCAATGGGGCAAAAGAGGGACATCCAGACCGGCAGACATCTTCATCCAAGTGGCATCTTCTATCTTTATCCATCCGACGAGGAGCGGCTCCATCTTCAGGACCTCCGGCACGTAACATCCTTCTTCACCAACGACTACCCGATGAATGAAGGTTCCTTTAAGTGACGTCATCCAAGATGGCGTCCCTCGAATTCCGATTGGCTGATAGGATTCTATCAGCCAATCGGAATTAAGATGGGAAAAATATGATTGGCTGATTGCGCTCACATTCTATTGGCTGATTGGAACAGCCAATAGATGCGAGCTCAATCAGATTTGCTGATTGAATCAGCCAATCAGATATTTCTTACCTTAATTCCGATTGGCTGATAGAATCCTATCAGCCAATCGGAATTCGAGGGACACCATCTTGGATGACGTCACTTAAAGCAACCTTCATTCGTCGGGTAGTCGTCGGTGAAGAAGGATGTTCCGCGCTGGAGGTCTTGAAGATGGAGTCGCTCCTCGTCTGATGGATGAAGATAGAAGATGCCACTTGGATGAAGATGTCTGCCGGTCTGGATGTCCTCTTCTGCCCCATCGGATGAAGACTTCGGCCCGGCTGGGTGAAGACGACTCAAGATAGGGAGATCTTCAGGGGGGTAGTGTTAGGTTTATTTAAGGGGGGTTTGGGTGGGTTAGAGTAGGGGTATGTGGATGGTGGGTTTTAATGTTGGGGGGGTTGTATTTTTTTTTACAGGCAAAAGAGCTGATTACTTTGGGGCATGCCCCGCAAAAAGCCCTTTTAAGGGCTGGTAAAAGAGCTGATTACTTTGTAATGTAGAATAGGGTAGGGACTTTTATTATTATTTTTTTTTTATTATTTTATTAGAGAGCTTAGATTAGGTGTAATTAGTTTAAAATTCTTGTAATATTTTTTTATTTTCTGTAATTTAGTGTTTGTTTTTTTTGTAATTTAATTTAGTTTATTTAATCGCATTTAATTGTAGGTATTGGTAGTTAATTTATTTAATTAATTTAATGATAGTGTAGTGTTAGGTTTAATTGTAACTTAGGTTAGGATTTATTTTACAGGTAATTTTGTAATTATTTTAACTAGGTAGCTATTAAATAGTTATTAACTATTTAATAGCTATTGTACATAGTTAAAATAAATACAAAGTTGCCTGTAAAATAAATATAAATCCTAAAATAGCTACAATATAATTATTCATTATATTGTAGCTGTATTAGGGTTTATTTTACAGGTAAGTATTTAGTTTTAAATAGGAATACTTTAGTTAATAAGAGTTAATTTATTTTGTTAGATTAAAATTATATTTAATTTAGGGGGGTGTTAGGGTTAGACTTAGCTTTAGGGGTTAATACATTTATTATAGTAGCGGCGAGGTCCGATCGGCAGATTAGGGGTTAATACTTGAAGTTAGGTGGCGGCGACGTTGGTGGGGGGCAGATTAGGGGTTAATAAATATTATGTAGGTGTCGGCGATGTTGGGGGCAGCAGATTAGGGGTTCATAGGGATAATGTAGGTGGCGGCAGTGCTTGGAGCAGCAGATTAGCGGTTAATTGTGTAATGCCGGTGTCTTCGATAGAGGGGGCTGCAGATTAGGGGTTAATAAGTGTAAGGTTAGGGGTTTTTAGACTCGGGGTTCATGTTAGGGTGTTAGGTGCAGACTTAGAGAGTATTTACCCATAGGAAACAATGGGGCTGCGTTGGGAGCTTAACGCTGCTTTTTTTGCAGGTGTTAGGGTTTTTTTTATCCCAAACTGCCCCATTGTTTCCTATGGGGGAATCGTGCACGAGCACGTTTTGCCAGCTTACCGCTACCGTAAGCAACGCTGGTATTGAGGGTTGAAGTGGTGGTAAATTCGGCTCAACGCTCCCTTTTTGGAGCCTAACGCAGCCCTTCAGACAACTCTAAATACCAGCGTTGTTTGGAAGCAGTGGTAGGAAAAAATGCTGCGTTAGCTACGCGGGTCTTTACCGACAAAACTCTAAATATAGCCGAATGTTTGTACTACTAGGTAAGTTAGTGTACCCAACTTGTTCTAGCACCGTCCTGTAATTTTGAATATTCTTTTGTTTAGGCACTTATTGGTTCAAAGTTAGTCTAAAAGTTTGACGCCATGTATTTTTGGCGTTATAATTTAGTGCTATTTATCAGAACTTATATGTACAATCACCAGTCAAACCTCATTTATAGGCATAGTACGTTCATGTTGTTTTGTAAATAAATGTGCCTATTTTATTTTTTGGGTCATGGTACTGACACAGTATTTATTTAAGCTCAGGAATTGTTCTAAAACCAGGAGTTAAAGTACAAAGGGTTAAGTAAAGTTTTACTATTTTATACAGTTTTTGGTTTTAAATTTGGTAATAAATCTTTTGTGTCAATTTGCCAAGTATGTTTTATTACAAACTGTAGAAGTATCTTATTTCCAGTGGTTCAGAACTATTCAATACGTTATGCTTTCTTCTTAATTCAGATTACTATTATACCAAAAAGGTAAGCAACAACGTGTTTGGTTAACATATATTGAAAGACGTTACTATTGCACTTATTATACCGCTAATGTTGGCAGCACAGCGTGTCGGCTGATGTATCTAAATCAAGGGGTAGTTTTAGGGTGTCCCATTAAAGATATTTTATCTATTCAATTATACTTTGATGATAATAACGAACACCACAGAATGAAAGTATAAAGTATCCACTTAGGCTATTCAAAATATGAAACCACACTCATTTCTTAGTACTGCGTTTATTTCAATCATAGTTTGAGATTGCGAGGACGCCTCACTGGTGTTTTAGCTCGATGCTGCAACACCAATCTTACGGCTAGATTTGGAGTTTTGTCGGTAACGATCCGAAAAACTAACGCCGGCTTTTTTCTGGCCGCACCATAAAAATAACTCTGGTATTGAGAATCCATATAAAGGCTGCGTTAGGCTCCAAAAAAGGAGCGTAGAGCATTTTTAACGCAGCTTCAACTCTCGATACCAGAGTTGCTTACGGACGCGGCCAGCCTCAAAAACGTGCTCGTGCACGATTCTCCCATAGGAAACAATGGGGCTGTTTGAGCTGAAAAAAAGCCGCGTTTAGCTCCTAACGCAGCCCCATTGTTTGCTATGCGGTAACACTTCCTACGTCTGCACCTAACACTCTAATATGTACCCCGAGTCTAAACACCCCTAACCTTACACTTATTAACCCCTAATCTGCTGCCCCCGCAATCGCCGACCCCTGCATATTATTATTAACCCCTAATCTGCCGCTCCGTAAACCGCCGCTACTTACATTATCCCTATGTACCCCTAATCTGCTGCCCTAACATCGCCGACCCCTATATTATATTTATTAACCCCTAATCTGCCCCCCACAACGTCGCCTCCACCTGCCTACACTTATTAACCCCTAATCTGCCGACTGGACCTGAGCGCTACTATAATAAAGTTATTAACCCCTGATCCGCCTCACTAACCCTATAATAAATAGTATTAACCCCTAATCTGCCCTCCCTAACATCACCGACACCTAACTTCAATTATTAACCCCTAATCTGCCGACTGGAGCTCACCGCTATTCTAATAAATGTATTAACCCCTAAAGCTAAGTCTAACCCTAACACTAACACCCCCCTAAGTTAAATATAATTGTAATCTAACGAAATTAATTAACTCTTATTAAATAAATTATTCCTAATTAAAGCTAAATACTTACCTGTAAAATAAATCCTAATATAGCTACAATATAAATTATAATTATATTATAGCTATTTTAGGATTAATATTTATTTTACAGGTAACTTTGTATTTATTTTAACCAGGTACAATAGCTAAAATAGTTAAAATAATTACAAATTTACCTGTAAAAGAAATCCTAACCTAAGTTACAATTAAACCTAACACTATACTATCAATAAATTAATTAAATAAACTACCTACAATTAACCTAACACTACACTATCAATAAATTAATTAAATACAATTCCTACAAATAAATACAATTAAATAAACTTGCTAAAGTACAAAAAATAAAAAAGAACTAAGTTACAAAAAATAAAAAAATATTTACAAACATAAGAAAAATATTACAACAATTTTAAACTAATTACACCTACTCTAAGCCCCCTAATAAAATAACAAAGCCCCCCAAAATAAAAAAATGCCCTACCCTATTCTAAATAACTAAAGTTCAAAGCTCTTTTACCTTACCAGCCCTGAACAGGGCCCTTTGCGGGGCATGCCCCAAGAAGTTCAGCTCTTTTGCCTGTAAAAAAAAACATACAATACCCAAGCCCCCCAACATTACAACACACCACCCACATACCCCTAATCTAACCCAAACCCCCCTTAAATAAACCTAACACTAAGCCCCTGAAGATCTTCCTACCTTATCTTCACCATACCAGGTTCACCGATCCGTCCTGAAGAGCTCCTCCGATGTCCTGATCCAAGCCCAAGCTTGGGGGGCTGAAGAGGTCCATGATCCGGATGAAGTCTTCATCCAAGCGGGAGCTGAAGAGGTCCATGATCCGGATGAAGTCTTCTATCAACGGCATCTTCAATCTTCTTTCTTCCGGATCCATCTTGCAGACCTCCGACGCGGAACATCCTGCTGGCCCGACGGACTAACGACGAATGACGGTTCCTTTAAGGGACGTCATCCAAGATGACGTCCCTCGAATTCCGATTGGCTGATAGGATTCTATCAGCCAATCGGAATTAAGGTAGGGATGTTCCGATCAGCCAATAGAATGCGATCTCAATCTGACTGGCTGATTGGATCAGCCAATCGGATTGAACTTGATTCTGATTGGCTGATTGAAGATGCCGTTGATAGAAGACTTCATCCGGATCATGGACCTCTTCAGCTCCCGCTTGGATGAAGACTTCATCCGGATCATGGACCTCTTCAGCCCCCCGCTTGGGCTTGGATCAGGACATCGGAGGAGCTCTTCAGGACGGATCGGTGAACCTGGTATGGTGAAGATAAGGTAGGAAGATCTTCAGGGGCTTAGTGTTAGGTTTATTTAAGGGGGGTTTGGATTAGATTAGGGGTATGTGGGTGGTGGGTTGTAATGTTGGGGGGCTTGGGTATTGTATGTTTTTTTTTACAGGCAAAAGAGCTGAACTTCTTGGGGCATGCCCCGCAAAGGGCCCTGTTCAGGGCTGGTAAGGTAAAAGAGCTTTGAACTTTAGTTATTTAGAATAGGGTAGGGCATTTTTTTTATTTTGGGGGGCTTTGTTATTTTATTAGGGGGCTTAGAGTAGGTGTAATTAGTTTAAAATTGTTGTAATATTTTTCTTATGTTTGTAAATATTTTTTTATTTTTTGTAACTTAGTTCTTTTTTATTTTTTGTACTTTAGCAAGTTTATTTAATTGTATTTATTTGTAGGAATTGTATTTAATTAATTTATTGATAGTGTAGTGTTAGGTTAATTGTAGGTAATTGTAGGTAGTTTATTTAATTAATTTATTGATAGTATAGTGTTAGGTTTAATTGTAACTTAGGTTAGGATTTCTTTTACAGGTAAATTTGTAATTATTTTAACTATTTTAGCTATTGTACCTGGTTAAAATAAATACAAAGTTACCTGTAAAATAAATATTAATCCTAAAATAGCTATAATATAATTATAATTTATATTGTAGCTATATTAGGATTTATTTTACAGGTAAGTATTTAGCTTTAATTAGGAATAATTTATTTAATAAGAGTTAATTAATTTCGTTAGATTAAAATTATATTTAACTTAGGGGGGTGTTAGTGTTAGGGTTAGACTTAGCTTTAGGGGTTAATCCATTTATTAGAATAGCGGTGAGCTCCGGTCGGCAGATTAGGGGTTAATAATTGAAGTTAGGTTTCGGCGATGTTAGGGAGGGCAGATTAGGGGTTAATACTATTTATTATAGGGTTAGTGAGGCGGATTAGGGGTTAATAACTTTATTATAGTAGCGCTCAGGTCCGGTCGGCAGATTAGGGGTTAATAAGTGTAGGCAGGTGGAGGCGACGTTGAGGGGGGCAGATTAGGGGTTAATAAATATAATACAGGGGTCGGCGGTGTTAGGGGCAGCAGATTAGGGGTGCATAAGGATAACGTAGGTGGCGGCGCTTTGCGGTCGGCAGATTAGGGGTTAATAAGTGTAGGTAGGTGGAGGCGACGTTGTGGGGGGCAGGTTAGGGGTTAATAAATATAATACAGGGGTCGGCGGTGTTAGGGGCAGCAGATTAGGGGTACATAAGGATAACGTAGGTGTCGGTCGGCAGATTAGGGGTTAAAAAAAATGATTCGAGTGTCGGCGATGTGGGGGGACCTCGGTTTAGGGGTACATAGGTAGTTTATGGGTGTTAGTGTACTTTAGAGCACAGTAGTTAAGAGCTTTATAAACCGGCGTTAGCCAGAAAGCTCTTAACTACTGACTTTTTTCCTGCGGCTGGAGTTTTGTCGTTAGATGTCTAACGCTCACTTCAGAAACGACTCTAAATACCGGAGTTAGAAAAATCCCATTGAAAAGATAGGATACGCAATTGACGTAAGGGGATCTGCGGTATGGAAAAGTCGCGGCTGAAAAGTGAGCGTTAGACCCTATTTTGAGTGACTCCAAATACCGGCGGTAGCCTAAAACCAGCGTTAGGAGCCTCTAACGCTGGTTTTCACGGCTAACGCCAAACTCCAAATGTAGGCCTTAGTATACTGCTTATAATTTATATCATGCTTAGTTGAGCGTTAACATTATATCAGCGGTATTCTATTGAATATTTTTTTTACCAGTGTCAATTTGCTATTTTTAATCTATAGGCATTACGAGTTTCTTTGCTATTTAAAAACTGATCGGGTATTAGGGAATACCCTCCCTTGACATGTTTTGCCAAATTGATCTCGGCTTTTTCAAAAGGTGACGCGCGCCGGCGTCTACAGGTATTTATGCACTAAACTCCACCTTTTCTGGCTTCTCTACCAATCATTATCTTAGGGAGTGGAGTTATCTCATCTATTGGACTATCGTCCGTACAGAAGGCAGGGATTTGGCTTTAGAGTGACATGCTTGAATGGAAAGGATTCTATCATTCTGATCTAATATGTTATTCAGTGATACTATTTCTGATCAAAAGGGATATATTTCCTTGAACCTATAGCTATGAAATAAGTGTATGCACACTCATGGTTGTAATTTAACCTCGATAATAATATGAATTATTATTGTTTTTTGTACTGTTTGTAGATATCAATTTAAGATCCACACTACATATATATTAGTGTTCTTCCCAAGAAATCAGCTGTTTGTGTGTGACAACAGATTGTATCATATTCGGGTACCGTAGTTATTACTGCATATTGGTCACGTTTGAGCATTAAACCTAGGTTGAAATATTTTTTAGTAGTAATACCAGATATCAAAGAATATCCAACATTATTCAATACCAATGTGATAAACATATAAGTGTTACTAAAATATAGTTAGTTTTCTATAATCTAGACCATTTATTCACTAGGACATCAACTAACACCAAAAAATATGTGTGAAATGATGTTTGAAAAATTGGGATAAACGTATGACTTAGGGAACCTAAGATATTTACATAAGTGAAAATAAGAATGAATGCGGATGTACTCTAAATTAATGGGAATTGTATTTATTAGAATTAAAATACTTGATGTGTCAAAAATTAAAGTGACAAGAATCCACAACTATAAGAGGTATAACGAGAGTGCAGGTGATGTGACTGAAAATAGGAGAAATCTAAAAATGTAAGGATGTGTGTAAAATAATAAGAATCAGAGGCCTAGATTTGGAGTTTTGCGGCCAAAGGGGTGCGTTAGCTACGCGTGCTTTTTTTTGGCCGCACCTTTTAAATACCGCTGGTATTTACAGTTCACAGAATGGCTGCGTTTTCAGTGCGTTAGGCTCCAAAAAGGGAGCGTAGAGCATAATTTACCGCCACTGCAACTCTAAATACCAGCGTTGCTTACGGACGCGGCCAGCTTCAAAAACGTGCTCGTGCGCGATTCCCCATAGAAAACAATGGGGCAGCTTAAGCTGAAAAAAAGCCTAACACCTGCAAAAATGCTGCGTTCAGCTCCTAACGCAGCCCCATTGTTTTCTATGGGGAAACATTTCCTAAGTCTGCACCTAACACTCTAACATGTACCCCGAGTCTAAACACCCCTAATCTTATACTTATTAACCCCTAATCTGCCGCCCCCGATATCGCTGACACCTGCATATTTTTTTTTTTACCCCTAATCTGCCACTCCGTACACCGCCGCAACCTACATAATCCCTATGTACCCCTAATCTGCTGCCCATAACACCGCCGACCCCTATATTATATTTATTAACCCCTAATCTACTGCCCCCAACGTCGCCTCCACCTACCTACAATTATTAACCCCTAATCTGCCGACCGGACCTCACCGAAACTATAATAAATGTATTAACCCCTAATCCGCCTCACTCCCGTCTCAATAACGCTATAAGAAATATTATTAACCCCTAATCTGTCCTCCCTAACATCGCCGACACCTAACTTCACTTATTGACCCCTAATCTGCCGACCGGAACTCACCGCTACTATAATAAATGTATTAACCCCTAAAGCTAAGTCTAACCCTAACACTAACACCCCCCTAAGTTAAATATAATTTAAATCTAACTAAATAAATTAACTCTTATTAAATAAATTATTCCTATTTAAAACTAAATACTTACCTGTAAAATAAACCCTAATAATTACATTGTAGCTATTTTAGGATTAATATTTATTTTACAGGCAACTTTGTATTTATTTTAACCAGGTACAATAGCTATTAAATAGTTAAGAACTATTTAATAGCTACCTAGTTAAAATAATTACAAAATTACCTGTAAAATAAATCCTAACCTAAGTTACAATTATCTACAATTAAACCTAACACTACACTATCAATAAATTAATTAAATACAATACCTACAAATAAATACAATTAAATAAACTAACTAAAGTACAAAAAATAAAAAATAACTAAGTTACAAAAAATAAAAAAATATTTACAAACATTAGAAAAATATTACAACAATTTTAAACTAATTACACGTACTCTAAGCCCCCTAATAAAATAACAAAGAACCCCAAAATAAAAAAATGCCCTACCCTATTCTAAAATAAAAAAGTTCAAAGCTCTTTTACCTTACCAGCCCTGAAAAGGGCCATTTGCGGGGCATGCCCCAAATAATTCAGCTCTTTTGCCTGTAAAAAAAACACATACAATACCCCCCCCCAACATTACAACCCACCACCCACATACCCCTAATCTAACCCAAACCCCCCTTAAATAAACCTAACACTAAGCCCCTGAAGATCTCCCTACCTTGTATTCACCACACCGGGTTCACCGATCGGTCCAGAAGAGCCTCCGATGTCTTCATCCAAGCCCAAGCGGGGGCTGAAGAGTGACGTCCATCCTCCGGCTGAAGTCTTGATCCAAGCGGCAAATGAAGAAGTCCATCTTCGGGAAGAAATCTTCATCCTATCTGGGCAGAAGAGGACATCCGGACCGGCAAACATCTTCATCCAAGCCGCATCTTCTATGTTGTTCCATCCGATGACGAGCGGCTGATCTTGAAGACCTCCGGCGCGGATCCATCCTCTTCGTTCGACGTCCAACTGAAGAATGAAGGTTCCTTTAAGGGACGTCATCCAAGATTCCGATCAGCCAATAGAATGCGAGCTCAATCTGATTGGCTGATCGGATCAGCCAATCGGATTGAACTTGATTCTGATTGGCTGAATCCTATCAGCCAATCGGAATTCGAGGGACGTCCCTTAAAGGAACCGTCATTCGTCGGGAAGTCGACGTCGGAAGAAGATGGGTCCGCGGTGGAGGTCTTCAAGATGGAGCCGGTCCTCATCGGATGAAGATAGAAGATGCCGCTTGGAAGAAGATGGTTGCCGGTCCGGATCTACTCTTCTTCCCAGATAGGATGAAGACTTTGGAGCCTCTTCTGGACTTCTTCAGCCGTCGAATGATGGATGTCTAGCCCCCGCTTGGGCTTAGATGAAGATATCGGAGCCTGGAACGGACGGTCATACCTGGCATGGTGAAGACAAGGTAGGAAGATCTTCAAGGGCTTAGTGTTAGGTTTATTTAAGGGGGGTTTGGGTTAGATTAGGGGTATGTGGGTGGTGGGTTGTAATGTTGGGGGGGGGGTATTGTATGTTTTTTTTTACAGGCAAAAGAGCTGAATTCTTTGGGGCATGCCCGCAAAGGGCCCTGTTCAGGGCTGGTAAGGTAAAAGAGCTTTGAACTTTAGTAATTTAGAATAGGGTAGGGCATTTTTTATTTTGGGGGGCTTTGTTATTTTATTAGGGGGCTTAGAGTAGGTGTAATTAGTTTAAAATTGTTGTAATATTTTTCTTATGTTTGTAAATATTTTTTTATTTTTTGTAACTTAGTTCTTTTTTATTTTTTGTACTTTAGTTATTTATTTAATTGTAGTTATTTGTAGGTATTGTATTTAATTCATTTATTGATAGTGTAGTGTTAGGTTTAATTGTAACTTAGGTTAGGATTTATTTTACAGGTAATTTTGTAATTATTTTAACTATTTTAGCTATTAAATAGTTCTTAACTATTTAATAGCTATTGTACCTGGTTAAAATAATTACAAAGTTACCTGTAAAATAAATATTAATCCTAAAATAGCTATAATATAATTATAATTTATATTGTAGCTATATTAGGGTTTATTTTACAGGTAAGTATTTAGCTTTAAATAGGAATAATTTATTTAATAAGAGTTAATTAATTTCGTTAGATTTAAATTATATTTAACTTAGGGGGGTGTTAGTGTTAGGGTTAGACTTAGCTTTAGGGGTTAATACATTTATTAAAATAGCGGTGAGCTCCAGTCGGGAGATTAGGGGTTAATGTTTGAAGTTAGGTGTCGGCAATGTTAGGGAGGGCAGATTAGGGGTTAATACTATTTATTATAGGGTTAGTGAGGCGGATTAGGGGTTAATAACTTTATTATAGTAGCGGTGTGATCCGCTCGGCAGATTAGGGGTTAATAAGTGTAGGTAGCTGGCGGCGACGTTGAGGGGGGCAGGTTAGGGGTTAATAAATATAATATAGGGGTCGGCGGTGTTAGGGGCAGCAGATTAGGGGTACATAGCTATAATGTAGCTGGCAGCGTGCGGATGGCAGATTAGGGGTTAATTATTGTAGGTAGCTGGTGGCGACGTTGTGGGGGGCAGGTTAGGGGTTAATAAATATAATATAGGGGTCGGCGGTGTTAGGGGCAGCAGATTAGGGGTACATAAGGATAACGTAGGTGGCGGTCGGCAGATTAGGGGTTAATTATTGTAGGTAGCTGGTGGCGACGTTGTGGGGGGCAGGTTAGGGGTTAATAAATATAATATAGGGGTCGGCGGTGTTAGGGGCAGCAGATTAGGGGTACATAAGTATAACGTAGGTGGCGGTCGGCAGATTAGGGGTTAAAAAATTTTAATCGAGTGGTGGCAATGTGGGGGGACCTCGGTTTAGGGGTACATAGGTAGTTTATGGGTGTTAGTGTACTTTAGAGTACAGTAGTTAAGAGCTTTATGAACCGGCGTTAGCCCAGAAAGCTCTTAACTACTGACTTTTTTCTGCGGCTGGAGTTTTGTCGTTAGAATTCTAACGCTCACTTCAGCCACGACTCTAAATACCGGAGTTAGAAAGATCCCATTGAAAAGATAGGATACGCAATTGACGTAAGGGGATCTGCGGTATGGAAAAGTCGCGGCTGAAAAGTGAGCGTTAGACCCTTTTTTGAATTACTCCAAATACCGGCGGTAGCTTAAAACCAGCTGCCGCCAAACTCCAAATCTAGGCCTTAGTTTTTAAAGCTCTCTTTTTGGCCTTCAGGATAGATCTTTTACTATATCCTCTTTGTAATAACCTGTTCTCTAGTTCTTGAGCCCTCTTTTTAAAGACTTTAATTTCCAAGCAATTTCTTCTTAGTCTTAAGAATTCACCAATGGGTAGTGATTTAGCAGTATTGGGTGCGTGTGCACTAGTGGCGAAGAGAACATTATTTGTGGCTGTTTCCTTTTCTATGGTGGGTTAGTTTAATGTTCAAATTGTTGTTATTCAATTTCTGTCCGAACTCTCCAACAGATACATTTGAAATAATAAAAGACATGCAACTATTCCTACGCAAACTGATTCTTAAAAAACACTTTGCCAATAAAGAACCAGATAATCCACCCACTTCTTGGACAGAAGAAGAACAAGAATCACTCCAAATTTTGGAAGACTTATTATCTATGCAAGAACAACCTGAAGGACTTGACTGGCGAAAAACTCTAAAGATCAAATCCAAATATGTTCCAGTCAATAATAGCTGTCCCAACATTGATGTTTTTAATCAAATTGTGTGCAACAGCATTAATGGGTTAGACACCCATTCTAAATCACAAAATCTATCTAAAGATGAAAGAAAAGCATTATCAGATATGGAATCTTGGGACAACGTTGTCATCAGAAATGCTGACAAGGGTGGAAATATTGTCATTTGGCCTCAAGATATGTATCTTAAAGAGGCCAATCTACAATTAAAGAACAAAACGTGTTACAGAGAATTATGGGGAAACCCAACTGTGGAATTCCACTCACAATACTCAAAATTAATTGACCAAGCAAGTAAAAATGGTCTCCTCAATACCAAAGAAAAGAAATTCCTTAATGTGTCACAGCCAAAAACAGCAACTTTTTATTTAATCCCCAAAGTTTATAAAAATAGTAAACATCCTCCGGGAAGACCAATTGTGTCGGGGAATGAAAATCTAACCGAGAGGGCAAGTCAATATGTTGACCAACGATTGAGACCCTTTTTAACTCAACTGTCCTTGTATGTTAAAGACACAATGGAAGTTCTAAAGATAATTCAAGATATCCATATTTCTAAAACCACCTGGCATGTCACTGCAGATGTGGAATCCTTGTACACAAGTATCAATCATAATTTAGGATAAAATGCAGTACAACATTTCTTAACCATGTCATCTGATGAAAGTCTGGAACACAATCAATTTGTACTAGATCTATTGAAATTTGTCCTCACTAAGAATTTCTTTATATTTAACAACAAGTACTACTTACAACCACACAGCACAGCATGTGCACCAACATATGCCAATTTATTTCTTGGCTGGTGGGAGGAAACGTGTGTTTTCTCAGACGACAACGATCAGTTTTCTAATAATATCCCATTGTGGATTAGATTTATAGATGACATCCTGTTTCTTTGGGAAGGTGCAGATAAAGACCTGGATTTATATTTACAGAAATTGAATAACAACAATTTGAACATTAAACTAACCCACCATAGAAGCCAGACTAATATCTCCTTCCTGGATGTGATAATCCACAAGAAGATGATGGTTTATTAAGCACTGATCTATTTAGCAAGGAAAAAGGAGAAATGTTCCAGCTGGTGCAAAAACCTTTTATTGTGCAATCTGGGATACAAACAAAGCAAAGCAACGTTTCAGGCCCACATTCAGCCCTTTCTCAAGCTTGACCATCAGTAAGTGAACAAACATTTAAATAGCCCCAATGGCGCCAAATATTGTGATTACAACATATACACTGTTGCCATCTAGTGGAAAGTTACAATATAACATCTATAAAAAAGTGTTTAAAAGTGAACCCTTGTGAATAATTCAATGACTAAATATATCGCCACCTAGTGAGCAATCATCATATTATTTATCCAAATTTTTTTTTAACATATGTTAAATTATTCAGTGTAAATCAGTTTATTAATAACATAGTGACAAACAATTCATTCACCTTAAAATAATCATAATAATACATTTAATCTGATAAAATTTAAAATCCATTATAGATTTGATACAATAACCACAATACATCAAGTTAAAAACATAAATTAAATGTGTCAATCCACAAATAAATATTTATTTTTATTTTTATTTCATGCTTTATTTTATTTTATTTTAGTTTATTTCATATTCCATCCGTAGATTAACACATTTGAGTATTGGTCAATATTGGATATTCAAACTGTATGCACACACCATGCACACCAAGAGACTAAAAGTCTCAATTTCATGCATGTATGTGAGCATATACATACACATGTAAACTAATCAGCACAATATAGATGAGAGGAGAACTTTCATTTTATTATATCAAGTTACCAAAATAATGGATTTTAAATTTTGACAACAAGGAAATTACACATCAGGGTCATGGAACATCTTCGAAATATTCGAAACGCTCCCAAAGATCAATCTAAAAATAAGAAAATGACATCCATAGCTTCCCATTTTTTTTAAACATCACCTATCAAAAACGTCGGAGTTAAAATGTTTTGGGATCCAGAAAATATGTCTAGGACTAAGAGGTGGTGATCTGGTAAAAGCATTATTAAAAGCAGAGACCTAATGGATATACCTAATGGATAGTATATATCCAAAAGGCTTAAACAAACAGAATAATTATTCCATGTTCTTATGAAAAAGTTAAGATATTAAGTGTCATGCTATGAAAGAAATGCATCATGATGACCTCTAATCAAACAAATAACTAATCAATAATGCTTACACTTATAATAACCCAACAGGTGATAGGTATATAGTTATAAACAAACATTACAACCTAATTTACCATCAGTACTACCTCATGTGGATATCTTTAATCTAAAGAAGTAGCACTAGGACAAGTGTACGTTTGTCCCACCAAATTAAAAAATCTTTCTATGGTATTTATTTACTTGCACCTTTGATCCAGTAGTATCAGCATTGTATTATTTAAATTAAATTTTATTACAAATTAACCACCAATAATTTTTCTTCCCCCTTAGTCTAAATGTCTCACCTCACGTTTTGCACCTGACCTTACAAGAACTCTGATTCTTATTATTTTACACACATCCTTACATTTTTAGATTTCTCCTATTTTCAGTCACATCACCTGCACTCTTGTTATACCTCTTATAGTTGTGGATTCTCGACACTTTTATTTTTGACACATCAAGTATTTTAATTCTAATAAATACAATTCCCATTAATTTAGAGTACATCCGCATTCATTCTTATTTTCACTTATGTAAATATCTTAGGTTCCCTAAGTCATACGTTTATCAATTTTTCAAACATCATTTCACACATATTTTTTGGTGTTAGTCGATGTCCTAGTGAATAAATGGTCTAGATTATAGAAAACTAACTATATTTTAGTAACACTTATATGTTTATCACATTGGTATTGAATAATGTTGGATATTCTTTGATATTTGGTATTACTACTAAAAAATATTTCAACCTAGGTTTAATGCTCAAACGTGACCAATATGCAGTAATAACTATGGTACCCGAATATGATACAATCTGTTGTCACACACAAACAGCTGATTTCCTGGGAAGAACACTAATATATATGTAGTGTGGATCTTAAATTGATATCTACAAACAGTACAAAAAACAATAATAATTCATATTATTATCGAGGTTAAATTACAACCATGAGTGTGCATACACTTATTTCATAGCTATAGGTTCAAGGAAATATATCCCTTTTGATCAGAAATAGTATCACTGAATAACATATTTGATCAGAATGATAGAATCCTTTCCATTCAAGCATGTCACTCTAAAGCCAAATCCCTGCCTTCTGTACGGACGATAGTCCAATAGATGAGATAACTCCACTCCCCAAGATAATGATTGGTAGAGAAGCCAGAAAAGGTGGAGTTTAGTGCATAAATACCTGTAGACGCCGGTGCGCATCACCTTTTGAAAAAGCCAAGATCAAGTCGGCGAAGCATGTTAAGGGAGGGTATGCCCTAATTACCCGATCAGTTTTTAAACAGCAAAGAAACTCGTAATGCCTATAGATTAAAAATAGCAAATTGACACTGGTAAAAAAAATATCCAATAGAATACTGCTGATATAATGTTAACGCTCAACTAAGCATGATATAAATTATAAGCAGTATACTAAGATTGGTGTTGCAGCGTCGAGCTAAAACACCAGTGAGGTGTCCTCGCAATCTCAAACTATGCTTGAAATAAACGCAGTACTAAGAAATGAGTGTGTCAGCCATAAAGGATCAGCCCAGGATTTAACCCAACTGCTAGCGTGAAAAGTAAAATACACGCTAGCACACTGAGAAATATCCAGGACGTGACTCACTCAGGTTTGAAATTATAAAGAAAAGGTTCCTTTAAACAGGCTTGAATAAAGCAAAAGAATAATGTTTCTTTAAGCAGGTTGGTAAATAATAGAAGTTCCTTTAAGTGGGTTTGAGTAAAAATAAAGATTAATGTCCCTTTAAACAAGTTAGCAACTAACAAAGTTAAATGTTCCTTTAAGCAGGTTTGAATAAAGCAAATGATAAATGTCCCTTTAGGCAGGTTAGTAATAAACAGAGTTAGTATTCCTTTAAGCAGGTTTGATTTAAGCAAATGTCTCTTTAAGCAAGTTAGCAACAAATAAAGTTAGGTGTTCCTTTAAGCAGGTTTAAATAAAGCAAATGTCTCTTTAAGCAGGTTAGCAACAAGCAAAGTTTGGTGTTCCTTTAAATAGGTTTGAATAAAGCAAATGTCTCTTTAAGCAGGTTAACAAACAAACAAAATTAGGTGTTCCTTTAAGTAAGTTTGAATAAAGCAAATGTCTCTTTAAGCAGGTTAGCAAACAAACAAAGTTAGGTGTTCCTTTAAGCAGGTAAATCTCCAAGAATCAGATATAGCAGGAATTCTAGCAGACTAAGGACAAGAATTTCCTAAACAAGTTTGAGGGTCAGGCAAAGAGAAGTCAGGCAGAAAAGGGTCAGGATCCAGATTAGTACTCACTCAGAACCGGTCCGGAATGAAAAGAACAAACGGGCCACGAGTAAGATCTCCCGCCGGGCTTTGAAGGCAGAGAGACTCTGACGTCAGGATGTGTGTCAGACTACCGCGTTACGTTGCTAGGCAACGTGACATGAGACAGAGGAGATCCGTGAGCCGCGGCGACATGGCAATGAGCAGGTCAGATACGTGACAGCACCCCCCCCTCAAGGACCCCTCCGGGGGACAGGACCAGGCCTAGAAGGATAAGTTTTGTGAAAGGTCTTGATCAAAGCAGGGGCATGTACTTGTTGGGCTGGTTCCCAAGTCCGTTCCGTGACAGGATAACCCTTCCAATGGATGAGATAGTACAATTTCTTTCCACAAAGTTTGGAATCCAAAATGTGGTCTACTTCAAACTCAGGCTGTCCCTGAATCAACAGAGGAGGAGGCTTGGGTAGAGACTTAGAATACATATTAGATATCACAGGTTTCAGAAGAGAAACATGGAAGATAGGATGAGCTTTGAGGATTTTAGGAAGAGCAACTCGGTAAGCAGTAGAACAAACTTGACCCAGTATTTGGAAAGGACCCACATATCGTGGTCCCAATTTAGTAGAAGGTTGTTTGAGACGAAGATGACGTGTAGAAATCCAAACCTTGTCCCTAGGACGATATTTGGGAGCCTTCTTCCGTCGGCGATCTGCAAAAAACTTTTATCGATTAGAGGCTTTGGAAAGAAGAACACGTATCTTCCACCAATGGCGAGTTAATCTCCGAGCAGTTTGATCAGAAGCAGGATTTTCAGAAGAAGTATGCAGAGGAAATGTTCTGGGTTGGAATCCGTAAGCTGCATAAAAGGGAGAAGACTGAAGAGACTAATTGTAACGAGCATTATGAGCCAACTCCGCCAAAGGAAGATAACGAGTCCAATTATAGTGATGATGGTCCACATAATGTCTAAGATAAGTCTCCAGACACTGGTTTACTCTTTCGGTCTGGCCATTAGACTGTGGATGATGTGAGGTTGACAAAGAGACTGTAGTGCCAAAATGTTTGCAGAGCCATCTCCAGAACCGAGAAACAAATTGTACCCCTCTATCGGAGACGATGTCCAGTGGAAACCCATGTAATCTCACAATATGCAAAATAAAAAGTTCAGAAAGTCTTTTGGCAGAGGGTAGGCCAGGCAAAGGAATGAAATGAGCAGACTTAGTAAACCTGTCGACTACCACCAAAATAGTGTTGTTTCCAGTTGAAAGAGGAAGATCAGTAATAAAATCCATAGATACATGGGTCCAAGGTTGGTGAGGAATGAGCAAAGGCTGAAGCAAACCAGAAGGGAGTTGACGAGAAGTCTTATTGGTAGCACATTGTGTGCAAACAGAGACATAATCTTTAACATCTTGAGTGAGAGTAGGCCACCAGACATACTGTTTGAGATTCTGAGTAGTGTTACTGATGCCAGGGTGTCCGGAGAGAGGACTATCATGGGCCCAATGTAGGATCTTGGGACAAAGACGTTCAGGAACAAATAGTAAACTGTCAGGAGGTTTGCAGGACGAAGGAAGATCCTTTTGAGCAGACTGTAAGTCCTGTAAACAAGAGATTGATAATTGAGCTATGACTTTTTGTGGTTGAAGGATAGTACCAGATTCTGGAGTAGAGGTAGATTGAAACTGTCTGAACAGGGTATCCGTTATTTTATTCTTAGAACCAGGTATATAAGAAAGATTGTAATTAAAATGTGAGAAGAATAAAGACCAATGAGCCTGCCTGGAATTCAATCATTTGGCAGTTTGGAGATAAAGAAGATTTTTATGATCTGTGAGAATGGAAAATGGTATAGTAGTACCTTCCAGCCAATGCCTCCATTCATACTGAGCCATCTTGATGGCTAATAACTCTTTATTGCCTACGTCATAGTTTAATTCAGAAGAGGTAAATTTCTTGGAAAAGAAACCTACAGGATGAATCTTTCCCGTGTCAGGTATTCGTAGAGAAACAACAGCCCCAGCAGCAACAGAAGAAGCATCCACTTCTAGGATGAATTGAAAATCCGGATTTGGGTGGCGGAGTATGGGTGCAGAAGAAAAGGCTTCTTTGAGGGACTCAAAGGCCTTAATAGCCTCTGGGGACCATTCTTTACAATTTTGCCCCTTTCTAGTGAGTGACGTAAGGGGAGTAGTGATAGTAGCAAATCCTTTGATAAATTTCCTGTAATAACTGGCGAAGCCAAGAAAACGTTGTAGAGCCTTAAGAGAATCAGGTCTAGGCCAATCCAAAATGGAAGAGAGTTTAGTTGGATCCATCTCAAATCCAGATTCATATATTACATAACCCAAGAAAGGTATGGATTTTTGATGAAATGAACATTTCTCCAATTTGGCAAATAGATGATTGTCTCGTAACCGTTTCAACACTTTCCTGATGTGGTTTACATGATCTTGATAATTGTGAGAAAAAATTTGAATATCTTTAAGGTATATAATGACGAAGGAGTTCAAAAAATCCCACAAGATCTCATTCACAAAGTGTTGAAAAACAGCAGGGGCATTACATAGCCCAAAGGGCATGACCAGATATTCATAATGCCCAAATCGAGTGTTAAAGGCTGTTTTCCATTCATCACCCTTGCGCATATGGATAAGATTATACGCACCATGAAGATCCAGTTTGGTAAATATTGTAGCTCCTTGAAGATAAGTAAACAGTTCAGGAATAAGGGGTAAGGGGTAACTATTCTTGATTGTGATTTGATTCAAACCCCGGTAATCAATACAAGGTCGCAGACCTCCATCCTTTTTTCCCACAAAAAAGAACCCTGCCCCTAGAGGAGAAGAGGAGGGTCGAATAAATCCTCTAGCCAAACTATCTTGTATATATTCCTCTAAAGCTACATTCTCAGGCCTTGAGAGCAGATACGTCTTGCCACGAGGGTAGGAAGCCCCAGGAAGAAGATCAACGGGACAATCAAAAGAAAGGTGAGGAGGAAGACGTTCTGCTTCTTTCTTGGAAAAAACATCAACAAAATCTTGATAAGGTGCGGGTAACGACCCAGAAGTGTCAGTAGTGAGAGCAATAGTAAGAGGCACTTTAGTGGGTATTTGAAGACAACTATTTTGACATGCAGATCCCCAGGAAGTGAGTTCGCCTTGAGTCCAAGAGAAGAAAGGGTTATGTAACTGGAGCCAGGGAAGACCCAAAATTATGGGAAATTGAGGAGTCGAGATAACATCAAAACATATTGTCTCCGAATGAAGAATTCCTACAGAAAAGAGAATGGGTCTTGTAGAAAACTGGAAAAATCCGGAACCCAAAGGATCTCCACTAACAGTAGAGACAGGAATTGAATACTCTTTTCTACATAAGGGTATAGAGTGAGTAGTTACAAATGTGGAATCGATGAAGACTCCTCCAGCACCCGAGTCAATAAGGGCTTGAGTATGAAACTTGTTTCCTCCAATTTGAAGAGACACTGGAACAAAAAGTTTATTATTGAGGGAATGAAATCCTATTTGGCTTAACTCAGTTCCCTGGTTAGAAGTTAAGCCCTGGCTTTTACTGATCTGGTAGGACAATCCTTTAATAAATGCCCTTTAAGGCCACAGTACAAACATAGTCCAAGAGAGCGTTTCCTCAGGCATTCAGTTTCGGTTAGTCTTATCGTGCTTATTTCCATTGGCTCAGCCTGATCGGAAGGTGGAGTAGCGGGAGTTATAGGGTTTGAGAGGCGAGGAACCAGACGAAAAGGTCGATTTGAAGACTTCTGACTTCTTTCCCTTTCTTGTTGGCGTTTGCGATATCTGAAATTGAGGCAAATACAAAGATTAATCAGAGCCTCTAGAGATTCTGGAAGTTCCCGATACACCAACTCATCCTTGAGACGTTCAGAGAGTCCTTTACGAAAAGCTGCTCTAAGAGCTCCCTGATTCCAAGTAGTCTCTGATGCTAGGGTCATATGGCATATTGAGACACAGATTGACCACCTTGTCGTAAGTCTAAGAAGCAAGCTTCAGCAGCGGCGGACCTTCCCGGTTTATCGAAGACATTTGAAAATACAGAGAGGAAAGAATCCACATCCTGGAGTATTGGATCATTCTTTTCAAGCAAAGGTGATACCCAGGTTAAGGATATAAGGTGATCCTATTAAGGATATAAGGAATTTGATTCTAGAAGAGGGAGTTGCAAAGAGGACAGGGCTGTTCCTAAAATGAAGGCGGCACCGATTCAGAAAACCCCTACAGTCTTCAGGATTCCCATCATATTTGTCCGGAAGGAGTTTCCTCGGAATGAGTTGACCTTGTGACTGATTGGTAGGATTCATAGGAGGAGAGGGCTCCAAAGGAATAGGATTAGGAGGTATAGGAGCAGCCATATTCTGTAGTAAAGTAGTTATCTGATCCAACTTTGTGTCCAAGGATTGCAAGTGAGTAGCATGAGATCCCAATAGCTGTCCCTGGTGGGTCACGGCCATGGATAATTCAGTGGGGTCCATTTTTGGCCCATTTGTAATGTCAGCCGTAAAGGATCAGCCTAGGATTCAACCCAACTGCTAGCGTGAAAAGTAAAACACACGCTAGCACACTGAGAAATATCCAGGATGTGACCCACTCAGGTTTGAAATTATAAAGAAAAGGTTCCTTTAAGCAGGCTTGAATAAAGCAAAAGAATAATGTTTCTTTAAGCAGGTTGGTAAATAATAGAAGTTCCTTTAAGTGGGTTTGAGTAAAACAAAAGATTAATGTCTCTTTAAACAAGTTAGCAACTAACAAAGTTAAATGTTCCTTTAAGCAGGTTTGAATAAAGCAAATGATAAATGTCCCTTTAGGCAGGTTAGTAATAAACAAAATTAGTATTCCTTTAAGCAGGTTTGATTTAAGCAAATGTCTCTTTAAGCAAGTTAGCAACAAATAAAGTTAGGTGTTCCTTTAAGTAGGTTTGAATAAAGCAAATGTCTCTTTAAGCAGGTTAGCAAACAAACAAAGGCCTAGATTTGGAGTTTGGCGTTAGCCGTGAAAACCAGCGTTAGAGGCTCCTAACGCTGGTTTTAGGCTACCTCCGGTATTTGGAGTCACTCAAAATAGGGTCTAACGCTCACTTTTCAGCCGCGACTT
The DNA here is from genome assembly GCF_027579735.1 of Bombina bombina. NCBI lineage: Eukaryota > Metazoa > Chordata > Amphibia > Anura > Bombinatoridae > Bombina > Bombina bombina. Next base: position 15,211,130 of record NC_069500.1, read on the forward strand.
TTCCATACCACAGATCCCCTTAAGTAAATTGCGTATCCTATCTTTTCAATGGGATTTTTCTAACTCCGGTATTTAGAGTCGTGTCTGAAGTGAGCGTTAGACATCTAACGACAAAACTCCAGCCGCAGGAAAAAAGTCAGTAGTTAAGAGCTTTCTGGGCTAACGCCGGTTTATAAAGCTCTTAACTACTGTACTCTAAAGTACACTAACACCCATAAACTACCTATGTACCCCTAAACCGAGGTCCCCCCACATCGCCGACACTCTATTAAATTTTTTTAACCCCTAATCTGCCGACCGCCACCTACGTTATACTTATGTACCCCTAATCTGCTGCCCCTAACACCGCCAACCCCTATATTATATTTATTAACCCCTAATCTGCCCCCCACAACGTCGCCGCCAGCTACCTACACTTATTAACCCCTAATCTGCCGACCGCAAAGCGCCGCCACCTACGTTATCCTTATGTACCCCTAATCTGCTGTCCCTAACACCGCCGACCCCTATATTATATTTATTAACCCCTAATCTGCCCCCCTCAACGTCGCCTCCACCTGCCTACACTTATTAACCCCTAATCTGCCGAGCGGACCGCACCGCTACTATAATAAAGTTATTAACCCCTAATCCGCCTCACTAACCCTATAATAAATAGTATTAACCCCTAATCTGCCCTCCCTAACATCGCCGACACCTAACTTCAATTATTAACCCCTAATCTGCCGACTGGAGCTCACCGCTATTCTAATAAATGTATTAACCCCTAAAGCTAAGTCTAACCCTAACACCCCCCTAAGTTAAATATAATTTACATCTAACGAAATTAATTATCTCTTATTAAATAAATTATTCCTATTTGAAGCTAAATACTTACGTGTAAAATAAATCCTAATATAGCTACAATATAAATTATAATTATATTATAGCTATTTTAGGATTAATATTTATTTTACAGGCAACTTTGTAATTATTTTAACCATGTACAATAGCTATTAAATAGTTAAGAACTATTTAATAGTTACCTAGTTAAAATAATTACAAAATTACCTGTAAAATAAATCCTAACCTAAGATACAATTAAACCTAACACTATACTATCATTAAATTAATTAAATAAAATACCTACAATTACCTACAATTAAACCTAACACTACACTATCAATAAATAAATTAAATACAATTCCTACAAATAACTACAATGAAATAAACTAACTAAAGTGCAAAAAATAAAAAAGAACTAAGTTACAAAAAATAAAAAAATATTTAGAAACATAAGAAATATATTACAACAATTTTAAACTAATTACACCTACTCTAAGCCCCCTAATAAAATAACAAAGACCACCAAAATAAAAAATGCCCTACCCTATTCTAAATTACTAAAGTTCAAAGCTCTTTTACCTTACCAGCCCTGAACAGGGCCCTTTGCGGGGCATGCCCCAAGATGTTCAGCTCTTTTGCCTGTAAAAAAAAACATACAATACCCCCCCCAACATTACAACCCACCTCCCACATACCCCTAATCTAACCCAAACCCCCCTTAAATAAACCTAACACTAAGCCCCTGAAGATCATCCTACCTTGTCTTCACCTCACCAGGTATCACCGATCCGTCCTGGCTCCAAAATCTTCATCCAACCCAAGCGGGGGCTGGCGATCCATCATCCGGTGGCTGAAGAGGTCCAGAAGAGGCTCCAAAGTCTTCATCCTATCCGGGAAGAAGAGGTGATCCGGACCGGCAACCATCTTGATCCAAGCGGCATCTTCTATCTTCATCCGATGACGACCGGCTCCATCCTGAAGACCTCCACCGCGGACCCATCTTCTTCCGGCGACGTCCAACTGAAGAATGACGGTTCCTTTAAGGGACGTCATCCAAGATGGCGTCCCTCGAATTCCGATTGGCTGATAGGATTCTATCAGCCAATCGGAATTAAGGTAGGAATATTCTGATTGGCTGATGGAATCAGCCAATCAGAATCAAGTTCAATCCGATTGGCTGATCCAATCAGCCAATCAGATTGAGCTCGCATTCTATTGGCTGTTCCGATCAGCCAATAGAATGCGAGCTCAATCTGATTGGCTGATTGGATCAGCCAATCGGATTGAACTTGATTCTGATTGGCTGATTCCATCAGCCAATCAGAATATTCCTACCTTAATTCCGATTGGCTGATAGAATCCTATCAGCCAATCGGAATTCGAGGGACGCCATCTTGGATGACGTCATTTAAAGGAACCGTCATTCGTCGTTCAGTCGTCGGCCAGGATGGATGTTCCGCGTTGGAGGTCTTCAGGATCCTGCCACTCCGCTCTGGATGGATGACCATAGAAGATCCTGCTTGGATGAAGACTTCAATCGGATGGAAGACCTCTTCTGCCCCGCTTGGATGAAGACTTCAGCCAGATCATGGACCTCTTCAGCCCCCCGCTTGGGCTTGGATCAGGACATTGGAGGAGCTCTTCTGGACAGATCGGTGAACCCGGTGAGTTGAAGACAAGGTAGGAAGATCTTCAGGGGCTTAGTGTTAGGTTTATTTAAGTGGGGTTTGGGTTAGATTAGGGGTATGTGGGTGGTGGGTTGTAATGTTGGGGGGCATGGGTATTGTATGTTTTTTTTTACAGGCAAAAGAGCTGAACTTCTTGGGGCATGCCCCGCAAAGGGCCCTGTTCAGGGCTGGTAAGGTAAAAGAGCTTTGAACTTTAGTAATTTAGAATAGGGTAGGGCATTTTTTTATTTTGGGGGGCTTTGTTATTTTATTAGGGGGCTTAGAGTAGGTGTAATTAGTTTAAAATTGTTGTAATATTTTTCTTATGTTTGTAAATATTTTTTTATTTTTTGTAACTTAGTTATTTTTTATTTTTTGTACTTTAGCTAGTTTATTTAATTGTATTTATTTGTAGGAATTGTATTTAATTAATTTATTGATAGTGTAGTGTTAGGTTAATTGTAGGTAATTGTAGGTAGTTTATTTAATTAATTTATTGATAGTGTAGTGTTAGGTTTAATTGTAACTTAGGTTAGGATTTATTTTACAGGTAATTTTGTAATTATTTTAACTATTGTAGCTATTAAATAGTTCTTAACTATTTAATAGCTATTGTACTGTCAGGATTCCATTTCATGTTTTACTTCTCTCACTTCTCATCACATGGTTCTCTCACTTTCATGTTACTTAAGGCTCCACCTGTCAGCAAACAGGTGCTTAGTTATTTTCATTAGCAGGAGTAACAGCTTACACACAGTCTCTGAGCTGCATTGTTTTTCTCAAACCAACTGCTTTCACAAAGGACTGTTTGCTTGGATTACTCTGTACTATTTTCTACAAGGATTACATCCCCTGAAATATCCTGTTTGCATCCTTGGACTTACAGCTAAGTTACCTCTTAATTTTATTCCTTGCATACTATTTGAGAACGTAACTGCTGAATTGCTATTGTACACTTACAGCATCACTGGAGCTGACAGGCACTGCAGTTTTCTAAATAACTCTGCACACTATTTCATACTGGGGAATCAATGTCTCCTTTCTCACTTCATAATATATATGCTGCTTTAAGAACAAGACTTTGAGCTTTAAGTTTCAAGCTTGAACTGAAGAGGATTTAACTATTTCAAAATAAAAACTGTTACTTGGTTTTGCAACTGCAAGTCTGGGCATCTTGCCAAATTCCTCTCTTACTCTGCAGCAGTTGCTCTCAATAAACACAGTTACAAAGTTGCAGCTACAAGACAACTGAAGCATTCTCTGTGACTTTTTAAAAGTATATCTCTTGCAAACCAAGCTTACTTCTTACAAGGATTAACCAAGTCTCTCCTGCATTACATGTTTATTTAATGTAAGCTTAAAAAACCATTTTTGTTCTCTCAAGTTCTTTAAATTAGAAGCATATTTTTCTTCTATCATTTTTTCATTATTTTTTCCATACTGTGCCAGTCTAACAGTATTGGAAATATTGTGCTTAGAAGGATTCATGTTGTGATAGTACTAACAGCATTGAACCTCTAACTTAATATTAATTCACCACAGGTTTACTGGTCTATGCTCACCTAAATAGCTCAAAAACCCTGGTGATACAAAACAATAATTGATCTGCAGTTGCGTTCCACTTACATAGTTGAAATAGACTTTACATGTACCTGGTTAAAATAAATACAAAGTTACCTGTAAAATAAATATAAATCCTAAAATAGCTATAATATAATTATAATTTATATTGTAGCTATATTAGGATTTATTTTACAGGTAAGTATTTAGCTTTAAATAGGAATAATTTATTTAATAAGAGTTAATTTATTTCGTTAGATTTAAATTATATTTAACTTAGGGGGGTGTTAGTGTTAGGGTTAGACTTAGCTTTAGGGGTTAATACATTTATTAGAATAGCGGTGAGCTCCAGTCGGCAGATTAGGGGTTAATGTTTGAAGTTAGATGTCGGCGATGTTAGGGAGGGCAGATTAGGGGTTAATACTATTTATTATAGGGTTAGTGAGGCGGATTAGGGGTTAATAACTTTATAATAATAGCGGTGCGGTCCGCTCGGCAGATTAGGGGTTTATAAGTGTAGACAGGTGGAGGCGACGTTGTGGGGGGTAGATTAGGGGTTAATAAATATAATATAGGGGTCGGCGGTGTTAGGGGCAGCAGATTAGGGGTACATAGGGATAATGTAAGTAGCGGCGGTTTACGGAGCGGCAGATTAGGGGTTAAAAATAATATACAGGGGTCAGCGATAGTGGGGGCGGCAGATTAGGGGTTAATAAGTGTAAGGTTAGGGGTGTTTAGACTCGGGGGTACATGTTAGAGTGTTAGGTGCAGACGTAGGAAGTGTTTCTGCATAGCAAACAATGGGGCTGCGTTAGGAGCTGAACGCGGCTTTTTTGCAGGTGTTAGGTTTTTTTTCAGCTCAAGCAGCCCCATTGTTTTCTATGGGAGAATCGTGTACAAGCACGTTTTTGAGGCTTTCCGCTTGCGTAAGCAACTCTGGTATCGAGAGTTGAAGCTGCGTTAAATATGCTCTACGCTCCTTTTTTGGAGCCTAACGCAGCCTTTATGTGGACTCTCAATACCAGAGTTATTTTTATAGTGCGGCCAGAAAAAAGCCGGCGTTAGCTACGCCGGTCTTTACCGACAAAACTCCAAATCAAGCCGAAAGTTAGGTGTTCCTTTAAGTAGGTTTGAATAAAGCAAATGTCTCTTTAAGCAGGTTAACAAACAAACAAAATTAGGTGTTCCTTTAAGTAGGTTTGAATAAAGCAAATGTCTCTTTAAGCAGGTTAGCAAACAAACAAAGTTAGGTGTTCCTTTAAGTAGGTTTGAATAAAGCAAATGTATCTTTAAGCAGGTTTAGCAAACAAACAAAGTTAGGTGTTCCTTTAAGTAGGTTTGAATAAAGCAAATGTCTCTTTAAGCAGGTTAACAAACAAACAAAATTAGGTGTTCCTTTAAGTAGGTTTGAATAAAGCAAATGTCTCTTTAAGCAGGTTAACAAACAAACAAAATTAGGTGTTCCTTTAAGTAGGTTTGAATAAAGCAAATGTCTCTTTAAGCAGGTTAACAAACAAACAAAGTTAGGTGTTCCTTTAAGTAGGTTTGAATAAAGCAAATGTCTCTTTAAGCAGGTTTAGCAAACAAACAAAGTTAGGTGTTCCTTTAAGCAGGTAAATCTCCAAGAATCAGATATAGCAGGAATTCTAGCAGACTAAGGACAATAATTTCCAAAACAGGTTTGAGGGTCAGGCAAAGAGAAGTCATTCAGGCAAGGGTCAGGATCCAGATTAGTACTCACTCAGAACCGATCCGGAATGAAAAGAACAAACGGGCCCCGAGTAAGATCTCCCGCCGGGCTTTGAAGGCAGAGAGACTCTGATGTCAGGAGGTGTGTCAGACTACCGCGTCACGTTGCTAGGCAACGTGACGTGAGACAGAGGAGATCCGTGAGCCGCGGCGACACGGCAATGAGCGGGTCAGATACGTGACAGAGTGTGGTTTCATATTTTGAATAGCCTAAGTGGATACTTTATACTTTCATGCTGTGGTGTTAGTTATTATCATCAAAGTATAATTGAATAGATAAAATATCTCTAAGGGGACACCCTAAAACTACCCCCTTGATTTAGATACATCAGCCGACACGCTGTGCTGCCAACATTAGCGGTATAATAAGTGCAATAGTAACGTCTTTCAATATATGTTAACCAAACACTTTGTTGCTTACCTTTTTGGTATAATAGTAATCTGAATTAAGAAGAAACCATAACGTACTGAATAGTTCTGAACCACTGTAAATAAGATACTTCTACAGTTTGTAATAAAACATACTTGGCGGGGGGCGGAGCCAACAGTACACAAGCATGGACGCACTTTCATAGAGCTCCTGAACTCATATTACCTTTGAGAACTTTTCAATACGTATGCATTATTTATCAGTGTGATCTACTCCTGTGGAGAAGATCACACTGATAAAAAATGCATACCAACGATCCTTGCTAAACGAACACTAAGCTGTCAGCCCTTAGTGATTCACATTACCAGGATCAAAGGTCATGAAAGGCAGAAATCATCTCCACAAACTACACTCCGTTCCGTTATAGATTCCCCCTCCCTCTCCCCCCTCCTGGAGCATGATGTCAGTAATTGACAACAACAGTGACTGAACGCTCTGCTTAGAGCAGAAAACTTGTGGAGTTTGAAAAAGTAAAACTGTGGGAGGAAGTTAAAAAAAATAGGTAATGCACTTAGCATTTGCTGCATAATGTGTATTATATACAATAGACTGGCAAATGAAATCTATTTACACCCTAACTGAGAAATAAATGTGTCTCACTGCAGCTCACACACTGCAGGCAAATGTTATATTCTCTAAGTACTGTAACAGCCAATATGCTGTGTCATGTGACTAATGAGCCCTGTAACGCACGCTACAATATGGCAGCTTACATAGGAAATGTGGCACTGGCTCAACACTGTATTTCAAAACAATCCATTTGAAAAGTTTGGGGTAAGAGGAACAGATAAAATAAACAGCAGTGATTATTTTATTTATAAGAAAAAGTAGGTTTCAGCCATTTTCATTAGGTGTTTAATGTCCCTTTAACACTGATAACATGATTATAATATTATGTGTTATGTTTTGTCATATCTATATATAAGCTATTGTGCCCAACTAAGTGATTTCTGATCTACTGGATACAACATGACACTGTATGTGTCTATGTGTTTGTCTAAGCCAAATAGGTGTTGACTTCTAAGCATTATGCCAACCACAGAATCTAGACTAATTTGCTCAGACTGTGCCATATCTATACCTTGGCCATGCTTCTGTATTATATTTATGTGGCTCAAGGTGTGAGGCTATGCTTTTCATATTTATATCTGCATGTTTGTTACATTACCATCATCCATACAGCAGTGTAATTACCGCTATGCCTAGGCGGACGCCCCTACCCTACATGTCTGAAGACCCTGTTTGTCAAAAGCTCTTATGCACTTGTTAAACCCATAGTTGCAGTATAACCACCTGTCTCAGAGGTAATATTTTGTAAAGGTTCCTACCTTCTATATGGGTCTTGGCACTCACTATTGTATGTTCCCAGTACTTCATGCTTTGGGGCTCCTTATTCCTCAAGATAACATACCCATAATTGACTCTTAGACTCAGGACCCCCTTATTATATTTTATCTTTGCGGTCCAGCTTTGTGCTAAAACTGTTTACTATTTCAGTATTGATCATTGATCCTAGTCAGCAGAGTATAGATTCCATATACATAATTTGTCTTCTCTAAATATTGACCCTCGCAGTGTATAGATCACTGGATTCAATTTCCCATTCCATTCCCATGTTAGACTTTTGAGCTAGTACCACTGATATTAATCCATGGGGGTTGGGCTGCCAGCGGTCGAGACCGCAAAACCCTCTTTTCCACCATTTTAACTAGGTGCAAGCCCTTAACTATCATTGGGAACTTAGAGACATATAACCACTCACAAACAAAGCTGGCTTTACTTTAGTATCCTTATTATAACTACTGAACTTCTAGACATCAATACATGCACAACTCACTTTTCTATTATATTCCAATTCCCACCTCCCCCCTCCCCACCCCCCATAATAAGCCTCCCAATCCGGGAGAACTAACTACGCGGCTTATCTTGCCCATGCCGCACCATAATCATTATACCATACCCACATATCATAGTATATTATTTTAGCAAAGGAATGGCACCTCCATGGTAGCTATTGGTTGAAATATTAATTGCCATTCTATTCTAAGTCACTATGTTTTGTTTTATATATTACATCTTACCTGCATATCCTACTGTGTTCTCTAAACATTGTATGTAAAAATAACTGAGGTTCCAGTCCTCCGCTTGGTGTTACCTGTGATGGGAATGTAATCTATCTCTATGTATGCAGAATCATTATAATGTATCTTATATGTTTGTTTTAGGATATGTTCCTCCTCTTGTGTTGTATTATTTTCGCACAACCTCAATAAAAAAAAAAAAAAAAAAAAAAATGCTAGGAAATAAAAATACTCCACAGCAAAAAAAAAAAAAAAAAAAAAAAAAAAAACATCCTTGGCAAATTGACAGAAAAGATTTATTACGAAATTTAATACCAAGAACTGTATAAAATAATAAAACTTTACTTAACCCTTTGTACTTTAACTCCTGGTTTTAGAACAATTCCTGAGCTTAAATATATACTGTGTCAGTACCATGACCCAAAAAATAAAATAGGCACATTTATTTACAAAACAACACGAACGTACAGGTTTGACTGGTGATTGTACATATAAGTTCTGATAAATAGCACTAAATTATAACGCCAAAAATACACAGCGTCAAACTTTTAGACTAACTTTGAACCAATAAGTGCCTAAACAAAAGAATATTCAAAATTACAGGACGGTGCTAGAACAAGTTGGGTACACTAACTTACCTAGTAGTACAAACATTTAGATTAACATCCAGTATACATACCTATGTAGAATGGTCTAAGTTACCACACAATAATTTTTGACAAGCAAAAAGGCTCAATAAGTACCCTGGGGTTATGCTATACTAATTATCTGGTACTGCAATGTAATATAAATTTGGAAGATATTTCATCGAATGAGTGTCAATCTTACATAACCATATGTAGAACGTATTTTATTAGTTCCAACCTATTAATTTTAGAGGTCAGATTTCACATAAGTTCTGTGAATTCAAATCTCTCAAACCATAAAAGGAACACACTAACGTACAAATACGATTGCATCACAACATATTCAATTGTGTATTGGAATTTTAAAATATAAAAATTCCAGTAGTGTAAGGCGACATTACAATACAAGCAAGTGCAACAATGTATGCTCAATAACTATACCTCATATTATTAACATTTCTGCCAGTGTATTTACCTGCTTATATTCAAAGCTGGGGGACACAATTAATTTATAGCGATAAATACCTGCAAGAGAGGAATCCTATGTGACAACTATTAAGTATATTCCCAATATTAATATAAGAACAATGGATATTGCAGTATCTGACCATTAGTAGAATAGAATCTTATGGCCACCTATAAATTTCAGATTTAATTCTAACTGTTGGGAGAATGTCATACTATTGTGCATATTACCAGTGCTAAACAGCATTGAACCAAATGCCAATTTGAGTATCTTTGTGATTTTAACAAGTACACATACATACACACATTGTTTTATAAACTAGTACTGAGAATACAAGTTATGTTTTAATTATTAAACCCCTACTTTTTGTTCTTCTCACCAGTATGATGATCCCTTTTTAAGGGGTGTCAGAAGTGCTATCTAAGTGCATTCTTTTTGAGTCTAAATCCCCTCATGGGGTCCTTTTGACTTAAAGGGCCACTAAACTCAAAATCTTTCTTTCATGATTCAGATAGAGAATACAAATTTAAACAACATTACAATTTATTTCTATTATTTTTTTAGATATCCTTAGTTGAAGAAAAAGCAATGCACATGGGTGAGCCAATCACACGAGGCTTCTATGTGCAGAAACCAATCAGCAGCTAATGAGCATATCTAGATATGCTTTTCAGCAAAGAATATCAAGATAATAAAACACATTAGATAATAGAAGTAAATTAGAAGGATGTTTAAAATTGATTTCTCTTTCTAAATCATGAAAGAAAAAATGTGGGTTTCATGTCCAAGACAAACACTTGCTACCCACAGTAAAATTTGGTGGATGTTCCATCATGCTGTGGGGCTGTGTGGCCAGTGCCAGTACTGGGAATCTTGTTAAAGTTGAGGGTCGCATGAATTCCACTCAATGTCAGCAGATACTTGAGAATAATTGGAGGAATGAATCACAACGTTGAAGTTACGCCGGGGCTGGATATTTCAACAAGACAACAACCAAAAACACTGCTCAAAATCTACTCTAGCATTTATGCAGAGGAACAAGTACAATGTTCTGGAATGGCCATCCCAGTTCCTAGACCTGAATATCATTGAAAATTTTTGGTGTGATTTGAAGCAGGCGGTCCATGCTTGGAAACCATCAAACCTAACTTAACTGGAGATATTTTGCAAGGAGGAATAGTCCAAAATACCTTCATCCAGAATCTAAAAACTCATTACAGGCTATAGAAAGTGTCTAGAGGCTAAGTGAAATATTAATCTGTATGAGATATGTATACTTTTACAGTGTCCTCACCACTTACCCGACAAAGAGTAACATTGTCTGCAAATAATACAATTCAATCATCTTGGGTGCCAAAAGGGACCCCAGATATCTGCGGAGAGTTCCGAACAGCCTGGGCAAAGAGTTCCATCCATTACTAAGGCAACTATAATAGGAGAGAGGGGGCATCCCTGCCTCGTGCCAAAAAAGATTGTTATATCTGGAAAACAGAATCCTGTGCCTCTAACCTTTGCATATGGTGAAGAATATAGGACTTGGATAGCAGAAATAAACAGTGCTGGAAAAACAGAAATGTATTTTAACCTGTACATTACGTCGTAAATGTAAATTTAATTTTCACAATTTATGTATTGTGAACCCCCATTTGAATAATCCATGAGCCGCCACTGTGTGACTATAAAACGTACAGTACAGGGCTATAAAACATGCAGTACATGACTATAAAACATACAGTACACTACTATAAAACATATAGTACGTGACTATAAAACATACAGTAAGTGACTATAAAACATTCAGTAAGTGACTATAAAACATTCAGTACATGACTATAACACATACAGTACATGACTATAACACATACAGTATGTGACTATAAAACATACAGTATATGACTATAAAACATACAGTACGTGGCTATAAAACATACAGTACATGACTATAAGACATACAGTAGGTGGCTATAAAACAAAGCAAATAATATATAGCATAACATTTTTAACATGTATATTAGTATATCTCCCATCTTGAATGGAAGCCATTTTTTATCACATATAGGGAGTAATATGAATTAAACAACTCAGGCCTCTTTTGGGTCTTAAAAACTTTTCAATTTGAGGAGTTGGAAACCACACAGATATATGAACCCTGAGAGTATTTAGAGGGTGGGTGACTACATACAATGAAGAAACATTGTGATCCTCACGTGTGAAAATGAGAACCAATTTCAACATGTGCATAAAACTTGTTAACGCCTCATAGGAGGCTAGTAGCATGGAGTTAGCAAATAATTTAAACAGCAGTAAATGCCAACCTGCACTTACAGGAAAGGGAGACCAATGGGGCAAGCAAAACATGGCAGGAACTAACTAATTATTGGTGAGTCTAACATCCCAGTGTATGGCTTCAAATAAGGCAGATCAAGCCAACCAAAACATTGATATTTACATAGGGCTCAAGTTCTGGCAGACCAGTAAGCGTAAGACGGTGAGTGTTATACGTAATGTAGCTGATAATATGGAGTGCTGGCCCTATATTGTAATACAACTCTTCAGTCTGGATATCCCTCCACTCATTTTGAAATAAATAAAAAATAGCATATTTAAAATATGGACTCCACACCTGTAAAATTAAAACAAATGCAGTGCACCACATCATTTTGGCCACTAATGATGCAGCAACACCAAAAAGTCAGAATAGCAGTGGGGGGGAGAAACTGTTTAGTGGAGTGGGGTCCAGCATATTAGGCAAGAACCTGGCCAGGACTAACACAGTGAATGCATAGTCCCCACAGTGAAATATATATATATATATATATATATATATAAAGGAAGGTTTGTGAGTGTTGGGGCTGGAGAGCCCCCAAGAACTAAACCAGCTGTATGCTGCCTAGATCTACCTACCAGAGCAGAGAGTTCCCTATAAACTCCTGCTCTGATACGTAATCTTGGCACCTTTGGATTCTTTCACCACCCTGCCATTTTATGAATCCACCTGGATGGCAGGGTGGTGAAAGAATCCACCTGGATGGATTCCGAAAATGGCAGGGTGGTTCTGTCACCACAATAGACCACCCTTCCGAAAATGGCAGGGTGGCTCCATCACCACAAAAGACTGCCCTCTGGGCAGGCTTTCCCACTTATTTATATATAAAAAAAGAGTTACAAAATAGGTTGTTTCTACATCTGTAGTTTAAACAAAAATTAGACTGCTCTTTGGGCAGGCTTAACGACTAGTTTATAAATAATGTGAATAGTAGGGGGCCGAGAATGGAACCTTGGGGAACACCACACATGACTGGGCGAGGGAGGGAGTTGCTGTCAGAAATGGAGACATATTGTGATCGATCCGATACATATGATCAAAACCAGGTAAAAGGACGATCAGCTATACCTGAGTTTTTTAGTTTGAGCAGTAGTATGTCGTTGTCTACTGTGTCAAATGCCTTTGCAAAATCAAGGCAAATAGCTCCAGTTAGGTCTCCTTGTTCCATGCCAGTTTGGATGTCGTTGCAAACTTTTAGGAGGGCAGTTGTAGTGGAGTGCTTCGGGCAAAAACCTGATTGATCAGGGGTCAAATAGTTAGATTGTTGGTAATACTCACATAATTGCTTATGGATGCATTTTTCTAAGATTTTTGACAATATTGAGAGCAACGAAGGTTAACTCCCCACTTTTATGGATAGGCACTACTCTTGCAGTCTGCTACGATAGATTTACTGCACGGGATCTCAATTGTGCAAGAAAGGAAATCAAAGGTGGCAGGAGAGCTAGATATTTGTAAGGGGGTGAACTATGGGGAATTGTCAACATAAATTACAATGCCGCCTCCTCTCTTTGCTTTGTCATTTCTAAGGCATGAATACTTATGTATTGCAATGGCAGAGTCAGGTATTTTTGTGGTTAGCCACGATTCAGAGATCACAATGTTTTGGGCTTGTATTGTAAACACCAAGCTTGCAGTGCATCGATTTTTGGTAGTAAGCTGTGGATATTACAGTGCACAAACGAGAGGCCTTTTTTAGCTGGAAGGCTAGGAATTGAATTTGTTTGGGGACCAGGGTTAGACTTCACATTGTTTGCAAGGGCAAGTAACATAAGTAATAGGAATTTGGATATAGTTTTTGTTTGGCCATATAGTGAATGGGATACTTTATAATTTTGTGAGTGGGGAGGGGGTAGGAGGGTTATTTTTTATAACTCTCCACCAGCACTCAGCAGATAAGTTATGGCAACACAGCAGGCCATGGTGTATGATCATTTGTTTTCCAGTTTGAGGTGTGTGCTTATGGTGGTAGTGATGTGAACATAATTGGAGTGAGAAAAGGGTTATCACGAATATCAGTATGGTCATATTTGGATTAATGTTAGTGGTATGAGGTGTCTAGATGAAAATAAAACAAAAATAGTAAAAAATTTAAAAAAGAAATAAAAGTATATACTATCAATGTGGGATATATAGCTATTTGTAGGGAGAGAGGGTATGTATTCTATAGTGTTAAGTGAATGGAAGGATGTGCTGATCAGTGTTTGCAGCTGTCAGTTTAGGAGAATGAAAGTTGTGTGGGAGACTATCTATAAATGAGGAAATGAGGGAGGGGGTATCTATGGACATTTGAGCTAGGGGTTATTCAGGCAAAAAAACACAGGGAAAGTTCACAATTGCAGAGATAAGAGAGGTATCCATGTAGGGAAATAAAACCATTAAACAAGGAATAAGAAATATATGGTGCTCCAATATGCATTTAAAATAAAAATAGTAAATACATATTACAACACACATTAGTAATAACAGGGTAGACTATAATGAGATAACTATCTTCCAGAGGCTACCTGATTGCAGAGGGCAGTGGGACAGCTGAAATATGCAGGACTGTGAATTTCTGATGGACTGTGGCAGATATACTTTAAATTCAGCTGATTACAGAGGGCAATGGCACAGCTGAAATATGCAGGTCTGTGAATTTCTTTAGACTGTGGCAGATATACTTTAAATTCAGCTGATTGCAGAGGGCAGCGGGATAGCTGAAATATGCAGGTCTGTGCATTTTTTTAGACTGTGGCAGATATACTTTAAATTCAGCTGATGGCAGTGGGACAGCTGAAATATGCAGGTCTGTGAATTTCTTTAGACTGTGGCAGATATACTTTAAATTTAGCTGATTGCAGAGGGCAGTTTCTTTTATAGTTAGGAGCAACTCCTGGGTTGACAATAATTCTATGCACCATTAACAGGCCTGCAACTTACTACAAAAATCCCTAGATTGATCTCTTGTAGTACTATTATTAGGAAACAAAAATCAGTTGTACATACATCTTGTCAAATATGTTACATACTCTTGAACTGTAAATGTCTGCATAAACAGTAATACAAATAAATCAGAGGATATCCGAGTAATATAAATCCCCATATCTTAGCATGTACAGTTATTTATCCAAAGATGCTAGTAAGTAACTACAGGTGCAAATACAAAATAGTACTGATCTATATAAATTTGATTTGAAACAGCATGAGTTACTAATAACAGAACATAATGGAGTATATTTCTCCAAAACCCAGATAGGGTATAGGTAGTCCCATAAAGTCCTCAATTCTCTGATCTTGAGATTCTCATAAGAGGAGTCAGAGAAATAGAAGCTGGTGGGTAGTAATATGCTCAGAATAATAAAAGTGGATACTGGGAGAGTTGTAGTAGTCCCCAAGGAAACAAAAATCTTACCGAGCCTTAACTATTTGGACTTAAGTATCGTCCTATCCCCATTTTACTATTGCTCAGTCAATTGCCTGGGGCTCCAGTGCCAGTTCATCGCACGGAGTCTATCATGGTGTTGGTTAGCTGACTGTTCCAGAAGGCCATAACTTTGTAGCAAATCCCTTGTCACCAACAAACTGCAAGGCATGACTGAAGGACCCTTCAATGTCTGTATTTGTAGGTGGTTTGAGGTATTACATGGATGTGTAAACACAGCTAGCAACAGTTGGGCAGCCCTGGTACTCGTAGCTGGGATCTGATTAACATCAGTAGAGCGCATTGCTTCCTGCTCTAGTATGTATCTCCCATCAACCTGTGAGAATTCAGGTGCTGCGCCTCTCCCAGTGAATCGTGATGCAGTTTCAGACTTGGGTTCTCCGACAATTTCAGCCGGGGCCACAATGCCATATTCCTCACAGTTTCCAGCATAAGCACAGCAAGCTGGTTCTTCGTGTTCAGTCTCCCCTTGCGATGGCAACCTAGGTATACTCGCTAGGAGCAAGCAGGTCATGGATGCAAACCCAGAAGGGATCTTCTCTCTATCGAGGCTCTCATTCTGACATCCGGACTCTGAGGCAGTCCTATGCTCTTTCTGAAACTCAGATTTAAGTTGGATAACATGTGTTTCATTATTGGTCATATGTTCTCCCAAATGTATTTTCTCTGCCGTGTTCATTATAGTTTCTGATATCTGTGGGGAACTTGTTTTGGACTCTCAGGTGGTCAGATAGGTATATAAGCTGGTCATCAAATAATCTAGTGATAACATCTAGTAGCATGATTTCTACAGGGTCCATTCTGTTTTGATATATAATTTTCTCTCAAGCTAACTTGGTGAGTGTAAAAACTGAGAAGTTACAGTCCAACTGAGACTGTCTTACCTGGATGATGGGGGTAGAGGTCCCGTAGGTAGTCCGCCACCAGAGGCCACGGCAGTCTAGATCAGCACTCCAGTAGCAAAGTTCTAAAACGTTCTGTGAACAAACGTGTGTATACACACACACACGTTTGTTCACAGAATTTTTTAGAACTTTTCTACTATTCGATATTCTTTCTATGGGCGAGTTACATTTGCAAGATAGGGCGTTGGACTGACAACATATTTTGCATATGTATAAATGTTTTAAGATGACCTCATATGACATTGAGGTCTTTTATGTGAGCATTTGAATATATAATAAATACACCTGTTTGAAGTTTATAAACAGTGTTGCACTATTATTGCTCTATTTTGTCTTACATGATGATGCCCTCTAAACGGATATCAAAGCTGGACTCACCACCAACGATCTAATAACCTGGCTGCTCTTAAAAGTCTCTCCCTACACTGTGCGACACTTACCTCATACTGATTGGGGGTAAGGAGTGTAAGTAGATACCCTAATGGGTCCTCTATTCTTGGCACCTTTGGATTATTGTAAATTGGTTTTTGTTTTGTTTTATCTTATTTTCTATTCTGTATTACATTGTATTATATTATTGCATTTTTATGCTGAAATATACCATTTGCATGCTAGTATAACATCTTTTACATATCTCTATTTGAACGCAAATACGGGTACATATAATTAGTGCACTATACTGTTTTTTTCTGTGATATATTTTTACATTATTTTTACATTATTACATCTATTTTCAATCAGTATTCACCAATAGCAGCAGGGCAACTATACTACTGCCCGGATTTTAGGTGTATGAGATTTGACACTATATGTTATACTGACCTTTAGTGATTTTATTGCACCGTCCTATGTGTGAAGCTTTATCTATTTATCTACACTAGTATTATTTGCCCTTGCACCGTAGGCTTCACTAGACTCATACTGTTGTCATTTATTCTAACAGCTGAGTGCGCCTTTTCTGATTTACCAGTTCTCTTTTGTTTTTTTATATTTGTTACGTATCAGAGTTTATAGGGAACTCTCTGCTCTGGTAGGTAGATCTAGGCAGCATACAGCTGGTTTAGTTCTGGGGGGCTCTCCAGCGCCAACACTCACAAACCTTCCTTTATATATATTTCACTGTGGGGGACTATGCATTCACTGTGTTAGTCCTGGCCAGGTTCTTGCCTAATATGCTGGACCCCATTTAAGACAAACAAATTGATCTTGGTCTCATCTGACCAAAGGCTGTGCTCTCAATACTCATCAGGCTTCTTCTCATGTTCTTTAGTAAAATTTAATCTTGCAATTTTGTGCAGAAGAGCAAGCAAGGGATTTTTTCTTTGGAAGCCATCCATAGAGGTTGAGGTTATGTAATGTCCTTCACACTGTCTGAGCTATCACAGAAATCCTAATTGTCTCTGATAACTGAGCCAAGTCTGAATCATCTGCCCGTCTGTTTTTCAGAGCTAGATTGTGCAAGTAGCGAACTGTCTGTGGTGTCATTTTAGGAATATGGCCACTGCATCTCTGATTAGTTGTACTATGGCTCGTTCTATACCTTCTGATTACTGCTGCAACTTTGTTTTGACTGATTTTTAGTTGGTCACCGATCTTCATATATCCTTTTTCATCTTTGTGAAGTCTCTCAATCAGATTTTGCAATTTCTCTGGCAATTCTTTTCCATGTGGAGCCATGATGCGGACATGCAGATAGGCACAGCCCAATAGGTCCACAATTTAAAAAGTTCTGGTGTTTACAGGTCATTTTATAGCCATGTTCATACAATTAGGCTAATTGGAAATCACATGTGTACTCAGTTTTAATGATCACAGTTTTCCTAACTTGTGTGTCAGTCAAACCAGAATGGGTACACAATGATGCCCTGGGTGCTTGCCAAATGGTGATATGCCCAAAACCACGTCAAGGTCTCTTCCTCCCTTGGTCTTTAACCTTTTTCTTTTGATATACAAAGTTACTAGATATTGAACTATACTATATGCATGTAACTGAGTTACACTTGCCGAAAAATAGAATTAAAAAACATTTTTTTCTCCAGTCATACTTCAGCTTCATAAACATACCAGCCAGTATGCGCAAGCACACTCTCCTTGCATGCTCAATTGGTCATATGCACAGTTATGACAAAACCTGGGAAAACATTATATGCAGATACAAATAAATAAAACTTTCAACCCCTCCTATATATTTCTCAGTTTTCTGTCTCTTTATCTCTTCAATTTCTTTCATGTAATTGGCAAGAGCCCATGAGCTAGTGACGTATGGGATATACAATCCTACCATGGGGGGCAAAGTTTCCCAAACCTCAAAATGCCTATAAATACACCCCTTACCACACCCACAATTCAGTTTTACAAACTTTGCCTCCTATGGAGGTGGTGAAGTAAGTTTGTACTTGATTTTCTTCTGTGATATGCGCTTCTCAGCATTTTGAAGCCCAATTCCTCTCAGAGTACAGTGAATGTCAGTGGGATGTGAAGAGAGTATCGCCTATTGATTTTTATGGTTTCCCTCGTGGGAAATCTTTTCAAAGGTTCTCTGTTATCGGTCGTAGAGATTTATCTCCTACCTCCCTTTTCAGATCGGTGATATACTCTTGTATACCATTACTTCTACTAATAACTGTTTCAGTACTGGTTTGGCTATCTGCTATATGTGGATGAGTGTCTTTCGTTAAGTACGTTTTATTATTTAAGACACTCTCAGCTATGGTTCGTCGCTTTATGTAGTAATATAAAGTTTTAATTATATGCATTTTACTTATATTTGCCGTGAGTCAGGTCTATGTATATTTCCCTTTTGCAGTCTAAACAGTTTCAGTATAGGAATCATGTTTGGGAAGTTTATTTAAACTTTTTTCTTACCTGGGGTTCAGTCTCTTTCAATTTGACACTCATTTCAAATCTAGGCTCGCGAGGGCGCGAAGTTGCGCTGTTGATGGAACAAGTTTTGTAATTTCCGGTGTCATTGTTGTCGATAGTTGTTTTAATTCATTTTGCGTTATGCGTCATTCTTGGTGCAACATTTTTTAGTCATTTTACCCCTGTCCCTCTATTGCTCGCTGTTTTCATAGTTTTTGAAAGCTATTATGCCTGCTTTTGTTTTTCTCTACTGAAACTGTTTCATTGTGGAAATGGAATATTTTGCCTAATGTTATTTTTCTGTTACATTTTGCGAGATGTCTCATTCTGATCCTGACTCTGATGTTACTGTAGAAACTATGATGCCCTGGAACACAATTCTATGAAGCTAAGTGTGTTCTTTTCATTATTAAGCTGTTGTTATTTCTTCAGCTCAATTATGTGGCATTTATTTATCATGTTTTATGCTAGTAATGTTTCTACATGTACAATGACATTTACTGTTTTTTACATATTCAGTTCTTGTACTTGTTTTCTTTACAAACATCACATGTTGTTGCTTATATCATAAAGGTTATGACTGCTATGATGCCTTTATGTAAACTTACAAGGTCTTTTCAAAATTGTTAAAATTGAATTAATTTTGTTCTGACTGACAGCATACTTAAGTTTATTCTACTGATGACGGTTGCTTTGTTTTAAAGATCCTGTATCAGACAGTTTGTTAAAAAATTCTCCTTATTATTCATTTTGAACATTTTTTATGTTATTTGTTAAAGAAATATTTGTAATTTATAGCTTTTAGGAGTTCTCCTTTTAACTATCGGCCAGATTATGAGTTTTTCGTTATGAGTGGCTCGGTATTCCACCGCTCACCTTTAATAGCGCTGCTATTACAGATTTTCCAAAAACCTGCGTTTGCGGGCAATATGGCAGCGTTGAGCTCCATACGGCACACAAATACCAGCACTGCTTTGAGCTGCCCCATAGACATCAATGGGGAGAGCCGGCTAAAAAAAGCCTAACACCTGCAATAATGGAGCGTAAAGCTCTGTAACGCAGCCCAATTGATTCCTATGGGTAAAGAAAATGTATGTTTATACCTAACATTTTCAGAGCTCTTTCAGGCTTGGGTTCTTTTAGGAGAGAAATTTTCTTTCAGACAGACAATATCACAATTGTGGTATTTGTCAATCATTTAATAGGGACTCACAGTTCCTTAGCAATTAAGAAGTATCTTGAATATGTTTTTAGGTGGTTTTTATCTCCTGTCTAATCTTAATGATTTATATCTCAGGTTTAGACATTTGGGAGATGGATTATCTCAACCATCAATATTTACATCTGGGAGAGGGGTATCTCTATACAGATGTGTTCTCTTAATTTCCCAGGTACCTTTTCAGGTCTAGGGATCCTCAGGTGGAAATGATGGATACATTAGCAGTGTCTTGGTTTTTGCAACCTGGCTACATCCTTCCGCCTTTCGTTTTTTTTCCTTCAAAGTTGTTCTTCAAGATCATATTGGAATAGTTTCATATGTTTCTGATAGCATCAGCATGGTCTCTCAGGTTTGGTATGTGGATCTTGTTCGGATGTCCAGTCGCCATCCTTGACCGCTTTTTCTTTGGCTAGCCCTCTTGTTTTAGAGGCTATTTTTCCATCGGGATTTCAAATTACTAATTTGAAGGTATGCAAATTGTTTAGTGTGTAGTAATAGAGGTTTCTCTGACTCAGTTTGTTATCACTATGTTGCAGGCTTATATGTCTGTTTTTGAAGAAAATTTATTATAAGGTTTGATAAATCTATATTTTATGGTGTTCTTTTCATAAATTCTCTTTGGCATTCTCTTAGAATTCCTAAAATGTTTCAGTTTCTTCAGGATGGTTTGGTTAAGATTTGTCTGTAAGTATTTTTTTCAGACACATCTTTGTTTTTTTCTGTTTCCTTTTATAAGAAAACAAAAGATTACTATTCTTCCTGATATTTACTGTATTGTTCAGACTTTTGTTCATATCAAGTCTGTTATTTATTCAATTTCTCCTCCTTGGAGTCTTAAATAGTTTTTTTAAGGCTTTGCAGGCTCTTCCATTTGAGCCTATGCATACTTTGAATATTAGATAACTTTCTTGTAGAGTATTGTTCATTTTTAAGTTTTTGTTTCTTAAAGCTTATTTGTAGGTGGGACAGTCTTCGTTTCAGAGAATTACAGCTCATTCTACTAGTTCAGTGGCCACTTCTTGGACTTTTAAGAATGAAGCTCCGGGTGTTTAGTTTTGAAAAGCAATAACTTGGTCTTCTTGCATACATTTACTAATTTTACCATTCTGATGTATTTGCTTCTTTTGAAGCAATTTTTGGTAGAAAAGTTCTTCAGGCAGCTGTTTCAGTTTGATTATTCTGCTTATGTTTTAAGTTTTTTTTTCTCTAATTTATGAGAAAAACATATTTTTTTGTGTGGAAATGGCTGTTTTTATTTTATCCCTCCCTTTCTAGTGATTCTTCTGTGGTCTTCCACATCTCGGGTATTTATATCTCATAAGTCACTAGCTTGTGGACTCTTGCCAATTACATGAAAGAAAACATAATTTATGTAAGAACTTACCTGATAAATTAATTTCTTTCATATTGGCAAGAGTCTATGAGACCCATCCATTTTGGTGGTTATGATTTTTGTATAAGATCACAATTTTATCACCCCACTACTTGGCTATTCGTTAAACTGAGAACACAACATATATTAGGAGCGCTCAAACAGCTAAAGGTTTGCAAGTGAAACTGGAGCAAATCTAATAGTATGTACAAGTAGTACTAACTTAAGGAAGAAAGATGGCATAAATGGTTAAAAATAGAAGTTTAATTAACCTCAAATAAAACTACAGCATATCATAAAACAAACAATGTTGAGAATATAAAAAATCTGACGTCTCTGATCTAAAACAGAGAGAAAAAAAAGTGTTAGATATTGCCACCACCTGCTTAAAAAAGTTCCAAAACAGATCTGTTAAAATGTAACACTCTCCAAAGTTATGGAGCTCCAATGCTGATTGTTC
The DNA here is from genome assembly GCF_027579735.1 of Bombina bombina. Taxonomy (NCBI): domain Eukaryota; kingdom Metazoa; phylum Chordata; class Amphibia; order Anura; family Bombinatoridae; genus Bombina; species Bombina bombina. Next base: position 15,233,102 of record NC_069500.1, read on the forward strand.
GTTATGCTAGCAGTCCCAGAAAAATAAAGTGCATACCACCTTGCTCCTTCAGGACGAAGTTAAACACAGGATACACCAAACTTACAGAGCTGCATCACCTCCATAGAGGCTCAAAACCCCGATCGTTATGATCACATGTGTAGGGGCTTGTCAGGGTGCTTGGTGCTTATTGGCTGATGTCAGTTTTCTTTTTCATAAAACATTCCAGCTGATTGTACAGCGTAATCCTAATACAATAACTGAGGATATCATATGGAAAGGCTCAGAATCTGGCCTGATTGAGATGTTTGAAAGTATGAACAAAAACAACAAGGATCTTATTTTTACATTTAATTACAGTAAGGAGTCAGTTATCTTTTTGGATTTAGAGATTATGGTTGTTAATGACATCATAGAGACTAAAACCCATTTCAAGAAGGTTGACTCTAACAGCTTTGTACATGCTGAGAGCTACCACTTGAAAGAATGGAAGGACAATATCCCTATAGGACAACGTTTGAGAATCAGAAAGAACTGCTCTAGGCTCTCTGATTTTGAAAATCAAATTGAAATTCTTATTGAGAAATTTAAAGACAGAGGATATGAAGAAGGGACCATAGAAAGGGCCAAGAATACTGATAGGAAATCATTATTGACATATAAACAAAAAAAAAAAAAACATTTTTTTGATACTGGGCAAGATCTGATAGAAACTCCTTTTATTACTGATTTTAGCACAGATCATGGATTGATCAGGAATATTATAAAAAAAACACTGGCATATACTTAGGGCTGACCCTATAATAGGGGATAAACTTGTACATAAACCAAAATTAATTTTTAGTAAATCAGAAAATCTAAAGTTTATGTTAGCACCAAGTGTTCCTAAAGATAAGAAAAAACAGGTTAACACTAATAGGGATCTCTCTGGTACGAAAATGTCAGGGTTTTTCCCCTGTTGTTCCTGTAAAGCATGTTAACATAGCTGCAAGAAGCGTTCAGTAACTATACCTGCTACAGGAGAAGAGATAGAAGAGATTGAATTAGATGTACCACAAAGGGGGTTATCTATGTGTTACAATGTACCTGTAGTCTTATTTACTTTGGCAAAATGAAAAGAATGATAAAAGACAGGATTAGAGAACACATCCTTTGTATTGAAAAGGAAAAGGAGGATACGAGACTTTATAAACATTTTAAAGAGGTACATAATGGTAGGGTTAAGGATTTAAAATATTGGGGGATAAAACATGTACAATCGCATTGGAGGGGAGGAAACATAGACAAACATATCCTCCTGAAAGAAGCAGAATATTTATGTAAGTATATCACTTTATATCCAGCAGGTCTAAACTCTGAACTGGATATCTCACCGTTTTTATTAGATTAACTTAACATATAGATTTATTTAGACACTATGCACTCTCTGTATAACTTCTGTTTGAAATAGTTTACTGTTTAGGATTAAATTCATCTGTCTTGTTTCTAACTGGTTCTTTTATGTCACTACATTAAATTAATGTTCACAGTTTTTATTTCTAATTTATTAATAATGCTGTATATGAGGATAACTTTGCATCACCTTTATTACTAATTAAAATAGCTCATCCAATGAAAATTTTGGAATAGACTTTAAAAGAAGCTTAGGACTGCAACCCCTTCATCTTGGAAAAGCCCCAACGAAGAGAGAAACGCGTTGTTTATTTTACCAGTTGCAGTAGGCTCGTTCTAGCCCTCCGTTTGCTGGAGTAAGATCTCTATAAGACTCCTCAAGCACCCTCCGAGTATCCTGCGTGCTGATAGCACTTAAGAGCGGATACCCTCAGTTATTGTATTAGGATTACGCTGTACAATCAGCTGGAAAGTTTTATGAAAAAGAAAACTGACATCGGCCAATAAGCACCAAGCACCCTGACAAGCCCCTACACACGTGATCATAACGATCGGGGTTTTGAGCCTCTACAGAGGTGATGCAGCTCTGTAAGTTTGGTGTATCCTGTGTTTAACTTCGTCCTGAAGGAGCAAGGTGGTATGCACTTTATTTTTCTGGGACTGCTAGCATAACGAACAATTAGCATTGGAGCTCCATAACTTTGGAGAGTGTTACATTTTAACAGATCTGTTTTGGAACTTTTTAAGCAGGTGGTGGCAATATCTAACACTTTTTTTTTTTCACTCTGTTTTATATCGGAGACGTCCGATTTTTTATATTCTCAACATTGTTTGTTTTATGATATGCTGTAGTTTTATTTGAGGTTAATTAAACTTCTATTTTTAACCATTTATGCCATCTAGTACTACTTGTACATACTATTAGATTTGCTCCAGTTTCACTTGCAAACCTTTATCCGTTTGAGCGCTCCTAATATATGTTGTGTTCTCATTTCTGTGTTTGCCTAATGTAGGGGATAATTTAGGTTTATTTAGGAGTTTGGTTTATCATCTCTGCGCACACTTCTCATACTGTTTTACTTTGATTTATTCATTAAACTGAGTTGTGGGTGTGGAGGGGGGTGTATTTATAGGCATTTGAGGTTTGGGAAACTTTGCCCCTCCTGGTAGGATTGTATATCCCATACGTCACTAGCTCATGGGCCCTTGCCAATATGAAAGAAATTCATTTATCAGGTAAGTTCTTACATAAATTATGTTATTGTGTGGTGCAGCTTAATTCCATTCTTTTTGTAAAAAACATCAATTATTTGGTAAATTCTAATCTGGAAATAACAAAACCTTGCAGCAAATAAAATGACATTACCTTTGTATTAAATGCAGCAGAAATTCTAAATATGTCAGGTGCTTCAAACAGAACAGAAAGTTGATGGTTTGTGTTTTAAGAAACGAAGTTCATTTGGTTCCCTTTATCACATCTTCAATTTAAAGCACCACAATTTACTTAGCCAGTTGTCATCTCTGTATAGTCTCACAATAAACATGCACTTGTGGGAAACAACCCTCTATTGTGTTACTTTATCAACCTCAAACATCTGAAGTTAACCACAAGCATGAGAACGTACAGGAAGTGCTGTGTACTGGGACGGCAGGATATTGTTGCACCGCTTGTACAGAGCGTTAACTTGTTATTTGCATATGTATAACCCACTGAACAAGGCTGAGTTCCAGGGCAGCGATGCTCATCTTCATCTGGGTCACTTTCTCTGTCACAGGTAAGTGAGCTAATACTAATACTCTGCTATGGTATATACAGGCTGGTCATGGTGTGTAGCAGGTAACAAATGCAGTATTATGGTCTTATAGGATAACAATTTATCATATTCCCGAGCAAATATTGTATTTGATTTGAAACATTTATTTGATGTTTTATTTGGTATCAAGAAAATATGAGTGTTTGATTCATTACTGGATTTAGTGCTATCAAATAATACAGAAATAATATTAAACATAGAAGTTAAATAATATTTAGTTAACAGTGATCAAAACATTTTCATGCCAATTTCAATGATTTCTGGAAATTGTTAAATATAAATTTGGACAAAATATTTTTAAATGAAAACAGAGCATAAATGGTAAGCATGTATTAAATAAATATACAAAACAACTCATACTAGATGGTTGGGGGGGACATACAGACTCGTCATTCCTGATATATGACGAATGTAACAAAGCAAAAGAGCAATCAGATTAGCATAAATGAAAATTAAAGTTTAATTGCAAAGGAACTCTAAGTTAAACCCTAAAATATTAATGTAAGATATAAATGGCAAACAATCTAAAAAGGGAAATATAGGTACAGGTATACCTTGTTTTATTGCTCTTCGCTTTATTGCTCTTCGCAGATTTTGCTCTTTTTACAACTTGATATCACTGGACTTATATTGATGTGTAGTTTATTGCTGTGACGTTTTGGGGCTAAGCTGCCCCTTCCTTAGACCAACCATATCAAGTGAAAAATCAAACGTAATATACCCTCATAAGACCCCCCCCCAACATACAATATTGCACCAAAAGCCATTACCATAGTAATGATACGTAATCATACAATCAAAAATAATACAATTGCAATGTGGTGTAAACATTGTGATGGTGTGCAAACCAATAATGGTAGTGAAAAGTGTAATCATATATATCCTTACTCATGTAAAATGTGTACGTTACAACACATACTGGATCCGTTAAAAATATACAAAGCGTTCCTATTAAAACCAAGTAAGAATATGTAGAGTGCCTATATCATGATGCTTTTGAAATGTGGTGGGCGGGGCTTAAAAATCATAAGACCAAAGTGATATAAATAAAATTCTAAATAAAGTCATACGCCTAGATTTAGAGTTTTGTCGGTAACGACACGCGTAGCTAACGCTGGCTTTTTTTTCCCCGCACCTTTTAAATACCGCTGGTATTTAGAGTTCACAGAAGGGCTGCGTTAGGCTCCAAAAAGGGAGCGTAGAGCATAATTTACCGCCACTGCAACTCTCAATACCAGCGATGCTTACGGACGCGGCCAGCTTCAAAAACATGCTCGTGCACGATTCCCCCATAGAAAACAATGGGGCATTTTGAGCTGAAAAAAACCCTAAGACCTGCAAAAAAGCAGCGTTCAGCTCCTAATGCAGCCCAATTGTTTCCTATGGGGAAACACTTCCTATGTCTGCACCTAACACCCTAACATGTACCCCGAGTCTAAACACCCCTAACCTTACACTTATTAACCCCTAATCTGCCGCCCCCGCTATCGCTGACCCCTGCATATTATTATTAACCCCTAATCTGCCGCTCCGTACACCGCCGCCACCTACGTTATCCCTATGTACCCCTAATCAACTGCCCCTAACACCGCCGACCCCTATATTATATTTATTAACCCCTAATCTGCCCCCCACAACGTCGCCTCCACCTACCTACAATTATTAACCCCTAATCTGCCGACCGGACCTCACCGCTACTAACATCGCCGACACCTAACTTCAAGTATTAACCCCTAATCTACCGACCGGACCTCACCGCTACTCTAATAAATGTATTAACAGCTAAAGCTAAGTCTAACTCTAACACTAACACCCTCCTAAATTAAATATAATTTAAATCTAACGAAATAAATTTATTCTTATTAAATAAATTATTCCTATTTAAAGCTAAATACTTACCTGCAAAATAAACCCTAATATAGCTAAAATATAAATAATAATTATATTGTAGCTATTTTAGGATTAATATTTATTTCTCCTGTTAAGTGTAGTCAGTCCACGGGTCATCATTACTTCTGGGATATTAACTCCTCCCCAACAGGAAGTGCAAGAGGATCACCCAAGCAGAGCTGCTATATAGCTCCTCCCCTCTACGTCACACCCAGTCATTCTCTTGCACCCAACTAATAGATAGGATGTGTGAGAGGACTGTGGTGATTATACTTAGTTTTTATATCTTCAATCAAAAGTTTGTTATTTTAAAACAGCACCGGAGTGTGTTGTTCCTTCTCAGGTAGAATTTGAAGAAGAATCTACCTGAGTTTTTGGATGATTTTAGCCGGCGTAGCTAAGATTCATTTTGCTGTTCTCGGCCATTCTGAGGAGTGAGGTAAACTTCAGATCAGGGGACAGCGGGCAGGTTCACCTGCAAAGAGGTATGTTGCAATATATTATTTTCTGAGGAATGGAATTGACTGAGAAAATACTGCCAATACCGATATAATGTAAGTTCAGCCTTAAATGCAGTAGTAGCAACTGGTATCAGGCTGTTATGTATATATGTTTACACTTCAGTATTCTGGGGAATGGCACTTCACTGGGATAATACTATATGCATATAACTTTTAGCCTAACTTGCAGTGGGAACGTCTAGCAACAGGCTGTTTAATGACATTTCATGTTATTTGATTTAAACGTTTTGCTGGCATGTTAAATCGTTTAATTATCTGAGGTACTGGGTGAAAAATTGTTTTGGGCACTGTTTTTCCACTTGGCTGTCGTTTATTTTAATTTAAGACAGTTTACTGAACTCCCCTCACTGCTGTGTGTGAGGGGGAGGGGCCTATTTTGGCGCTTTTGCTACGCATCAGAAATTCAGTCACAAGTCTGTTTCTCTCCCTGCATGATTCGGATCGTCTCTACAGAGCTCAAGGGTCTTCAAAAATTATTTTGAGGGAGGTAATCACTCACAGCAGACCTGTGAGATTGTGCTTTGACTGTAATAAAAAACGTTTATATTTTGTACATTTTTTTCTGCTATTAAGGGTTAGTTATCCATTGCTAATGGGGGCAATCCTTTGCTAAATTTATGCCTTTACCGGGAAAAATTTGGTTTTTATAATTTCTCCGGTTCATTGTTATTCAACTCTCATAGTTTTTTTCTGTGCTTCTTAAAGGCACAGTGCGTTTTTCATATTACTTGTAAATTGAGTTGAAAAGTATTTCCAAGCTTGCTAGTTTAATTGCTAGTTTGTTAAACATGTCTGACTCAGAGGAATATCTCTGTGCTATATGTGCAAAAGCCAAGGTGGAGCCCAATAGAAATTTATGTACTAATTGCATTGATGCTACTTTAAATAAAAGTCAATCTGTACAAATTGAACATCATTCACCAAACAACGAGGGGGAAGTTATGCCGACTAACTTGCCTCACGTGTCAGTACCTGCATCTCCCGCTCGGGAGGTGCGTGATATTGTAACGCCGAGTACTTCAGGGCGGCCATTACAAATCACACTACAGGACATGGCTAATGTTATGACTGAAGTTTTGTCTAAATTACCAGAACTTAGAGGTAAGCGAGATCACTCTGGGGTGAGAACAGAGTGCGCTGATAATATTAGGGCCATGTCAGATACTGCGTCACAATTTGCAGAACATGAGGACGGAGAGCTTCAATCTGCAGGTGACGGATCTGATCCAAATAGAGTGGATTCAGACATTTCAAATTTTAAGTTTAAACTAGAAAACCTCCGTGTACTGCTAGGGGAGGTATTAGCGGCTCTGAATGATTGTAACACCGTTGCAATCCCAGAGAAATTATGTAGGCTGGATAGATACTATGCAGTACCAGCGAGTACTGACGTATTTCCTATACCTAAGAGGCTTACAGAGATAATTACTAAGGAGTGGGATAGGCCCGGTGTACCCTTTTCCCCCCCTCCTGTATTTAGAAAAATGTTTCCAATAGACGCCACCACACGGGACTTATGGCAGATGATCCCTAAGGTGGAGGGAGCAGTTTCTACTCTGGCTAAGCGTACCACTATCCCGGTGGAGGATAGCTGTGCCTTTTCAGATCCAATGGATAAAAAATTAGAGGGTTACCTTAAGAAAATGTTTGTTCAACAAGGTTTTATATTGCAACCCCTTGCATGTATTGCGTCTGTCACGGCTGCGGCCGCATTTTGGTCCGAGTCTCTGGAAGAGACTCTTGACTCAATAACTATAGATGAGATTTCAAATAAGCTTAAAACCCTTAAGCTAGCTAATTCATTTATTTCAGATGCCGTAGTACATTTAACTAAACTTACGGCTAAGAATTCCGGATTCGCCATTCAGGCACGTAGAGCACTGTGGCTAAAATCCTGGTCAGCTGATGTTACTTCTAAATCTAAATTACTTAACATTCCTTTCAAAGGGCAGACCTTATTCGGGCCCGGTTTGAAAGAAATTATCGCTGACATTACAGGAGGTAAAGGCCAGGCCCTGCCTCAAGACAGAGCCAAACCTAGGGCTAGACAGTCTAATTTTCGTGCCTTTCGTAACTTCAAGGCAGGAGCAGCATCAACTTCCTCTGCACCAAAACAGGAAGGAGCTGTTGCTCGCTACAGACAAGGCTGGAAACCTAACCAGTCCTGGAACAAGGGCAAGCAGGCCAGAAAACCTGCTGCTGCCCCTAAGACAGCATGAATTGAGGGCCCCCGATCCAGGAACGGATCTAGTGGGGGGCAGACTTTCTCTCTTCGCCCAGGCTTGGGCAAGAGATGTGCAGGATCCCTGGGCGTTAGAGATCATATCTCAGGGATATCTTCTGGACTTCAAAATCTCTCCCCCAAAAGGGAGATTTCATCTTTCAAGGTTGTCAACAAACCAAATAAAGAAAGAGGCGTTTCTACGCTGTGTACAAGATCTTTTGCTAATGGGAGTGATCCACCCGGTTCCGCGGTCGGAGCACGGACAGGGGTTTTACTCAAATCTGTTTGTGGTTCCCAAGAAAGAAGGAACCTTCAGACCAATCTTGTATTTAAAGATCCTAAACAAATTCCTAAGAGTTCCATCGTTCAAAATGGAAACTATTCGGACAATCTTACCCATGATCCAAAAGGGTCAGTACATGACCACAGTGGATTTAAAGGACGCTTACCTTCACATACCGATTCACAAAGATCATTACCGGTATCTAAGGTTTGCCTTCCTAGACAGGCATTACCAGTTTGTAGCTCTTCCATTCGGATTGGCTACGGCTCCAAGAATCTTCACAAAGGTTCTGGGTGCTCTTCTGGCGGTACTAAGACCGCGAGGAATTTTGGTGGCTCCGTACCTAGACGACATTCTGATACAAGCGTCAAGCTTTCAAACTGCCAAGTCTCATACAGAGTTAGTACTGGCATTTCTAAGGTCTCATGGGTGGAAGGTGAACGAAGAGAAAAGTTCTCTCTTTCCACTCACAAGAGTTCCCTTCTTGGGGACTCTTATAGATTCTGTAGAAATGAAGATCTATCTGACAGAAGGCAGGTTAACAAAGCTTCAAAATGCTTGCCGTGTCCTTCATTCCATTCAACACCCGTCAGTGGCTCAATGCATGGAGGTAATCGGCTTAATGGTAGCGGCAATGGACATAGTACCCTTTGCACGCCTACATCTCAGACCACTGCAATTGTGCATGCTAAGTCAGTGGAATGGGGATTACTCAGATTTGTCCCCTACTCTGAATCTGGATCAAGAGACCAGAAATTCTCTTCTATGGTGGCTTTCTCGGCCACATCTGTCCAGGGGGATGCCATTCAGCAGACCAGATTGGACAATTGTAACAACAGACGCCAGCCTACTAGGTTGGGGCGCTGTCTGGAATTCCCTGAAGGCTCAGGGATCATGGACTCAGGAGGAGAGTCTCCTTCCAATAAACATTCTGGAATTGAGAGCAGTTCTCAATGCCCTTCTGGCTTGGCCTCAGTTAACAACTCGGGGGTTCATCAGGTTTCAGTCGGACAACATCACGACTGTAGCTTACATCAACCATCAAGGAGGGACAAGAAGCTCCCTAGCGATGATGGAAGTATCAAAGATAATTCGCTGGGCAGAGTCTCACTCTTGCCACCTGTCAGCGATCCACATTCCTGGAGTGGAGAACTGGGAGGCGGATTTCCTAAGTCGTCAGACTTTTCATCCGGGGGAGTGGGAACTTCATCCGGAGGTCTTTGCCCAAATACTTCGACTTTGGGGCAAACCAGAGATAGATCTCATGGCGTCTCGCCAGAACGCCAAGCTTCCTTGTTACGGGTCCAGGTCCAGGGACCCGGGAGCGGTCCTGGTAGATGCTTTGACAGCACCTTGGACCTTCGGGATGGCCTATGTGTTTCCACCCTTCCCGATGCTTCCTCGATTGATTGCCAGGATCAAACAGGAGAGAGCATCGGTGATTCTAATAGCGCCTGCGTGGCCACGCAGGACCTGGTATGCAGATCTAGTGGACATGTCATCCTGTCCACCTTGGTCTCTGCCTCTGAGACAGGACCTTCTAATTCAGGGTCCTTTCTAACATCAAAATCTAATTTCTCTGAAGCTGACTGCTTGGAAATTGAACGCTTGATTTTATCAAAGCGTGGATTTTCGGAGTCAGTAATTGATACCTTAATACAGGCTAGGAAACCTGTTACCAGAAAGATTTACCATAAAATATGGCGTAAATACTTACTTTGGTGCGAATCCAAGAGTTACTCATGGAGTAAGGTTAGGATTCCTAGGATATTGTCTTTTCTACAAGAGGGTTTAGAAAAGGGTTTATCTGCTAGTTCCTTAAAGGGACAGATCTCAGCTCTGTCCATTCTTTTACACAAACGTCTGTCAGAAGTTCCAGACGTTCAGGCTTTTTGCCAGGCTTTGGCCAGGATTAAGCCTGTGTTTAAAACTGTTGCTCCACCATGGAGCTTAAATTTAGTTCTTAACGTTTTACAGGGTGTTCCGTTTGAACCCCTTCATTCCATTGATATTAAATTGTTATCTTGGAAAGTTCTGTTTTTAATGGCTATTTCCTCGGCTCGTAGAGTCTCTGAGTTATCAGCCTTACATTGTGATTCTCTGTATCTGATTTTTCATTCAGATAAGGTAGTTCTGCGTACTAAACCTGGGTTCTTACCTAAGGTTGTCACTAACAAGAATATCAATCAAGAGATTGTTGTTCCATCATTGTGTCCTAACCCTTCTTCAAAGAAGGAACGACTTCTGCACAATCTAGATGTAGTCCGTGCCCTGAAATTTTATTTACAGGCAACTAAAGATTTTCGCCAAACTTCTTCCCTGTTTGTCGTTTATTCTGGACAGAGGAGAGGTCAAAAAGCTTCTGCTACCTCTCTCTCTTTTTGGCTTCGTAGCATAATACGTTTAGCCTATGAGACTGCTGGACAGCAGCCTCCTGAAAGAATTACAGCTCATTCTACTAGAGCTGTGGCTTCCACTTGGGCCTTTAAGAATGAGGCATCTGTTGAACAGATTTGCAAGGCTGCAACTTGGTCTTCTCTTCATACTTTTTCCAAATTTTACAAATTTGACACTTTTGCTTCTTTGGAGGCTGTTTTTGGGAGAAAGGTTCTTCAGGCAGTGGTGCCTTCCGTATAAAGATCCTGCCTGTCCCTCCCGTCATCCGTGTACTTTAGCTTTGGTATTGGTATCCCAGAAGTAATGATGACCCGTGGACTGACTACACTTAACAGGAGAAAACATAATTTATGCTTACCTGATAAATTCCTTTCTCCTGTAGTGTAGTCAGTCCACGGCCCGCCCTGTTTTTTATGGCAGGTCTAAATTTTTAAATTATACTCCAGTCACCACTGCACCCTATAGTTTCTCCTTTCTCGTTTGGTTCTCGGTCGAATGACTGGGTGTGACGTAGAGGGGAGGAGCTATATAGCAGCTCTGCTTGGGTGATCCTCTTGCACTTCCTGTTGGGGAGGAGTTAATATCCCAGAAGTAATGATGACCCGTGGACTGACTACACTACAGGAGAAAGGAATTTATCAGGTAAGCATAAATTATGTTTTTACAGGCAACTTTGTAATTATTTTAACCAGGTACAATAGCTATTAAATAGTTAATAACTATTTAATGGCTACCTAGTTAAAATAATTACAAAATTACCTGTAAAATAAATCCTAACCTAAGTTACAATTAAACCTAACACTACACTATCAATAAATTAATTAAATAAACTACCTACAATTATCTACAATTAAACCTAACACTATACTATCATTAAATTAATTAAATAAAATACCTACAATTACCTACAATTAAACCTAACACTGCACTATCAATAAATAAATTAAATACAATACCTACAAATAAATACAATTAAATAAACTAACTAAAGTACAAAAAATAAAAAAGAACTAAGTTACAAAAAATAAAAAAATATTTACAAACAGAAAAATATTACAACAATTTTAAACTAATTACACCTACTCTAAGCCCCCTAATAAAATAACAAAGCCCCCAAAATAAAAAAAATGCCCTACCCTATTCTAAAATTAAAATAGAAAAGCTCTTTTACCTTACCAGCCCTTAAAAGGGCCCTTTGCGGGGCATGCCCCAAAGAATTCAGCTCTTTTGCCTGTAAAAAAAAACATACAATACCCCCCAACATTACAACCCACCACCCACATACCCCTAATCTAACCCAAACCCCCCTTAAATAAACTTAACACTAAGCCCCTGAAGATCTCCCTACCTTGTCTTCCCCACACCGGGTCCCGATCGGTCAAGAAGAGCCTCCGAAGTCTTCATCCAAGCCCAAGCGGGGGCTGAAGAGTGACGTCCATCCTCCGGCTGAAGTCTTGATCCAATCGGCGGCTAAAGAATTCCATCTTCGGGCAGAAGCCTTCATCCTATCCGGGCAGAAGAGTAGATCCGGACCGGACCGGCAAACATCTTCATCCAAGCCGCATCTTCTATGTTCTTCCATCCGATGACGAGCGGCTCCATCTTGAAGACCTCCGGCGATGATCCATCCTCTTCTTCCGACGACTAGACGACGAATGAAGGTTCCTTTAAGGGACATCATCCAAAATCAGATTCAAGTTCAATCCGATTGGCTGATCGGATCAGCCAATCAGATTGAGCTCGCATTCTATTGGCTGTTCCGATCAGCCAATAGAATGCAAGCTCAATCTGATTGGCTGAAAGAGCTGAAAGAGCTTTTCTATTTTAATTTTAGAATAGGGTAGGGCATTTTTTTATTTTGGGGGGCTTTGTTATTTTATTAGGGGGCTTAGAGTAGGTGTAATTAGTTTAAAATTGTTGTAATATTTTTCTAATGTTTGTAAATATTTTTTTATTTTTTGTAACTTAGTTCTTTTTTATTTTTTGTACTTTAGTTAGTTTATTTAATTGTATTTATTTGTAGGTATTGTATTTAATTAATTTACTGATAGTGTAGTGTTAGGGTTAATTGTAACTTAGGTTAGGATTTATTTTACAGGTAATTTTGTAATTATTTTAACTAGGTAGCTATTAAATAGTTATTAACTATTTAATAGCTATTGTACCTGGTTAAAATAATTACAAAGTTGCCTGTAAAAATAAATATTAATCCTAAAATAGCTACAATATAATTATAATTTATATTGTAGCTATATTAGGGTTTATTTTACAGGTAAGTATTTAGCTTTAAATAGGAATAATTTATTTAATAAGAGTTAATTTATTTCGTTACATTTAAATTATATTTAACTTAGGGGGGTGTTAGTGTTAGGGTTAGAATTAGCTTTAGGGGTTAAAAAATTTATTAGAGTAGCGGTGAGGTCCGGTCGGCAGATTAGGGGTTAATACTATTTATTATAGGGTTATTGAGGCGGGAGTGAGGCGGATTAGGGGTTAATACATTTATTATAGTGGCGGTGAGGTCCGGTCGGCAGATTAGGGGTTAATAATTGTAGGTAGTGGAGGCGACGTTGGGGGCGGCAGATTAGGGGTTAATAAATATAATATAGGGGTCGGTGGTGTTAGGGGCAGCAGATTAGGGGTACATAGGGATAACGTAGCTGGCGGCGGTGTGTGGTCGACAGATTAGGGGTTAAAAAATTTTAATAGAGTGGCGGCGATGTGGGGGGGCCTCGGTTTAGGGGTACATAGGTAGTTTATGGGTGTTAGTGTACTTTAGAGCACAGTAGTTAAGAGCTTTATAAACCGGCGTTAGCCCAGAAAGCTCTTAACTACTGACTTTTTGATGCGGCTGGAGTTTTGTCGTTAGATTTCTAACGCTCACTTCAGCCAAGACTCTAAATACCGGCATTAGAAAGATCCCATTGAAAAGATAGGATACGCAAATGGCGTAGGGGGATCTGCGGTATGGAAAAGTCGTGGCTGGAAAGTGAGCGTTAGACCCTTTCCTGACTGGCTCTAAATACCAGCGGTAGCCCAAAACCAGCGTTAGGAGCCTCTAACGCTGGTTTTGACGGCTAACGCCAAACTCTAAATCTAGCCGATAGATTTTAAAACACTTAGGCAGCAAATGAAACACAAGCTCAAACCACTGGTATGGCTATGTGAGCTATGTATTTAATTATCCTTTGCAAAGACATTGCTAAATATTTTTATCTTAATTGGACATTTAATAATAAATTCTTTAAAACTGCTCTCTGCATTCCCCATTAATATTCTAAATTCTGGCCTTTAAAGTCAGCAAAAATGCACAGTAGCACACTACATAGCATACACTTACATGCAGATACACACACACACACACACACACACTACATAGCATACACTTACACATGCAGATACACACACTCTACATAGCATACACTTATACATGCAAATACACACACTCTACATAGCATACACTTATACATGCAGATACACACACACTACATAGTATACACTTATACATGCAGATACACACACACTACATAGCATACACTTACAAATGCACAAACACACACCCTACATAGCATACACTTACACATGCAGATACACATACACACACTACATAGCATACACTTATACATGCAGATACACACACACTACATATCATACACTTATACATGCAGATACACACACACTACATAGCATACACTTATACATGCAGATACACACACACTACATAGTATACACTTATACATGCAGATACACACACTACATAGCATACACTTATGCATGCAGATACACACACACATTACATAGCATACACTTATACATGCAGATACACACACATTACATAGCATACACTTATACATGCAGATACACACACACTACATAGCATACACTTATACATGCAGATACACATACACTACATAGTATACACTTATACATGCAGACACACACACACTACATAGCATACACTTATACATGCAGATACACACACATTACATAGCATACACTTATACATGCAGATACACACACACTACATAGCATACACTTATACATGCAGATACACATACACTACATAGTATACACTTATACATGCAGACACACACACACACTAAATAGCATACACTTATACATGCAGATACGCACACTACATAGCATACACTTATACATGCAGATACACACACTACATAGCATACACTTATACATGCAGATACACACACACTACATAGCATACACTTATACATGCAGATACGCACACTACATAGCATACACTTATACATGCAGATACGCACACACACTACATAGCATACACTTATACATGCAGATACACACACTACATAGCATACACTTATACATGCAGATACACACACTACATAGCATACACTTATACATGCAGATACGCACACTACATAGCATACACTTATACATGCAGATACGCACACACACTACATAGCATACACTTATACATACAGATACACACACACACACACTACATAGCATACACTTATACATGCAGATACACACACTACATAGCATACACTTATACATGCAGATACACACACACTACATAGCATACACTTATACAGGCAGATACACACTACATAGCATACACTTATACATACAGATACACACACACTACATAACATACACTTATACATGCAGATACACAAACACTACATAGCATACACTTACACATGCAGATACACACACTACATAGCATACACTTATACATGCAGATACACACACACTACATAGCATACACTTATACAGGCAGATACACACTACATAGCATACACTTATACATACAGATACACACACACTACATAACATACACTTATACATGCAGATACACAAACACTACATAGCATACACTTACACATGCAGATACACACACTATATAGTATACACTTATACAGGCAGACACACACATTACATAGCATACACTTATACATGCAGCATACACTTATACATGCAGATACACAGACACTACATAGCATACACTTATACATGCAGACACACACTACATAGCATACACTTATACATGAAGATACACACACTACATAGCATACACTTACACATGCAGATACACACACTACATAGCATACACTTATACATGCAGATACACACACTACATAGCATACACTTATACATGCAGCATACACTTATACATGCAGATACACACTTATACATGCAGATACACATACACACACTACATAGCATACACTTATACATGCAGATACACACACACTACATATCATACACTTATACATGCAGATACACACTTATACATGCAGATACACATACACACACTACATAGCATACACTTATACATGCAGATACACACACACTACATAGCATACACTTATACATGCAGATACACACACACTACATATCATACACTTATACATGCAGATACACACACTACATAGCATACACTTATGCATGCAGATACACACACACATTACATAGCATACACTTATACATGCAGATACACACACTACATAGCATACACTTATACATGCAGCATACACTTATACATGCAGATACACACTTATACATGCAGATACACATACACACACTACATAGCATACACTTATACATGCAGATACACACACACTACATAGCATACACTTATACATGCAGATACACACACACTACATAGCATACACTTACACATGCAGATACACACACACTACATAGCATACACTTACCCATGCAGATACACACACACACTACATAGCATACACTTATACATGCAGATACACACACACTACATAGTATACACTTATACATGCAGATACACACACACTACATAGCATACACTTACCCATGCAGATACACACACACACTACATAGCATACACTTATACATGCAGATACACACACACTACATAGTATACACTTACACATGCAGATACACACACACTACATAGCTTACATTTATACATGCAGACACACACACACTACATAGCATACACTTATACATGCAGATACACACACACTACATAGCATACACTTATACATGCAGATACACACACACTACATAGCATACACTTATACATGCAGATACACACACACTACATAGCATACACTTACACATGCAGATACACACACATTACATAGCATACACTTATACATGCAGATACACACACACTACATAGCATACACTTACACATGCAGATACACACACACTACATAGCATAAACTTATACATGCAGAAACACACACACTACATAGCATACACTTATACATGCAGATACACACACACTACATAGCATACACTTACACATGCAGATACACACACACTACATAGCATAAACTTATACATGCAGATACACACACACACACATTACATAGCATACACTTATACATGCAGATACACACACACTACATAGCATACACTTACACATGCAGATACACACACACTACATAGCATAAACTTATACATATAGATACACACACACAGTTATGGATACAGATAGACACACACACTACATCATATATGGGTATCTGTAATTCATTGTATGGGGTCCTGGGGTTGGCAAGCACATTAGCTGGCAGTCTGCGGCTGCCACTGTTCATTACCCTGGTATTAGCACTGCTCATTGTATAAAACTGAAGTCATGCTAGTATTATTATCACCAGGGGTTAGACATCATACTTTAAATGAAAAAAACAAAAAATAGTGGACCAAAAGTTCTTAGACGAATCAGGTGGGTGCTGGGAGCTATAAACAGGGTCGTTACCTTTGCAACCAGCAGCTAGCAAATAGAGACCAAATGCAATCAGTTCCACACTCAAATACATAAAGCGCTGCAGACAGACATCAAGCGGTATATAATAAACGTAATTTATCAGGTTTTGTACAGTTCAACGATAGCTGGCAGATGTAATAGGAGCTTATGTGTGTTTAACTTTGTTCACCTCTTTGTAACAATATCAGTACTCACAAAGAGCTGTGTTAAACTTGAGCAGTGCATTCACAAATAAGCACATCGTTATTAGCTGCCAACAGCTATCAATATCGAGCCACAATATAGTTAAAATGTTGTCAAATACCGTACTTGGTCTCACCGCCACTGTTCCGGATCCTGGGCGTCCCTCTAGTGGGTAGCGCTGTGCGCAATTCCTCCTTCCAAGCAACGCAATACTTGCGTTCCGATGTAAGTGCCGTTGATCTCGGCTCCTCTCCTTGGAACTCTCGCGGTAACTGCAGCGCTGTTCTAGGAATTTGTGGGCCGTCTCTGCCGGTCTTTCAGTAGTATGAATAGAGGTCTCGTAGCTAGCTGCACAAACCCTGATGCTCCTCCCTCCAAGTTAGGGGTAAGAAATAAGCCAGCAATCCAATGTAAACCAGGGAATAAAAGGCAGAATGGAGTCCCAGTACTCCACGATGAAAAAAAAAAAAAAAAAAGGTAGTATATTCCTTGGTGTTTAGCTTAAAAATGACACCAGAGCTGAGTAAAAAAGAAAACTTTATTGTAAATCCATAAGAAGGTAGGTTAGAGAGGTCACCATTACCAGTGGTCAGAGTGTATACAGCCTTCTTACTCCTGCTTAACCCACTCACGATTCCTTTTCCACAGGGAATCTAACAAGTATCTAACCCTGTGAGAGCAAAGCCAGCTGCTTCTGAGTATGGGCCCAACAGAATTTTAAAAAAATAAAATTTTTTTTTTTTTAATGCCTGGGGCAAATCGGGACAGATGGCTAGCAACTCGGTACAGGGGGAAAGACCCCTAAAATCGGGACTGTCCCGCGAAAATCGGGACAGTTGGGGGGTATGTATTACATTAATCATATAATCATTGCAGTAATATCTGCTACATATGCTCCACATCAATATTACATTGTCAACCCTTGCACTGTCATAAAAACAGAGTGAATACTAATGTATACTCCAGGACATGATCATAATCAGTTTATAGCAATCCTTTTATCTTCAATCCCTTTCTCAGTATTTACCCGATATTGCTGAGGCATATCTCCACGAACAGTCTGAGACACACCATAATGGCACTCGGTAACATGGGGGTGTTCTGTATAATTTTCCGACTGCATTACGTTTTCCTTCCTACCTACGTAACAAGTGCAGCCACTCCTACATGTAAATTTTGCAGACACAGAGGAAATAGAGCAGTTTCATATCCGCCATTTTTGTTTCAAACGGAGGCTGATGTTAAACTAGTGATCGGATGGTTATATTTGACAGTTTTGAGTGAAGATCTTGCTGAAACATAAAAAATTAAAACAAACACAAAATATTATGTATGGTATTAGCTTGTGATGACAGCCTGAAAAATACATTTATATGGTGTATGTGTGGTCTGGTTAGTAGGCTGTATATGGTGTATGTGTAGTCTGGTTAGTGGGCTGTATATGGTGTATGTGTGGTCTGGTTAATAGGCTGTATATGGTGTTTGTGGGTCTGGTTAGTAGGCTGTATATGGTGTATGTGTAGTCTGGTTAGTGGGCTGTATATGGTGTATGTGTGGTCTGGTTAATAGGCTGTATATGGTGTTTGTGGGTCTGGTTAGTAGGCTGTATATGGTGTATGTGTAGTCTGGTTAGTGGGCTGTATATAGTGTATGTGTGGTTGGTGTATGTGTGGTCTGGTTAGTAGGCTTTATATGGTGTATGTGTGGTCTGGTTAGTAGGCTGTGTATGGTGTATGTGTGGTCGGTGTACGTGTGGTCTGGTTAGTAGGCTGTGTATGGTGTATGTGTGGTCGGTGTATGTGTGGTCTGGTTAGTAGGCTGTATATGGTGTATGTGTGGTCTGGTTAGTAGGCTGTATATGGTGTATGTGTGGTATGGTTAGTAGGCTTTATATGGTGTATGTGTGGTCTGCTTAGTGGGCTTTATATGGTGTATGTGTGGTCTGGTTAGTAGGCTGTATATGGTGTATGTGTGGTCTAGTTAGTAGGCTGTGTATGGTGTATGTGTGGTCTGGTTAGTAGGCTTTATATGGTGTATGTGTAGTCTGGTTAGTAGGCTTTATATGGTGTATGTGTGGTCTGGTTAGTAGGCTTTATATGGTGTATGTGTGGTCTGGTTAGTAGGCTTTATATGGTGTATGTGTGGTCTGGTTAGTAGGCTTAATATGGTGTATGTGTAGTCTGGTTAGTAGGCTGTATATGGTGTATGTGTGGTCTAGTTAGTAGGCTGTATATGGTGTATGTGTGGTCTGGTTAGTAGGCTGTGTATGGTGTATGTGTGGTCTAGTTAGTAGGCTGTATATGGTGTATGTGTGGTCTGGTTAGTAGGCTGTATATAGTGTATGTGTAGTCTGGTTAATAAGCTGTATATAGTGTATGTGTGGTCTGGTTAGTAGGCTGTATATGGTGTATGTGTGGTGTGGTTAGTAGGCTGTATATGGTGTATGTGTGGTGTGGTTAGTAGGCTGTATATGGTGTATGTATGGTCTGGTTAGTAGGCTGTGTATGGTGTATGTGTGGTCTGGTTAGTAGGCTGTATATAGTGTATGCTTGGTCTGGTTAGTAGGCTGTATATGGTGTGTGTGTGGTCTGGTTAGTAGGCTGTATATAGTGTATGTGTGGTCTGGTTAATAAGCTGTATATAGTGTATGTGTGGTCTGGTTAGTAGGCTGTATATGGTGTGTGTGTGTGTGGTCTGGTTAGTAGGCTGTATATGGTGTATGCTTGGTCTGGTTAGTAGGCTGTATATAGTGTATGTGTGGTCTGGTTAATAAGCTGTATATAGTGTATGTGTGGTCTGGTTAGTAGGCTGTATATGGTGTGTGTGTGTGGTCTGGTTAGTAGGCTGTATATGGTGTATGCTTGGTCTGGTTAGTAGGCTGTATATGGTGTATGTGTGGTCTGGTTAGTAGGCTGTATATAGTGTGTGTGTGGTCTGGTTAATAAGCTGTATATAGTGTATGTGTGGTCTGGTTAGTAGGCTGTATATGGTGTGTGTGTGTGGTCTGGTTAGTAGGCTGTATATGGTGTATGTGTGGTCTGGTTAGTAGGCTGTATATGGTGTATGTGTGGTCTGGTTAGTGGGCTGTATATGGTGTATGTGTGGTCTGGTTAATAAGCTGTATATGGTGCATGTGTGGTCTGGTTAATAGGCTTTCTATGGTGTATGTGTGGTCTGGTTAGTAGGCTGTATATGGTGTTTGTGTGGTCTGTTTAATAGGCTTTATATGGTGTATGTGTGGTCTGGTTAGTAGGCTGTGTATGGTGTATGTGTGGTCGGTGTACGTGTGGTCTGGTTAGTAGGCTGTGTATGGTGTATGTGTGGTCGGTGTATGTGTGGTCTGGTTAATAGGCTGTGTATGATGCATGTGTGGTCTAAAACAAACAGGTATGGAACAGAACTACTGAACGGTGCTCATGAAGACTTGGGACACTGCCAGGTCCCTGGGAATATTGTAATGTCCATAATATGTCCACAGCACCAAATACCTTTATATAATCTTTATTAAGACAGTTAAAAAAGTGACGTTTCGGGGGTGATCCCCTTAATCATGCTATAAGTTGCAATACATGTACACATAGCTTTTAAACCATAATTTTTCACGCCAGTCAACCTCTAGTTGTACAATGGCTCCCTCTAGTGGGCATTATATACATTGTAACATTTTTTGGCATATATTTGCACATAAAGATATTTTATATCCCTGCATATTGTCAATCATTCAATTACTTCAGCACTCATTGTATTTAAAGGGACACTCAAGTCAAAATTAAACTTCATGATTCAGATAGAGCAGCAATTTTAAACAACTTTCCAATTTACTTCCATTAACAAAATGTGCACAGTCTTTTTATATTTACACTTTTTGAGTCACCAGCTCCTACTGAGCATGTGCAAGAATTCACAGCATATACATATATGCATTTGTGATTGGCCGATAGCTGTCACATGGTACAAGGGGAGTGGAAATAGACATAACTTTGCAATTTATTTACCAAAAATCTACTACTCATTTGAAGTTCAGACTAAGTGCTATTGCATTGTCTTCTTATCATGCATTTGTTGTTTATGCAAATCTAATGTGTTGACTGGTCCTTTAAACAGGAGATGATTTGTAACTTGTTACCTACACATATGGACTATAAAATATGGACCAAATAATTGAAATGTGTAAACTTAACATTTTATATGTTTAACCACTTTCTGAATAGTAAGGGTTGGAAACGATAGTGAAACTATAAGATACAGAATAATTAGAAAAAAACAGGCTAAGTCATAATCTTTGTTAAGACCTTTAGGGGTTAATGTGTCACGTTTGTGGATCCACCGCATTTCTTTTTGTTTCAAAAGTCTTTCCCTGTCCATGCCATTGCTAGGGGGTTTATTGTGGTCAATGACAATGACCTGCCATCTTAAATGGCTTATACCATGGCCTTTTTCAAGGAAATGTTTGGATAGAGGGGCCTCTAGATCTTTGCATCGAATATTAGAATGGTACTGACTCGTGCGGTCCCTCACTTTGCTTGTGGTCTTATCTAAGTATACAAGGGAACATGGGCATTTGATGAGGTACACGACATGGGAAGTTTCACAAGTATAGAACCTATTTATGTCTCACTTTTTGCCACTATGTGGGTGATAAAAATTAGTGCCCTTTATATTCGAACTGCAACTCGCGCAGTTCAAACAAGGGTAACTACTCTTCTGTTTAGTATCAATAAGTGTCTGTTTGTGTTCCTTGCTAGGGCCCACATCTTTTTTATCAAATTATCTTTTAAACTTTTTACCCTCCTAAATGCCATTGGGGGAAGGGGTTCTTAAGTAGAGCTAATTGTTGGTTACAATCACTTAAGTTGTGCCAATTCCTTCTTATGATTTTAGAGACTTTATCACTATGGGGGCTATATTGTGATACAAAAAACATCCTCTTCTTTTTTGTTATTTTTGTGTGGGGGATTTTTTATTCAATTTTGTTTTGTATCAGACTGAGGGGGTACCCTCTGTTATATATGTTAGAATACAATATTAATTATGACTATCTCCGCAGTAACCTTCAACGTGTTATATATTTTATATAAGGTTACAGATATAATTAAAACTATCTCAGCGGTAACCTCCAATATATTTGTATTATTTTTCTGTAGTTCTAATCAGGTGATATCTTTTTAAACACAGCAAATTATATTTGTGGAGTAAAGAGGATTCAGTTTGGAAAATATATACAGATTTATTAAACATTAAACAAGCTGCTAACAAGCGATATACCATTTAATTATACACAAAGCAAACTCTGATACACTAGGAAATAACATATACTATTTTGCTCAGTTTTTAACCTTATGGGTACAAATTTAACAGTGAAATCTATTACAAGGTAAAATAAACCAGCATTTACCAATTATGCAGTATGTGTTACTAACAAAGGTTATTTAATATAATCTTAGCCAAATATTAGCATTAAAATTATGTTTTGGTAACTTTAACAATACAATGCAATCAGTCAGATTCGGAATGTATATCTACAGCCGAAGGAACGCATAAGAACCTCTCTAATGCCTCAACAAGTCTCAACCTTATGGAATATAAAACTACTAAAATAAAATATACTTAAACACAGGGCGGAGTTTGCCTACAACGAAGATGGAGGCTTTTCACTGAGGCTCCGTGTTTCAGGGCAGGGAAAAGAGCCATTAACCTCTTAATTCTGCACCAAGAGGGTCCCAAAGCGGCTGTAAAGTGACACGACACTTTAGAGAACAAAAAGGTAATTTGATAAGAGGTCAGACTCACAGATACAGCTTACTTTAGAACGGTCAGGATGACCGCTATACCGCCATCTTTATTCAACAGTCAGGAAGACTCGGCAATGTAACGTGACCTGCTCAGCCATAACCCAGAGGTGTGCCAGCATTAGCACGATTGTAGGAATATGCTTCAGCTAATCAGGCTATAACCCTCCCGTTCGTGAGTACAAGGCATGATGTCACTAATTGCCCTATATATTTAGCTAACTCCAGGTCACTTGTTAAGGGGCACACGAGAGGCACTATACGTTATAGGAAGCAGCACTAGCGGGGCTGAGTTTCAATATTGATGGCTGCTTTTCCTCATTAGAAGGTCTGACTGCTAACTGGAAGTAGACTCCCTTTTTTTCACTAACAAGGGACCTTACTGCTGCGTATGACAGGGGCTTCTCTCACAAAATAATAAAATAACAGAGAAACAGACCAATATGGAGGAGATGGATCACCTCATGTACACACTATTGGAGGATTTTGCGCAGGACTTCTACTTGAAAATGGAGGATCTGAGGTCTGTTCTAAAGTCAGAGATGGGGCCGACTGATGAACAACCGCTCCTATCGGACTTCCCTAGCGCACCCACGTACACCCAAGATAGGATGAGACCTGAGGCCCTTACTACCTTTAACCCTTTAAAGGGGGAGCTTACTCCGTTGATGAGCACAGAAAATTAGTCACATGGCCTTATCCTTAGATATAATTGATAACCTGATCCACATTTTCACTCACCGTCAATGTACATATGATATTATTACTATACGTTATTCATATATATATTTCATAGGCTATTATACTTCTTCATTGTTATGATATCATCTACATCTTTGTCATCTTTATTCAGAGCCAATATATACTGCTTTCAGCTTACTATATTATTATATCTTGATGACATTAGTATCTTAGATGATGCCTATATCTTTAGCTATTTAAAACAATATTATTTTAAGGCCTAAGCACTGAACTGTTCCTAAATATTTATTCGTCAATTATTGTTGTGCTATGGTTATAGTTGGTGTATATTGCTTAGACTAGTTGATATCATGCCATCCAAGGCCTTACAGAGACAGTTTGTATCACTTTACAATTGTTATGTTATTCCTATTTATGACTCCCATCTTGTAAATACCATAGCTACATGTGAAGGATACATTGTCAGCCTTATTCTAGATAATGGTGCTCCCTATGCTGATTTTATTATTAGAACAAATTATCTAGTCCTGTTGGGCCCCTCTCCTCCCTTTCCCGCCGGTACTTGTTGCCTGCGGGTCATACCCCTACTCCTTTTTCCCACATCGCCTATAGCTGGCATTTCCCCAGGAGAGGAGCTCATCCAGAAGCCCCCTATATTTTATATTTCATGCATATTAATATCCCCCCTTGAGCATAACTTTATCAGGAGTTACACTTAATCATTTTATACACAAAAGCCTAGGGTCCCAAAACTTTCCCAGACAGTCATATTATCTGGCTCCGCCCCACCCTTCCCCCTCCCCCCCCCCTCATAATGCCCCCCCATACTGTTTACTACATACATAGAACATTCCTACATTAGAACCTTGACATCTCTTTATTTCTCTCCACCTCTTCTTTTGACTACTACCGAGTGTTGTTTACCCGCTGATGCTGGTCAAACGAAGATACCCTTCGTCACACCCCAGCAACACCAGTATGGAGCAATAGCAGAAGCAGTCAGGTAGCCTTGTTGCTGCTAGTGTTGGATGTGACCTATAGTTGCAAGCGCACAGGGTCACACACCAGCACCAGTATGGAGCAATAGCAGAAGCAGTCAGGTAGTCTTGTTGCTGTTAGTGTTGTACATGACCTATGGGTGCAAGCGCACAGGGTCACACAGCACCACCAGTATGGAGCAATAGCAGAAGCAGTCAGGTAGCCTTGTTGCTGTTAGTGTTGTACATGACCTATAGGTGCAAGCGCACAGGGTCACACACCAGCACCAGTATGGAGCAATAGCAGAAGCAGTCAGGTAGCCTTGTTGCTGTTAGTATTGAACATAACCTATAGGTGCAAGCGCACAGGGTCACACACCAGCAACAGTATGGAGCAATAGCAGAAGCAGTCAGGTAGCCTTGTTGCTGTTAGTGTTGTACATGACCTATAGGTGCCAGTGCACAGGGTCACACACCAGCACCAGTATGGAGCAATAGCAGAAGCAGTCAGGTAGCCTTGTTGCTGCTAGTGTTGTACATGACCTATAGGAGCCAGCGCACAGGGTCACACACCAGCACCAGTAAGGAGCAATAGCAGAAGCAGTCAGGTAGCCTTGTTGCTGCTAGTGTTGTACATGACCTATAGGTGCAAGTGCACAGGGTCACACACAAGCACCAGTATGGAGCAATAGCAGAAGCAGTCAGGTAGCCTTGTTGCTGTTAGTGTTGGATATGACCTATAGGTGCAAGCGCACAGGGTCACACACCAGCACCAGTATGGAGCAATAGCAGAAGCAGTCAGGTAGCCTTGTTACTGCTACTGTTGTACATGACCTATAGGTGCCAGCGCACAGGGTCACACACCAGCACCAGTATGGAGCAATAGCAGAAGCAGTCAGGTAGCCTCGTTGCTGCTAGTGTTGTATGTGACCTATAGGAGCCAGCGCACAGGGTTACACACCAGTACCAGTAAGAAGCAATAGCAGAAGTAGTCAGGTAGTCTTGTTGCTGCTAGTGTTGTATGTGACCTATAGGTGCAAGCGCACAGGGTCACACACCAGCACCAGTAAGAAGCAATAGCAGAAGTAGTCAGGTAGCCTTGTTGCTGCTAGTGTTGGACGTGACCTATCGGAGCCAGCGCACAGGGTCACACACCAGCACCAGTAAGGAGCAATAGCAGAAGCAGTCAGGTAGCCTTGTTGCTGCTAGTGTTGTATGTGACCTATAGGACCCAGCGCACAGGGTTACACACCAGCACCAGTATGGAACAATAGCAGAAGCAGTCAGGTAGCCTTGTTGCTGCTAGTGTTCCATGTGACCTATAGGTGCAAGCTCTCAGGGTCACACACCAGCACCAGTAAGGAGCAATAGCAGAAGCAGTCAGGTAGTCTTGTTGCTGCTAGTGTTGTATGTGACCTATAGGAGCCAGCGCACAGGGTCACACACCAACACCAGTATGGAGCAATAGCAGAAGCAGTCAGTTAGCCTTGTTGCTAATAGTGTTGTATGTGACCTATAGGTGATAGCGCACGGGGTCACACACCAGCACCAGTATGGAGCAATAGCAGAAGCAGTCAGGTAGCCTTGTTGCTGCTAGTGTTGGATGTGACCTATAGGAGCCAGCGCACAGGGTTGCACACCAGCACCAGTATGGAACAATAGCAGAAGCAGTCAGGTAGCCTTGTTGCTGCTAGTGTTGTACGTGACCTATAGGTGCCAGCGCACAGGGTCACACACCAGCACCAGTATGGACCAATAGCAGAAGCAGTCATGTTGCCTTGTTGCTGCTAGTGTTGGATGCGACCTATAGGTGCAAGCGCACAGGGTTACACACCAGCACCAGTAAGGAGCAATAGCAGAAGCAGTCAGGTAGTCTTGTTGCTGCTAGTGTTATATGTGACCTATAGGTGCAAGCGCACAGAATCACACCAGCACCAGTATGGACCAATAGCAGAAGCATTCAGGTAGCCTTGTTGCTGCTAGTGTTGGATGTGACCTATAGGTGCAAGCGTACAGGGTCACACACCAGCACCAGTATGGAGCAATAGCAGAAGCAGTCAGGTAGCCTTGTTGCTGCCAGTGTTGGATGTGACCTATAGGAGCCAGTGCACAGGGTCACACACCAGCACCAGCATGGAGCAATAGCAGAAGCAGTCAGGTAGTCTTGTTGCTGCTAGTGTTGTACATGACCTATAGGTGCAAGCACACAGGGTCACACACCAGCACCAGTATGGAGCAATAGCAGAAGCAGTCAGGTAGCCTTGTTGCTGCTAGTGTTGTATGTGACCTATAGGTGCAAGCACACAGGGTCACACACCAGCACCAGTAAGGATCAATAGCAAAAGCAGTCAGGTA
The DNA here is from genome assembly GCF_027579735.1 of Bombina bombina. Taxonomy (NCBI): domain Eukaryota; kingdom Metazoa; phylum Chordata; class Amphibia; order Anura; family Bombinatoridae; genus Bombina; species Bombina bombina. Next base: position 15,260,350 of record NC_069500.1, read on the forward strand.
GCCTTGTTACTGCTAGTGTTGTACATGACCTATAGGTGCAAGCGCACAGGGTCACACACCAGCAACAGTATGGAACAATAGCAGAAGCAGTCAGGTAGTCTTGTTACTGCTAGTGTTGTACATGACCTATAGGTGCAAGCGTACAGGGTCACACAACAACACCAGTAAGAAGCAATAGCAGAAGCAGTAAGGTAGCCTTGTTGCTGTTAGTGTTGGATGTGACCTGTAGGTCCAAGCGCACAGGGTCACACTCCAGCACCAGTACGGAACAATAGCAGAAGCAGTCAGGTAGCCTTGTTGCTGCTAGTGTTGTACGTTACCTATAGGTGCCAGCACACAGGGTCACACACAAGCACCAGTATGGAGCAATAGCAGAAGCAGTCTGGTAGCCTTCTTGCTAATAGTATTTTTTGTGACCTATAGGTGCAAGCGCACAGGGTCACACACCATCACCAGTATGGAGCAATAGCAGAAGTAGTCAGGTAGCCTTGATGCTGCTAGTGTTGGATGTGACCTATAGGAGCCAGCGCACAGGGTCACACACCAGCACCAGTATGGAGCAATAGTAGAAGCATTCAGGTATCCTTGTTGCTAATAGTGTTGGATGTGACCTATAGTAGCCAGCGCACAGGGTCACACACCAGCACCAGTAAGGAGCAATAGCAGAAGCAGTCAGGTAGCCTTGTTGCTAATAGTGTTGGATGTGACCTATAGGTGCCAGCGCACGGGGTCACACCCCAGCACCAGTATGGAGCAATAGCAGAAGCAGTCAGGTAGCCTTGTTACTGCTAGTGTTGTACATGACCTATAAGTGCAAGCGCACAGGGTTACACACCAGCACCAGTAAGGAGCAATAGCAGAAGCAGTCAGGTAGTCTTGTTGCTGCTAGTGTTGGATGTGACCTATAGGTGCAAGCGCACAGGGTCACACACCAGCACCAGTAAGGAGCAATAGCAGAAGCAGTCAGGTAGCCTTGTTGCTGCTAGTGTTGGATGTGACCTATAGGTGCAAGCGCACAGGGTCACACACCGGCACCAGTAAGGAGTAATAGCAGAGGCAGTCAGGTAGCCTTGTTGCTGCTAGTGTTGTACATGACCTATAGGTGCAAGCGCACAGGGTCACACACCAGCACCAGTATGGAGCAATAGCAGAAGCAGTCAGGTAGCCTTGTTGCTGTTAGTGTTGTACATGACCTATAGGTGCCAGTGCACAGGGTCACACACCAGCACTAGTATGGAGCAATAGCAGAAGCAGTCAGGTAGCCTTGTTGCTGCTAGTGTTGGATGTGACCTATAGGTGCAAGCGCACAGGGTCACACCCCAGCACCAGTATGGAGCAATAGCAGAAGCAGTCAGGTAGCCTTGTTGCTGTTAGTGTTGGAAGTGACCTATAGGTGCAAGCGCACAGGGTCACACACCAGCACCAGTAAGGAGCAATAGCAGAAGTAGTCAGGTAGCCTTGATGCTGCTAGTGTTGGATGTCACCTATAGGTGCAAGCGCACAGGGTCACACACCAGCACCAGTAAGGAGCAATAGCAGAAGCAGTCAGGTAGCCTTGTTGCTAATAGTGTTGGATGTGACCTATAGGTGCCAGCGCACGGGGTCACACACCAGCACCAGTAAGGAGCAATAGCAGAAGCAGTCAGGTAGCCTTGTTGCTGCTAGTGTTGGATGTGACCTATAGGTGCAAGCGTACAGGGTCACATACCAGCACCAGTAAGGAGCAATAGCAGAAGCAGTCAGGTAGCCTTGTTGCTGTTAGTGTTGTACATGACCTATAGGTGCCAGTGCACAGGGTCACACACCAGCACTAGTATGGAGCAATAGCAGAAGCAGTCAGGTAGCCTTGTTGCTGCTAGTGTTGGATGTGACCTATAGGTGCAAGCGCACAGGGTCACACCCCAGCACCAGTATGGAGCAATTGCAGAAGCAGTCAGGTAGCCTTGTTGCTGTTAGTGTTGGATATGACCTATAGGTGCAAGCGCACAGGGTCACACACCTGCACCAGTATGGAGCAATAGCAGAAGCAGTCAGTTAGCCTTGTTACTGCTACTGTTGTACATGACCTATAGGTGCAAGCGCACAGGGTCACACACCAGCACCAGTATGGAGCAATAGCAGAATCAGTCAGGTAGCCTTGTTGCTGCTAGTGTTGTATGTGACCTATAGGAGCCAGCGCACAGGGTCACACACCAGCACCAGTAAGGAGCAATAGCAGAAGCAGTCAGGTAGCCTTGTTGCTGCTAGTGTTGGATGTGACCTATAGGTGCAAGCGCACAGGGTCACACACCAGCACCAGTATGGAGCAATAGCAGAAGCAGTCAGGTAGCCTTGTTGCTGTTAGTGTTGTACATGACCTATAGGTGCCAGTGCACAGGGTCACACACCAGCACTAGTATGGAGCAATAGCAGAAGCAGTCAGGTAGCCTTGTTGCTGCTAGTGTTGGATGTGACCTATAGGTGCAAGCGCACAGGGTCACACCCCAGCACCAGTATGGAGCAATAGCAGAAGCAGTCAGGTAGCCTTGTTGCTGTTAATGTTGGAAATGACCTATAGGTGCAAGCGCACAGGGTCACACACCTGCACCAGTATGGAGCAATAGCAGAAGCAGTCAGTTAGCCTTGTTACTGCTACTGTTGTACATGACCTATAGGTGCAAGCGCACAGGGTCACACACCAGCACCAGTATGGAGCAATAGCAGAATCAGTCAGGTAGCCTTGTTGCTGCTAGTGTTGTATGTGACCTATAGGAGCCAGCGCACAGGGTTACACACCAGTACCAGTAAGAAGCAATAGCAGAAGTAGTCAGGTAGCCTTGTTGCTGCTAGTGTTCCATGTGACCTATAGGTGCAAGCGCACAGGGTCACACACCAGCACCAGTAAGAAGCAATAGCAGAAGTAGTCAGGTAGCCTTGTTGCTGCTAGTGTTGGACGTGACCTATCGGAGCCAGCGCACAGGGTCACACACCAGCACCAGTAAGGAGCAATAGCAGAAGCAGTCAGGTAGCCTTGTTGCTGCTAGTGTTGTATGTGACCTATAGGACTCAGCGCACAGGGTTACACACCAGCACCAGTATGGAACAATAGCAGAAGCAGTCAGGTAGCCTTGTTGCGGCTAGTGTTCCATGTGACCTATAGGTGCAAACTCTCAGGGTCACACACCAGCACCAGTAAGGAGCAATAGCAGAAGCAGTCAGGTAGTCTTGTTGCTGCTAGTGTTGGATGTGACCTACAGTAGCCAGCGCACAGGGTTACACACCAGCACCAGTATGGAGCAATAGCAGAAGCAGTCAGGTAGCCTTGTTGCTGCTAGTGTTGGATATGACCTATAGGAGCCAGGGCACAGGGTCACACACCAGCACCAGTATGGAACAATAGCAGAAGCAGTCAGGTAGCCTTGTTGCTGCTAGTGATGGATGTGACTTATAGGTGCAAGAGTACAGGGTTACACACCAGCACCAGTAAGAAGCAATAGCAGAAGCAGTCATGTAGCCTTGATGCTGCTAGTGTTGGATGTGACCTATAGGAGCCAGCGCACATGGTCACACACCAGCACCAGTATGGAGCAATAGCAGAAGCAGTCAGGTAGCCTTGTTGCTTGTACGTGACCTATAGGAGCCAGCGCACAGGGTCACACACCAGCACCAGTAAGGAGCAATATCAGAAACAGTCAGGTAGCCTTGTTGCTAATAGTGTTGGATGTGACCTATAGGTGCCAGCGCACAGGGTCACACCCCAGCACCAGTATGGAGCAATAGCAGAAGCAGTCAGGTAGCCTTGTTGCTGCTAGTGTTGTACATGACCTATAGATGCAAGCGCACAGGGTTACACACCAGCACCAGTAAGGAGCAATAGCAGAAGCAGTCAGGTAGTCTTGTTGCTGCTAGTGTTGGATGTGACCTATAGGTGCAAGCGCACAGGGTCACACACCAGCACCAGTAAGGAGCAATAGCAGAAGTAGTCAGGTAGCCTTGTTGCTGCTAGTGTTGTGTGTGACCTATAGGTGCAAGCGCACAGGGTCACACACCAGCACCAGTAAGGAGCAATAGCAGAAGTAGTCAGGTAGCCTTGTTGCTAATAGTGTTGGATGTGACCTATAGGTGCAAGAGCACAGGGTTACACACCATCACCAGTAAGAAGCAATAGCAAAAGCAGTCAGGTAGCCTTGTTGCTGCTAGTGTTGGATGCGACCTATAGGTGCAAGCGCGCAGAATCACACCAGCACCAGTATGGACCAATAGCAGAAGCATTCAGGTAGCCTTGTTGCTGCTAGTGTTGGATGTGACCTATAGGTGCAAGCGCGCAGAATCACACCAGCACCAGTATGGACCAATAGCAGAAGCATTCAGGTAGCCTTGTTGCTGCTAGTGTTGGATGTGACCTATAGGTGCAAGCGTACAGGGTCACACACCAGCACCAGTATGAAGCAATAGCAGAAGCAGTCAGGTAGCCTTGTTGCTGCTAGTGTTGGATGTGACCTATAGATGCAAGCGTACAGGGTCACACACCAGCACCAGTATGAAGCAATAGCAGAAGCAGTCAGGTAGCCTTGTTGCTGCTAGTGTTGTACATGACCTATAGGTGCAAGCGCAGAGGGTCACACACCAGCACCAGTATGGAACAATAGCAGAAGCAGTCAGGTAGTCTTGTTGCTGCTAGTGTTGTACATGACCTATAGATGCAAGTGCACAGCGTCACACACCAGCACCAGTATGGAGCAATAGCAGAAGCAGTCAGGTAGCCTTGTTGCTGCTAGTGTTGTATGTGACCTATAGGTGCAAGCACACAGGGTCACACACCAGCACCAGTAAGGATCAATAGCAGAAGCAGTCAGGTAGCCTTGTTACTGCTAGTGTTGTACATGACCTATAGGTGCAAGCGCACAGGGTCACACACCAGCAACAGTATGGAACAATAGCAGAAGCAGTCAGGTAGTCTTGTTACTGCTAGTGTTGTACATGACCTATAGGTGCAAGCGTACAGGGTCACACAACAACACCAGTAAGAAGCAATAACAGAAGCAGTAAGGTAGCCTTGTTGCTGTTAGTGTTGGATGTGACCTGTAGGTCCAAGCGCACAGGGTCACACTCCAGCACCAGTTTGGAGTAAGAGCAGAGGCAGTCCGGTAGCCTTGTTGCTGCTAGTGTTGGATGTGACCTATAGGTGCCAGTGCACAGGGTCACACACCAGCACCAGTATGGAGCAATAGCAGAAGCAGTCAGGAAACCTTGTTGCTGCTAGTGTTGGATGTGACCTATAGGAGCCAGTGCACAGGGTCACACACCAGCACCAGTATGGAACAATAGCAGAAGCAGTCAGGTAGCCTTGTTGCTGCTAGTGTTGTATGTGACCTATAGGTACAAGCGCACAGGGTTACACACAAGCACCAGTAAGAAGCAATAGCAGAAGCAGTCAGGTAGCCTTGTTTCTGCTAGTGTTGTACGTTACCTATAGGTGCCAGAGCACAGGGTCACACACCAGCACCAGTATGGAGCAATAGCAGAAGCAGTCTGGTAGCCTTGTTGCTAATAGTATTTTTTGTGACCTATAGATGCAAGCGCACAGGGTCACACACCATCACCAGTATGGAGCAATAGCAGAAGTAGTCAGGTAGCCTTGTTGCTGCTAGTGTTGTATGTGACCTATAGGAGCCAACGCACAGTGTCACACGCCAGCACCAGTATGGAGCAATAGTAGAAGCAGTCAGGTATCCTTGTTGCTAATAGTGTTGGATGTGACCTATAGGTGCCAGCGTACAGGGTCACACCCCAGCACCAGTATGGAGCAATAGCAGAAGCAGTCAGGTAGCCTTGTTGCTAATAGTGTTGGATGTGACCTATAGGTGCAAGCGCACAGGGTCACACACCAGCACCAGTAAGGAGCAATAGCAGAAGTAGTCAGGTAGCCTTGTTGCTGCTAGTGTTGTGTGTGACCTATAGGTGCAAGCGCACAGGGTCACACACCAGCACCATTAAGGAGCAATAGCAGAAGTAGTCAGGTAGCCTTGTTGCTAATAGTGTTGGATGTGACCTATAGGTGCAAGAGCACAGGGTTACACACCATCACCAGTAAGAAGCAATAGCAGAAGCAGTCAGGTAGCCTTGTTGCTGCTAGTGTTGGATGTGACCTATAGGAGCCAGTGCACAGGGTCACACACCAGCAACAGTATGGAACAATAGCAGAATCAGTCAGGTAGCCTTGTTGCTGCTAGTGTTGTATGTGACCTATAGGTGCAAGCGCACAGGGTCACACACCGGCACCAGTATGGAGCAATAGCAGAAGCAGTCAGGTAGCCTTGTTGCTGCTAGTGTTGTATGTGACCTATAGGTGCAAGCGCACAGGGTCACACACCAGCACCAGTATGGAGCAATAGCAGAAGCAGTCAGGTAGCCTTGTTGCTGCTAGTGTTATATGTGACCTATAGGTGCAAGTGCACAGGGTCACACACAAGCACCAGTACGAAGTAATAGCAGAAGCAGTCAGGTAGCCTTGTTGCTGCTAGTGTTGTACATGACCTATAGGTGCAAGTGCACAGGGTCACACACCAGCACCAGTATGGAACAATAGCAGAAGCAGTCAGGTAGCCTTGTTGCTGCTAGTGTTGTACATGACCTATGGGTGCAAGCGCACAGGGTCACATACCAGCACCAGTATGGAGCAATAGCAGAAGCAGTCAGGTAGCCTTGTTGCTGCTAGTTTTGTACATGACCTATGGGTGCAAGCGCACAGGGTCACATACCAGCACCAGTATGGAGCAATAGCAGAAGCAGTCAGGTAGCCTTGTTGCTGTTAGTGTTGGATGTGACCTGTAGGTACAAGCGCACAGGGTCACACCCCAGCACCAGTATGGAGCAATAGCAGAGGCAGTCCGGTAGCCTTGTTGCTGCTAGTGTTGGATGTGACCTATAGGAGCCAGTGCACAGGGTCACACACCAGCACCAGTAAGGAGCAATAGCAGAGGCAGTCCGGTAGCCTTGTTGCTGCTAGTGTTGGATGTGACCTATAGGAGCCAGTGCACAGGGTCACACACCAGCACCAGTATGGAGCAATAGCAGAAGCAGTCAGGTTTCCTTGTTGCTAATAGTATTTTTTGTGACCTATAGCTGCAAGCACACAGGGTCACACACCATCACCATTATGGAGCAATAGCAGAAGTAGTCAGGTAGCCTTGATGCTGCTAGTGTTGGATGTGACCTATAGGAGCCAGCGCACAGGGTCACACACCAGCACCAGTATGGAGCAATAGTAGAAGCAGTCAGGTATCCTTGTTGCTAATAGTGTTTGATGTGACCTATAGGTGCCAGCGTACAGGGTCACACCCCAGCACCAGTATGGAGCAATAGCAGAAACAGTCAGGTAGCCTTGTTGCTGCTAGTGTTGTACGTGACCTATAGGTGCCAGCGCACAGGGTCACACACCAGCACCAGTAAGGAGCAATAGCAGACGCAGTCAGGTAGCCTTGTTGCTAATAGTGTTGGATGTGACCTATAGGTGCCAGCGCACGGGGTCACACCCCAGCACCAGTATGGAGCAATAGCAGAAGCAGTCAGGTAGCCTTGTTGCTGCTAGTGTTGTACATGACCTATAGGTGCAAGCGCACAGGGTTACACACCAGCACCAGTAAGGAGCAATAGCAGAAGCAGTCAGGTAGTCTTGTTGCTGCTAGTGTTGGATGTGACCTATAGGTGCAAGCGCACAGGGTCACACACCAGCACCAGTAAGGAGCAATAGCAGAAGCAGTCAGGTAGTCTTGTTGCTGCTAGTGTTGGATGTGACCTATAGGTGCAAGCGCACAGGGTCACACACCAGCACCAGTAAGGAGCAATAGCAGAAGTAGTCAGGTAGCCTTGTTGCTAATAGTGTTGGATGTGACCTACAGGTGCAAGAGCACAGGGTTACACACCATCACCAGTAAGAAGCAATAGCAGAAGCAGTCAGGTAGCCTTGTTGCTGCTAGTGTTGGATGTGACCTATAGGAGCCAGCGCACAGGGTCACACACCAGCAACAGTATGGAACAATAGCAGAATCAGTCAGGTAGCCTTGTTGCTGATAGTGTTGTATGTGACCTATAGGTGCAAGCGCACAGGGTCACACACCAGCACCAGTATGGAGCAATAGCAGAAGCAGTCGGGTAGCCTTGTTGCTGCTAGTGTTGTATGTGACCTATAGGTGCAAGCGCACAGGGTCACACACCAGCACCAGTATGAAGCAATAGCAGAAGCAGTCAGGTAGCCTTGTTGCTGCTAGTGTTATATGTGACCTATAGGAGCCAGCGCACAGGGTCACACACCGGCACCAGTAAGGAGTAATAGCAGAAGCAGTCAGGTAGCCTTGTTGCTGCTAGTGTTGGATGTGACCTATAGGAGCCAGCGCACAGGGTCACACACCAGCACCAGTACGGAGTAATAGCAGAAGCAGTCAGGTAGCCTTGTTGCTGCTAGTGTTGTACATGACCTATAGGTGCAAGCGCACAGGGTCACACACCAGCACCAGTATGGAGCAATAGCAGAAGCAGTCAGGTAGCCTTGTTGCTGCAAGTGCTGTACATGACCTATGGGTGCAAGCGCACAGGGTCACACACCAGCACCAGTATGGAGCAATAGCAGAAGCAGTCAGGTAGCCTTGTTGCTGCTAGTGTTATAAGTGACCTATAGGAGCCAGCGCACAGGGTCACACACCGGCACCAGTAAGGAGTAATAGCAGAAGCAGTCAGGTAGCCTTGTTGCTGCTAGTGTTGGATGTGACCTATAGGAGCCAGCGCACAGGGTCACACACCAGCACCAGTACGGAGTAATAGCAGAAGCAGTCAGGTAGCCTTGTTGCTGCTAGTGTTGTACATGACCTATAGGTGCAAGCGCACAGGGTCACACACCAGCACCAGTATGGAGCAATAGCAGAAGCAGTCAGGTAGCCTTGTTGCTGCAAGTGCTGTACATGACCTATGGGTGCAAGCGCACAGGGTCACACACCAGCACCAGTATGGAGCAATAGCAGAAGCAGTCAGGTAGCCTTGTTGCTGCTAGTGTTATATGTGACCTATAGGAGCCAGCGCACAGGGTCACACACCGGCACCAGTAAGGAGTAATAGCAGAAGCAGTCAGGTAGCCTTGTTGCTGCTAGTGTTGTACATGACCTATAGGTGCAAGCGCACTGGGTCACACACCAGCACCAGTATGAAGCAATAGCAGAAGCAGTCAGGTAGCCTTGTTGCTGCTAGTGTTGTACATGACCTATGGGTGCAAGCGCACAGGGTCACATACCAGCACCAGTATGGAGCAATAGGAGAAGCAGTCAGGTAGCCTTGTTGCTAATAGTGTGGGGTGTGACCTATAGGTGCAAGCGCACAGGGTCACACACCAGCACCAGTATGGAGCAATAGCAGAAGTAGTCAGGTAGCCTTCTTGCTGCTAGTTTTGTATGTGACTTATAGGAGCCAGCGCACAGGGTCACACACCAGCACCAGAATGGAGCAATAGTAGAAGCAGTCAGGTATCCTTGTTGCTAATAGTGTTGGATGTGACCTATAGGTGCCAGCATGCAGGGTCACACCCCAGCACCAGTATGGAGCAATAGCAGAAGCAGTCAGGTAGCCTTGTTGCTGCTAGTGTTGTACGTGACCTATAGGAGCCAGCGCACAGGGTCACACATCAGCACCAGTATGGAGCAATAGCAGAAGCAGTCAGGTAGCCTTGTTGCTGCTAGTGTTGTACATGACCTATGGGTGCAAGCGCACAGGGTTATACACCAGCACCAGTATGGAGCAATAGCAGAAGCAGTCAGGTAGCCTTGTTGCTGCTAGTGTTGGATGTGACCTATAGGTGCAAGCGCACAGGGTTACACACCAGCACCAGTAAGGAGCAATAGCAGAAGCAGTCAGGTAGTCTTGTTGCTGCTAGTGTTGTGTGTGACCTATAGGTGCAAGCGCACAGGGTCACACACCAGCATCAGTAAGGAGCAATAGCAGAAGTAGTCAGGTAGCCTTGTTGCTAATAGTGTTGGATGTGACCTATAGGTGCAAGAGCACAGGGTTACACACCATCACCAGTAAGAAGCAATAGCAGAAGCAGTCAGGTAGCCTTGTTGCTGCTAGTGTTGTATGTGACCTATAGGTGCAAGCGCACAGGGTCACACACCAGCACCAGTATGGAGCAATAGCAGAGGCAGTCAGGTAGCCTTGTTGCTGCTAGTGTTATATGTGACCTATAGGAGCCAGCGCACAGGGTCACACACCAGCACCAGTAAGGAGTAATAGCAGAAGCAGTCAGGTAGCCTTGTTGCTGCTAGTGTTGTACATGACCTATGGGTGCAAGCGCACAGGGTCACACACCAGCACCAGTATGGAGCAATAGCAGAAGCAGTCAGGTAGCCTTGTTGCTGCTAGTGTTGTACATGACCTATAGGTGCCAGCGCACAGGGTCATACACCAGCACCAGTAAGGAGCAATAGCAGAAGCAGTCAGGTAGCCTTGTTGCTGTTAGCGTTGGAGGTGACCTATAGGTGCAAGCGTACAGGGTCACATACCAGCACCAGTAAGGAGCAATAGCAGAAGCAGTCAGGTAGCCTTGTTGCTGTTAGCGTTAGAGGTGACCTATAGGTGCAAGCGTACAGGGTCACATACCAGCACCAGTATGGAGCAATAGCAGAAGTTATCAGGTAGCCTTGCTACTGCTAGTGTTGTACATGACCTATAGGTGCAAGCGCACAGGGTCACAAACTAGCACCAGTTTGGAGCAATAGCAGAAGTGGTCAGGTAGCCTTCTTGCTGCTAGTTTTGTATGTGACCTATAGGTGCCAGCGCACAGGGTCACACACCAGCACCAGTTTGGATCAATAGCAGAAGTAGTCAGGTAGCCTTGTTGCTGCTAGTTTTGTATGTGACCTATAGGTGCAAGCGCACAGGGTCACAAACCAGCACCAGTATGGAGCAATAGCAGAAGTAGTCAGGTAGCCTTGTTGCTGCTAGTGTTGTACATGACCTATAGGAGCCAGCGCACAGGGTCACACACCAGCACCAGTAAGAAGCAATAGCAGAAGCAGTCAGGTAGCCTTGTTGCTGCTAGAGTTGGATGTGACCTATAGGTGCAAGCGCACAGGGTCACACACCAGCACCAGCATGGAGCAATAGCAGAAGCAGTCAGGTAGCCTTGTTGCTGCTAGTGTTGTACATGACCTATAGGAGCCAGCGCACAGGGTCACACACCAGCACCAGTAAGAAGCAATAGCAGAAGCAGTCAGGTAGCCTTGTTGCTGCTAGAGTTGGATGTGACCTATAGGTGCCAGCGCACAGGGTCACACACCAGCACCAGTAAGAAGCAATAGCAGAAGCAGTCAGGTAGCCTTGTTGCTGCTAGAGTTGGATGTGACCTATAGGTGCCAGCGCACAGGGTCACACACCAGCACCAGTAAGAAGCAATAGCAGAAGCAGTCAGGTAGTCTTGTTGCTGCTAGTGTTAGATGTGACCTATAGGTGCAAGCGCACAGAATTACACCAGCACCAGTATGGACCAATAGCAGAAGCATTCAGGTAGCCTTGTTGCTGCTAGTGTTGGATGTGACCTATAGGAGCCAGCGCACAGGGTCACACACCAGCACCAGTATGGAGCAATAGCAGAAGCAGTCAGGTAGCCTTATTGCTGATAGTGTTGTATGTGACCTATAGGTGCCAGTGCACAGGGTCACACAGCAGCACCAGTATGGAACAATAGCAGAAGTAGTCAGGTAGCCTTGTTACTGCTAGTGTTGGATGTGACCTATAGGAGCCAGCGCACAGGGTCACACACCAGCACCAGTATGGAGCAATAGCAGAAGCAGTCAGGTAGCCTTATTGCTGATAGTGTTGTACGTGACCTATAGGTGCCAGTGCACAGGGTCACACACCAGCACCAGTATGGAGCAATAGCAGAAGCAGTCAGGTAGCCTTGTTGCTGCTAGTGTTGTATGTGACCTATAGGTGCAAGCTCACAGGGTTACACACCAGCACCAGTAAGAAGCAATTGCAGAAGCAGTCAGGTAGCCTTGTTGCTAATAGTGTTGTACGTGAACTAAAGGTGCAAGCACAGGGTCACACACCAGCACCAGTATGGACCAATAGCAGAAGCATTCAGGTAGTCTTGTTGCTGCTAGTGTTAGATGTGACCTATAGGTGCAAGCGCACAGAATCACACCAGCACCAGTATGGAGCAATAGCAGAAGCAGTCAGGTAGCCTTGTTGCTGCTAGTGTTGGATGTGACCTATAGGTGCAAGCGCACAGGGTCACACACCAGCACCAGTATGGAGCAATAGCAGAATCAGTCAGGTAGCCTTGTTGCTGCTAGTGTTGGATGTGACCTATAGGTGCAAGCGCACAGGGTCACACACCAGCACCAGTATGGAGCAATAGCAGAAGCAGTCAGGTAGCCTTGCTACTGCTAGTGTTGTACGTGACCTATAGGTGCAAGAGCACAGGGTTACACACCAGCACCAGCGTGGAGCAATAGCAGAAGCAGTCAGGTAGCCTTGTTGCTGCTAGTGTTGTACATGACCTATAGGTGCAAGCGCACAGGGTCACACACCAGCACCAGTATGGAGCAATAGCAGAAGCAGTCAGGTAGCCTTGCTGCTGCTAGTGTTGTATGTGACCTATAGGTGCAAGCACACAGGGTCACACACCAGCACCAGTAAGGAGCAATAGCAGAAGCAGTCAGGTAGCCTTGTTACTGCTAGTGTTGTACATGACCTATAGGTGCAAGCGCACAGTGTCACACACAAGCAACAGTATGGAACAATAGCAGAAGCAGTCAGGTAGTCTTGTTACTGCTAGTGTTGTACATGACCTATAGGTGCAAGCGTACAGGGTCACACAACAACACCAGTAAGAAGCAATAGCAGAAGCAGTAAGGTAGCCTTGTTGCTGCTAGTGTTGGATGTGACCTATAGGAGCCAGCGCACAGGGTCACACACCAGCACCAGTATGGAACAATAGCAGAAGCAGTCAGGTAGCCTTGTTGCTGCTAGTGTTGGATGTGACCTATAGGTGCAAGCGCACAGGGTCACACACCAGCACCTGTATAGAGCAATAGCAGAAGTAGTCAGGTAGCCTTGTTACTGCTAGTATTGTACGTTACCTATAGGTGCCAGCGCACAGGGTCACACACCAGCACCAGTATGGAGCAATAGCAGAAGCAGTCTGGTAGCCTTGTTGCTAATAGTATTTTTTGTGACCTATAGGTGCAAGTGCACAGGGTCACACCATCACCAGTATGGAGCAATAGCAGAAGCAGTCAGGTAGCCTTGATGCTGCTAGTGTTGGATGTGACCTATAGGAGCCAGCGCACAGGGTCACACACCAGCACCAGTATGGAGCAGTAGCAGAAGCAGTCAGGTAGCCTTGATGCTGCTAGTGTTGGATGTGACCTATAGGAGCCAGCGCACAGGGTCACACACCAGCACCAGTATGGAGCAATAGTAGAAGCAGTCAGGTATCCTTGTTGCTAATAGTGTTGGATGTGACCTATAGGTGCCAGCGTACAGGGTCACACCCCAGCACCAGTATGGAGCAATAGCAGAAGCAGTCGGGTAGCCTTGTTGCTGCTAGTGTTGTATGTGACCTATAGGTGCAAGCGCACAGGGTCACACACCAGCACCAGTATGAAGCAATAGCAGAAGCAGTCAGGTAGCCTTGTTGCTGCTAGTGTTATATGTGACCTATAGGAGCCAGCGCACAGGGTCACACACCGGCACCAGTAAGGAGTAATAGCAGAAGCAGTCAGGTAGCCTTGTTGCTGCTAGTGTTGGATGTGACCTATAGGAGCCAGCGCACAGGGTCACACACCAGCACCAGTACGGAGTAATAGCAGAAGCAGTCAGGTAGCCTTGTTGCTGCTAGTGTTGTACATGACCTATAGGTGCAAGCGCACAGGGTCACACACCAGCACCAGTATGGAGCAATAGCAGAAGCAGTCAGGTAGCCTTGTTGCTGCAAGTGCTGTACATGACCTATGGGTGCAAGCGCACAGGGTCACACACCAGCACCAGTATGGAGCAATAGCAGAAGCAGTCAGGTAGCCTTGTTGCTGCTAGTGTTATAAGTGACCTATAGGAGCCAGCGCACAGGGTCACACACCGGCACCAGTAAGGAGTAATAGCAGAAGCAGTCAGGTAGCCTTGTTGCTGCTAGTGTTGGATGTGACCTATAGGAGCCAGCGCACAGGGTCACACACCAGCACCAGTACGGAGTAATAGCAGAAGCAGTCAGGTAGCCTTGTTGCTGCTAGTGTTGTACATGACCTATAGGTGCAAGCGCACAGGGTCACACACCAGCACCAGTATGGAGCAATAGCAGAAGCAGTCAGGTAGCCTTGTTGCTGCTAGTGCTGTACATGACCTATGGGTGCAAGCGCACAGGGTCACACACCAGCACCAGTATGGAGCAATAGCAGAAGCAGTCAGGTAGCCTTGTTGCTGCTAGTGTTATATGTGACCTATAGGAGCCAGCGCACAGGGTCACACACCGGCACCAGTAAGGAGTAATAGCAGAAGCAGTCAGGTAGCCTTGTTGCTGCTAGTGTTGTACATGACCTATAGGTGCAAGCGCACTGGGTCACACACCAGCACCAGTATGAAGCAATAGCAGAAGCAGTCAGGTAGCCTTGTTGCTGCTAGTGTTGTACATGACCTATGGGTGCAAGCGCACAGGGTCACATACCAGCACCAGTATGGAGCAATAGGAGAAGCAGTCAGGTAGCCTTGTTGCTAATAGTGTGGGGTGTGACCTATAGGTGCAAGCGCACAGGGTCACACACCAGCACCAGTATGGAGCAATAGCAGAAGTAGTCAGGTAGCCTTCTTGCTGCTAGTTTTGTATGTGACTTATAGGAGCCAGCGCACAGGGTCACACACCAGCACCAGAATGGAGCAATAGTAGAAGCAGTCAGGTATCCTTGTTGCTAATAGTGTTGGATGTGACCTATAGGTGCCAGCATGCAGGGTCACACCCCAGCACCAGTATGGAGCAATAGCAGAAGCAGTCAGGTAGCCTTGTTGCTGCTAGTGTTGTACGTGACCTATAGGAGCCAGCGCACAGGGTCACACATCAGCACCAGTATGGAGCAATAGCAGAAGCAGTCAGGTAGCCTTGTTGCTGCTAGTGTTGTACATGACCTATGGGTGCAAGCGCACAGGGTTATACACCAGCACCAGTATGGAGCAATAGCAGAAGCAGTCAGGTAGCCTTGTTGCTGCTAGTGTTGGATGTGACCTATAGGTGCAAGCGCACAGGGTTACACACCAGCACCAGTAAGGAGCAATAGCAGAAGCAGTCAGGTAGTCTTGTTGCTGCTAGTGTTGTGTGTGACCTATAGGTGCAAGCGCACAGGGTCACACACCAGCATCAGTAAGGAGCAATAGCAGAAGTAGTCAGGTAGCCTTGTTGCTAATAGTGTTGGATGTGACCTATAGGTGCAAGAGCACAGGGTTACACACCATCACCAGTAAGAAGCAATAGCAGAAGCAGTCAGGTAGCCTTGTTGCTGCTAGTGTTGTATGTGACCTATAGGTGCAAGCGCACAGGGTCACACACCAGCACCAGTATGGAGCAATAGCAGAAGCAGTCAGGTAGCCTTGTTGCTGCTAGTGTTATATGTGACCTATAGGAGCCAGCGCACAGGGTCACACACCAGCACCAGTAAGGAGTAATAGCAGAAGCAGTCAGGTAGCCTTGTTGCTGCTAGTGTTGTACATGACCTATGGGTGCAAGCGCACAGGGTCACACACCAGCACCAGTATGGAGCAATAGCAGAAGCAGTCAGGTAGCCTTGTTGCTGCTAGTGTTGTACATGACCTATAGGTGCCAGCGCACAGGGTCATACACCAGCACCAGTAAGGAGCAATAGCAGAAGCAGTCAGGTAGCCTTGTTGCTGTTAGCGTTGGAGGTGACCTATAGGTGCAAGCGTACAGGGTCACATACCAGCACCAGTAAGGAGCAATAGCAGAAGCAGTCAGGTAGCCTTGTTGCTGTTAGCGTTAGAGGTGACCTATAGGTGCAAGCGTACAGGGTCACATACCAGCACCAGTATGGAGCAATAGCAGAAGTTATCAGGTAGCCTTGCTACTGCTAGTGTTGTACATGACCTATAGGTGCAAGCGCACAGGGTCACAAACTAGCACCAGTTTGGAGCAATAGCAGAAGTGGTCAGGTAGCCTTCTTGCTGCTAGTTTTGTATGTGACCTATAGGTGCCAGCGCACAGGGTCACACACCAGCACCAGTTTGGATCAATAGCAGAAGTAGTCAGGTAGCCTTGTTGCTGCTAGTTTTGTATGTGACCTATAGGTGCAAGCGCACAGGGTCACAAACCAGCACCAGTATGGAGCAATAGCAGAAGTAGTCAGGTAGCCTTGTTGCTGCTAGTGTTGTACATGACCTATAGGTGCCAGCGCACAGGGTCACACACCAGCACCAGTAAGAAGCAATAGCAGAAGCAGTCAGGTAGCCTTGTTGCTGCTAGAGTTGGATGTGACCTATAGGTGCAAGCGCACAGGGTCACACACCAGCACCAGCATGGAGCAATAGCAGAAGCAGTCAGGTAGCCTTGTTGCTGCTAGTGTTGTACATGACCTATAGGAGCCAGCGCACAGGGTCACACACCAGCACCAGTAAGAAGCAATAGCAGAAGCAGTCAGGTAGCCTTGTTGCTGCTAGAGTTGGATGTGACCTATAGGTGCCAGCGCACAGGGTCACACACCAGCACCAGTAAGAAGCAATAGCAGAAGCAGTCAGGTAGTCTTGTTGCTGCTAGTGTTAGATGTGACCTATAGGTGCAAGCGCACAGAATTACACCAGCACCAGTATGGACCAATAGCAGAAGCATTCAGGTAGCCTTGTTGCTGCTAGTGTTGGATGTGACCTATAGGAGCCAGCGCACAGGGTCACACACCAGCACCAGTATGGAGCAATAGCAGAAGCAGTCAGGTAGCCTTATTGCTGATAGTGTTGTATGTGACCTATAGGTGCCAGTGCACAGGGTCACACAGCAGCACCAGTATGGAACAATAGCAGAAGTAGTCAGGTAGCCTTGTTACTGCTAGTGTTGGATGTGACCTATAGGAGCCAGCGCACAGGGTCACACACCAGCACCAGTATGGAGCAATAGCAGAAGCAGTCAGGTAGCCTTATTGCTGATAGTGTTGTACGTGACCTATAGGTGCCAGTGCACAGGGTCACACACCAGCACCAGTATGGAGCAATAGCAGAAGCAGTCAGGTAGCCTTGTTGCTGCTAGTGTTGTATGTGACCTATAGGTGCAAGCTCACAGGGTTACACACCAGCACCAGTAAGAAGCAATTGCAGAAGCAGTCAGGTAGCCTTGTTGCTAATAGTGTTGTACGTGAACTAAAGGTGCAAGCACAGGGTCACACACCAGCACCAGTATGGACCAATAGCAGAAGCATTCAGGTAGTCTTGTTGCTGCTAGTGTTAGATGTGACCTATAGGTGCAAGCGCACAGAATCACACCAGCACCAGTATGGAGCAATAGCAGAAGCAGTCAGGTAGCCTTGTTGCTGCTAGTGTTGGATGTGACCTATAGGTGCAAGCGCACAGGGTCACACACCAGCACCAGTATGGAGCAATAGCAGAATCAGTCAGGTAGCCTTGTTGCTGCTAGTGTTGGATGTG
The DNA here is from genome assembly GCF_027579735.1 of Bombina bombina. Classification (NCBI taxonomy): domain Eukaryota; kingdom Metazoa; phylum Chordata; class Amphibia; order Anura; family Bombinatoridae; genus Bombina; species Bombina bombina. The sequence continues at coordinate 15,278,005 of NC_069500.1, forward strand.
ACCTATAGGTGCAAGCGCACAGGGTCACACACCAGCACCAGTATGGAGCAATAGCAGAAGCAGTCAGGTAGCCTTGCTACTGCTAGTGTTGTACGTGACCTATAGGTGCAAGAGCACAGGGTTACACACCAGCACCAGCGTGGAGCAATAGCAGAAGCAGTCAGGTAGCCTTGTTGCTGCTAGTGTTGTACATGACCTATAGGTGCAAGCGCACAGGGTCACACACCAGCACCAGTATGGAGCAATAGCAGAAGCAGTCAGGTAGCCTTGCTGCTGCTAGTGTTGTATGTGACCTATAGGTGCAAGCACACAGGGTCACACACCAGCACCAGTAAGGAGCAATAGCAGAAGCAGTCAGGTAGCCTTGTTACTGCTAGTGTTGTACATGACCTATAGGTGCAAGCGCACAGTGTCACACACAAGCAACAGTATGGAACAATAGCAGAAGCAGTCAGGTAGTCTTGTTACTGCTAGTGTTGTACATGACCTATAGGTGCAAGCGTACAGGGTCACACAACAACACCAGTAAGAAGCAATAGCAGAAGCAGTAAGGTAGCCTTGTTGCTGCTAGTGTTGGATGTGACCTATAGGAGCCAGCGCACAGGGTCACACACCAGCACCAGTATGGAGCAATAGCAGAAGCAGTCAGGTAGCCTTGTTGCTGCTAGTGTTGGATGTGACCTATAGGTGCAAGCGCACAGGGTCACACACCAGCACCTGTATAGAGCAATAGCAGAAGTAGTCAGGTAGCCTTGTTACTGCTAGTATTGTACGTTACCTATAGGTGCCAGCGCACAGGGTCACACACCAGCACCAGTATGGAGCAATAGCAGAAGCAGTCTGGTAGCCTTGTTGCTAATAGTATTTTTTGTGACCTATAGGTGCAAGTGCACAGGGTCACACCATCACCAGTATGGAGCAATAGCAGAAGCAGTCAGGTAGCCTTGATGCTGCTAGTGTTGGATGTGACCTATAGGAGCCAGCGCACAGGGTCACACACCAGCACCAGTATGGAGCAGTAGCAGAAGCAGTCAGGTAGCCTTGTTGCTGCTAGTGTTGGATGTGACCTATAGGAGCCAGCGCACAGGGTCACACACCAGCACCAGTATGGAGCAATAGTAGAAGCAGTCAGGTATCCTTGTTGCTAATAGTGTTGGATGTGACCTATAGGTGCCAGCGTACAGGGTCACACCCCAGCACCAGTATGGAGCAATAGCAGAAGCAGTCAGGTAGCCTTGTTGCTGCTAGTGTTGTACGTGACCTATAGGAGCCAGCGCACAGGGTCACACCCCAGCACCAGTAAGGAGCAATAGCAGACGCAGTCAGGTAGCCTTGTTGCTAATAGTGTTGGATGTGACCTATAGGTGCCAGCGCACGGGGTCACACCCCAGCACCAGTATGGAGCAATAGCAGAAGCAGTCAGGTAGCCTTGTTGCTGCTAGTGTTGTACATGACCTATAGGTGAAAGCGCACAGGGTTACACACCAGCACCAGTATGGAGCAATAGCAGAAGCAGTCAGGTAGTCTTGTTGCTGCTAGTGTTGTACATGACCTATAGGTGAAAGCGCACAGGGTTACACACCAGCACCAGTAAGGAGCAATAGCAGAAGTAGTCAGGTAGCCTTGTTGCTAATAGTGTTGGATGTGACCTATAGGTGCAAGAGCACAGGGTCGCACACCAGAACCAGTAAGAAGCAATAGCAGAAGCAGTCAGGTAGCCTTGTTGCTGCTAGTGTTGGATGTGACCTATAGGTGCAAGCGCACAGGGTCACACACCAGCACCAGTATGGAGCAATAGCAGAAGCAGTCAGGTAGCCTTGTTGCTGCTAGTGTTATATGTGACCTATAGGAGCCAGCGCACAGGGTCACACACCAGCACCAGTAAGGAGTAATAGCAGAAACAGTCAGGTAGCCTTGTTGCTGCTAGTGTTGTACATGACCTATGGGTGCAAGCGCACAGGGTCACACACCAGCACCAGTATGGAGCAATAGCAGAAGCAGTCAGGTAGCCTTGTTGCTGCTAGTGTTGTACATGACCTATGGGTGCAAGCGCACAGGGTCACATAACAGCACCAGTATGGAGCAATAGCAGAAGCAGTCAGGTAGCCTTGTTGCTGTTAGCGTTGGAGGTGACCTATAGGTGCAAGCGTACAGGGTCACATACCAGCACCAGTAAGGAGCAATAGCAGAAGCAGTCAGGTAGCCTTGTTGCTGTTAGCGTTGGAGGTGACCTATAGGTGCAAGCGTACAGGGTCACATACCAGCACCAGTATGGAGCAATAGCAGAAGTTATCAGGTAGCCTTGCTACTGCTAGTGTTGTACATGACCTATAGGTGCAAGCGCACAGGGTCACAAACTAGCACCAGTTTTGAGCAATTACAGAAGTAGTCAGGTAGCCTTGTTGCTGCTAGTTTTGTATGTGACCTATAGGTGCAAGCGCACAGGGTCACACACCAGCACCAGTATGGAGCAATAGCAGAAGTAGTCAGGTAGCCTTGTTGCTGCTAGTGTTGTACATGACCTATAGGTGCAAGCGCACAGGGCCACACACCAGCACCAGTAAGAAGCAATAGCAGAAGCAGTCAGGTAGCCTTGTTGCTGCTAGTGTTGGATGTGACCTATAGGTGCAAGCGCACAGGGTCACACACCAGCACCAGTATGGAGCAATAGCAGAAGCAGTCAGGTAGCCTTGTTGCTGCTAGTGTTGGATGTGACCTATAGGAGCCAGCGCACAGGGTCACACACCAGCACCAGTATGGAGCAATAGCAGAAGCAGTCAGGTAGCCTTATTGCTGATAGTGTTGTACGTGACCTATAGGTGCCAGTGCACAGGGTCACACAGCAGCACCAGTATGGAACAATAGCAGAAGTAGTCAGGTAGCCTTGTTACTGCTAGTGTTGGATGTGACCTATAGGAGCCAGCGCACAGGGTCACACACCAGCACCAGAATGGAGCAATAGCAGAAGCAGTCAGGTAGCCTTATTGCTGATAGTGTTGTACGTGACCTATAGGTGCCAGTGCACAGGGTCACACACCAGCACCAGTATGGAGCAATAGCAGAAGCAGTCAGGTAGCCTTGTTGCTGCTAGTGTTGTATGTGACCTATAGGTGCAAGCTCACAGGGTTACACACCAGCACCAGTAAGAAGCAATTGCAGAAGCAGTCAGGTAGCCTTGTTGCTGCTAGTGTTGTACGTGAACTAAAGGTGCAAGCACAGGGTCACACACCAGGACCAGTATGGACCAATAGCAGAAGCATTCAGGTAGTCTTGTTGCTGCTAGTGTTAGATGTGACCTATAGGTGCAAGCGCACAGAATCACACCAGCACCAGTATGGACCAATAGCAGAAGCATTCAGGTAGCCTTGTTGCTGCTAGTGTTGGATGTGACCTATAGGTGCAAGCGCACAGGGTCACACACCAGCACCAGTATGGAGCAATAGCAGAAGCAGTCAGGTAGCCTTGCTACTGCTAGTGTTGTACATTACCTATAGGTGCAAGAGCACAGGGTTACACACCAGCACCAGAGTGGAGCAATAGCAGAAGCAGTCAGGTAGCCTTGCTGCTGCTAGTGTTGTATGTGACCTATAGGTGCAAGAGCACAGGGTTACACACCAGCACCAGCGTGGAGCAATAGCAGAAGCAGTCAGGTAGCCTTGCTGCTGCTAGTGTTGTATGTGACCTATAGGTGCAAGCACACAGGGTCACACACCAGCACCAGTAAGGAGCAATAGCAGAAGCAGTCAGGTAGCCTTGTTACTGCTAGTGTTGTTCATGACCTATAGGTGCAAGCGCACAGGGTCACACACCAGCACTAGTAAGAAGCAATAGCAGAAGCAGTAAGGTAGCCTTGTTGCTGTTAGTTATGGATGTGACCTGTAGGTCCAAGCGCACAGGGTCACACTCCAGCACCAGTATGGACCAATAGCAGAAGCAGTCAGGTAGCCTTGTTGCTGCTAGTGTTGGATGTGACCTATAGGAGCCAGCGCACAGGGTCACACACCAGCACCAGTATGGAACAATAGCAGAAGCAGTCAGGTAGCCTTGTTGCTGTTAGTGTTGGATGTGACCTATAGGTGCAAGCGCACAGGGTCACACACCAGCACCTGTATAGAGCAATAGCAGAAGTAGTCAGGTAGCCTTGTTACTGCTAGTATTGTACGTTACCTATAGGTGCCAGCGCACAGGGTCACACACCAGCACCAGTATGGAGCAATAGCAGAAGCAGTCAGGTAGCCTTGATGCTGCTAGTGTTGGATGTGACCTATAGGAGCCAGGGCACAGGGTCACACACCAGCACCAGTATGGAGCAGTAGCAGAAGCAGTCAGGTAGCCTTGATGCTGCTAGTGTTGGATGTGACCTATAGGAGCCAGCGCACAGGGTCACACACCAGCACCAGTATGGAGCAATAGTAGAAGCAGTCAGGTATCCTTGTTGTTAATAGTGTTGGATGTGACCTATAGGTGCCAGCGTACAGGGTCACACCCCAGCACCAGTATGGAGCAATAGCAGAAGCAGTCAGGTAACCTTGTTGCTGCTAGTGTTGTACGTGACCTATAGGAGCCAGCGCACAGGGTCACACCCCAGCACCAGTAAGGAGCAATAGCAGAAGCAGTCTGGTAGCCTTGTTGCTAATAGTATTTTTTGTGACCTATAGGTGCAAGTGCACAGGGTCACACCATCACCAGTATGGAGCAATAGCAGAAGCAGTCAGGTAGCCTTGATGCTGCTAGTGTTTGATGTGACCTATAGGAGCCAGCGCACAGGGTCACACACCAGCACCAGTATGGAGCAGTAGCAGAAGCAGTCAGGTAGCCTTGATGCTGCTAGTGTTGGATGTGACCTATAGGAGCCAGCGCACAGGGTCACACACCAGCACCAGTATGGAGCAATAGTAGAAGCAGTCAGGTATCCTTGTTGCTAATAGTGTTGGATGTGACCTATAGGTGCCAGCGTACAGGGTCACACCCCAGCACCAGTATGGAGCAATAGCAGAAGCAGTCAGGTAGCCTTGTTGCTGCTAGTGTTGTACGTGACCTATAGGAGCCAGCGCACAGGGTCACACCCCAGCACCAGTAAGGAGCAATAGCAGAAGCAGTCAGGTAGCCTTGTTGCTAATAGTGTTGGATGTGACCTATAGGTGCCAGCGCACGGGGTCACACCCCAGCACCAGTATGGAGCAATAGCAGAAGCAGTCAGGTAGCCTTGTTGCTGCTAGTGTTGTACATGACCTATAGGTGAAAGCGCACAGGGTTACACACCAGCACCAGTATGGAGCAATAGCAGAAGCAGTCAGGTAGTCTTGTTGCTGCTAGTGTTGTACATGACCTATAGGTGAAAGCGCACAGGGTTACACACCAGCACCAGTAAGGAGCAATAGCAGAAGTAGTCAGGTAGCCTTGTTGCTAATAGTGTTGGATGTGACCTATAGGTGCAAGAGCACAGGGTCGCACACCAGAACCAGTAAGAAGCAATAGCAGAAGCAGTCAGGTAGCCTTGTTGCTGCTAGTGTTGGATGTGACCTATAGGTGCAAGCGCACAGGGTCACACACCAGCACCAGTATGGAGCAATAGCAGAAGCAGTCAGGTAGCCTTGTTGCTGCTAGTGTTATATGTGACCTATAGGAGCCAGCGCACAGGGTCACACACCAGCACCAGTAAGGAGTAATAGCAGAAACAGTCAGGTAGCCTTGTTGCTGCTAGTGTTGTACATGACCTATGGGTGCAAGCGCACAGGGTCACATAACAGCACCAGTATGGAGCAATAGCAGAAGCAGTCAGGTAGCCTTGTTGCTGCTAGTGTTGTACATGACCTATAGGTGCCAGCGCACAGGGTCACACACCAGCACCAGTAAGGAGCAATAGCAGAAGCAGTCAGGTAGCCTTGTTGCTGTTAGCGTTGGAGGTGACCTATAGGTGCAAGCGTACAGGGTCACATACCAGCACCAGTAAGGAGCAATAGCAGAAGCAGTCAGGTAGCCTTGTTGCTGTTAGCGTTGGAGGTGACCTATAGGTGCAAGCGTACAGGGTCACATACCAGCACCAGTATGGAGCAATAGCAGAAGTTATCAGGTAGCCTTGCTACTGCTAGTGTTGTACATGACCTATAGGTGCAAGCGCACAGGGTCACAAACTAGCACCAGTTTTGAGCAATTACAGAAGTAGTCAGGTAGCCTTGTTGCTGCTAGTTTTGTATGTGACCTATAGGTGCCAGCGCACAGGGTCACACACCAGCACCAGTTTGGAGCAATAGCAGAAGTAGTCAGGTAGCCTTGTTGCTGCTAGTTTTGTATGTGACCTATAGGTGCAAGCGCACAGGGTCACACACCAGCACCAGTATGGAGCAATAGCAGAAGTAGTCAGGTAGCCTTGTTGCTGCTAGTGTTGTACATGACCTATAGGTGCAAGCGCACAGGGCCACACACCAGCACCAGTAAGAAGCAATAGCAGAAGCAGTCAGGTAGCCTTGTTGCTGCTAGTGTTGTATGTGACCTATAGGTGCAAGCGCACAGGGTCACACACCAGCACCAGCATGGAGCAATAGCAGAAGCAGTCAGGTAGCCTTGTTGCTGCTAGTGTTGGATGTGACCTATAGGAGCCAGCGCACAGGGTCACACACCAGCACCAGTATGGAGCAATAGCAGAAGCAGTCAGGTAGCCTTATTGCTGATAGTGTTGTACGTGACCTATAGGTGCCAGTGCACAGGGTCACACAGCAGCACCAGTATGGAACAATAGCAGAAGTAGTCAGGTAGCCTTGTTACTGCTAGTGTTGGATGTGACCTATAGGAGCCAGCGCACAGGGTCACACACCAGCACCAGAATGGAGCAATAGCAGAAGCAGTCAGGTAGCCTTATTGCTGATAGTGTTGTACGTGACCTATAGGTGCCAGTGCACAGGGTCACACACCAGCACCAGTATGGAGCAATAGCAGAAGCAGTCAGGTAGCCTTGTTGCTGCTAGTGTTGTATGTGACCTATAGGTGCAAGCTCACAGGGTTACACACCAGCACCAGTAAGAAGCAATTGCAGAAGCAGTCAGGTAGCCTTGTTGCTGCTAGTGTTGTACGTGAACTAAAGGTGCAAGCACAGGGTCACACACCAGGACCAGTATGGACCAATAGCAGAAGCATTCAGGTAGTCTTGTTGCTGCTAGTGTTAGATGTGACCTATAGGTGCAAGCGCACAGGGTCACACACCAGCACCAGTATGGAGCAATAGCAGAAGCAGTCAGGTAGCCTTGTTGCTGCTAGTGTTGGATGTGACCTATAGGTGCAAGCGCACAGGGTCACACACCAGCACCAGTATGGAGCAATAGCAGAATCAGTCAGGTAGCCTTGTTGCTGCTAGTGTTGGATGTGACCTATAGGTGCAAGCGCACAGGGTCACACACCAGCACCAGTATGGAGCAATAGCAGAAGCAGTCAGGTAGCCTTGCTACTGCTAGTGTTGTACATGACCTATAGGTGCAAGAGCACAGGGTTACACACCAGCACCAGCGTGGAGCAATAGCAGAAGCAGTCAGGTAGCCTTGCTGCTGCTAGTGTTGTATGTGACCTATAGGTGCAAGCACACAGGGTCACACACCAGCACCAGTAAGGAGCAATAGCAGAAGCAGTCAGGTAGCCTTGTTACTGCTAGTGTTGTACATGACCTATAGGTGCAAGCGCACAGTGTCACACACAAGCAACAGTATGGAACAATAGCAGAAGCAGTCAGGTAGTCTTGTTACTGCTAGTGTTGTACATGACCTATAGGTGCAAGCGTACAGGGTCACACAACAACACCAGTAAGAAGCAATAGCAGAAGCAGTAAGGTAGCCTTGTTGCTGTTAGTTATGGATGTGACCTGTAGGTCCAAGCGCACAGGGTCACACTCCAGCACCAGTATGGACCAATAGCAGAAGCAGTCAGGTAGCCTTGTTGCTGCTAGTGTTGGATGTGACCTATAGGAGCCAGCGCACAGGGTCACACACCAGCACCAGTATGGAACAATAGCAGAAGCAGTCAGGTAGCCTTGTTGCTGCTAGTGTTGGATGTGACCTATAGGTGCAAGCGCACAGGGTCACACACCAGCACCTGTATAGAGCAATAGCAGAAGTAGTCAGGTAGCCTTGTTACTGCTAGTATTGTACGTTACCTATAGGTGCCAGCGCACAGGGTCACACACCAGCACCAGTATGGAGCAATAGCAGAAGCAGTCAGGTAGCCTTGATGCTGCTAGTGTTGGATGTGACCTATAGGAGCCAGCGCACAGGGTCACACACCAGCACCAGTATGGAGCAATAGCAGAAGCAGTCAGGTAGCCTTGATGCTGCTAGTGTTGGATGTGACCTATAGGAGCCAGCGCACAGGGTCACACACCAGCACCAGTATGGAGCAATAGTAGAAGCAGTCAGGTATCCTTGTTGTTAATAGTGTTGGATGTGACCTATAGGTGCCAGCGTACAGGGTCACACCCCAGCACCAGTATGGAGCAATAGCAGAAGCAGTCAGGTAACCTTGTTGCTGCTAGTGTTGTACGTGACCTATAGGAGCCAGCGCACAGGGTCACACCCCAGCACCAGTAAGGAGCAATAGCAGAAGCAGTCTGGTAGCCTTGTTGCTAATAGTATTTTTTGTGACCTATAGGTGCAAGTGCACAGGGTCACACCATCACCAGTATGGAGCAATAGCAGAAGCAGTCAGGTAGCCTTGATGCTGCTAGTGTTTGATGTGACCTATAGGAGCCAGCGCACAGGGTCACACACCAGCACCAGTATGGAGCAGTAGCAGAAGCAGTCAGGTAGCCTTGATGCTGCTAGTGTTGGATGTGACCTATAGGAGCCAGCGCACAGGGTCACACACCAGCACCAGTATGGAGCAATAGCAGACGCAGTCAGGTATCCTTGTTGCTAATAGTGTTGGATGTGACCTATAGGTGCCAGCGTACAGGGTCACACCCCAGCACCAGTATGGAGCAATAGCAGAAGCAGTCAGGTAGCCTTGTTGCTGCTAGTGTTGTACGTGACCTATAGGAGCCAGCGCACAGGGTCACACCCCAGCACCAGTAAGGAGCAATAGCAGACGCAGTCAGGTAGCCTTGTTGCTAATAGTGTTGGATGTGACCTATAGGTGCCAGCGCACGGGGTCACACCCCAGCACCAGTATGGAGCAATAGCAGAAGCAGTCAGGTAGCCTTGTTGCTGCTAGTGTTGTACATGACCTATAGGTGCAAGCGCACAGGGTCACACACCAGCACCAGTATGGAGCAATAGCAGAAGCAGTCAGGTAGTCTTGTTGCTGCTAGTGTTGTACATGACCTATAGGTGAAAGCGCACAGGGTTACACACCAGCACCAGTAAGGAGCAATAGCAGAAGTAGTCAGGTAGCCTTGTTGCTAATAGTGTTGGATGTGACCTATAGGTGCAAGAGCACAGGGTCGCACACCAGAACCAGTAAGAAGCAATAGCAGAAGCAGTCAGGTAGCCTTGTTGCTGCTAGTGTTGGATGTGACCTATAGGTGCAAGCGCACAGGGTCACACACCAGCACCAGTATGGAGCAATAGCAGAAGCAGTCAGGTAGCCTTGTTGCTGCTAGTGTTATATGTGACCTATAGGAGCCAGCGCACAGGGTCACACACCAGCACCAGTAAGGAGTAATAGCAGAAACAGTCAGGTAGCCTTGTTGCTGCTAGTGTTGTACATGACCTATGGGTGCAAGCGCACAGGGTCACACACCAGCACCAGTATGGAGCAATAGCAGAAGCAGTCAGGTAGCCTTGTTGCTGCTAGTGTTGTACATGACCTATGGGTGCAAGCGCACAGGGTCACATAACAGCACCAGTATGGAGCAATAGCAGAAGCAGTCAGGTAGCCTTGTTGCTGCTAGTGTTGTACATGACCTATAGGTGCCAGCGCACAGGGTCACACACCAGCACCAGTAAGGAGCAATAGCAGAAGCAGTCAGGTAGCCTTGTTGCTGTTAGCGTTGGAGGTGACCTATAGGTGCAAGCGTACAGGGTCACATACCAGCACCAGTAAGGAGCAATAGCAGAAGCAGTCAGGTAGCCTTGTTGCTGTTAGCGTTGGAGGTGACCTATAGGTGCAAGCGTACAGGGTCACATACCAGCACCAGTATGGAGCAATAGCAGAAGTTATCAGGTAGCCTTGCTACTGCTAGTGTTGTACATGACCTATAGGTGCAAGCGCACAGGGTCACAAACTAGCACCAGTTTTGAGCAATTACAGAAGTAGTCAGGTAGCCTTGTTGCTGCTAGTTTTGTATGTGACCTATAGGTGCCAGCGCACAGGGTTACACACCAGCACCAGTTTGGAGCAATAGCAGAAGTAGTCAGGTAGCCTTGTTGCTGCTAGTTTTGTATGTGACCTATAGGTGCAAGCGCACAGGGTCACACACCAGCACCAGTATGGAGCAATAGCAGAAGTAGTCAGGTAGCCTTGTTGCTGCTAGTGTTGTACATGACCTATAGGTGCAAGCGCACAGGGCCACACACCAGCACCAGTAAGAAGCAATAGCAGAAGCAGTCAGGTAGCCTTGTTGCTGCTAGTGTTGGATGTGACCTATAGGTGCAAGCGCACAGGGTCACACACCAGCACCAGCATGGAGCAATAGCAGAAGCAGTCAGGTAGCCTTGTTGCTGCTAGTGTTGGATGTGACCTATAGGAGCCAGCGCACAGGGTCACACACCAGCACCAGTATGGAGCAATAGCAGAAGCAGTCAGGTAGCCTTATTGCTGATAGTGTTGTACGTGACCTATAGGTGCCAGTGCACAGGGTCACACACCAGCACCAGTATGGAGCAATAGCAGAAGCAGTCAGGTAGCCTTGTTGCTGCTAGTGTTGTATGTGACCTATAGGTGCAAGCTCACAGGGTTACACACCAGCACCAGTAAGAAGCAATTGCAGAAGCAGTCAGGTAGCCTTGTTGCTGCTAGTGTTGTACGTGAACTAAAGGTGCAAGCACAGGGTCACACACCAGCACCAGTATGGAGCAATAGCAGAAGCAGTCAGGTAGCCTTGCTACTGCTAGTGTTGTACATGACCTATAGGTGCAAGAGCACAGGGTTACACACCAGCACCAGCGTGGAGCAATAGCAGAAGCAGTCAGGTAGCCTTGCTGCTGCTAGTGTTGTATGTGACCTATAGGTGCAAGCACACAGGGTCACACACCAGCACCAGTAAGGAGCAATAGCAGAAGCAGTCAGGTAGCCTTGTTGCTGCTAGTGTTGTACATGACCTATAGGTGCAAGCGCACAGTGTCACACACAAGCAACAGTATGGAACAATAGCAGAAGCAGACAGGTAGTCTTGTTACTGCTAGTGTTGTACATGACCTATAGGTGCAAGCGTACAGGGTCACACAACAACACCAGTAAGAAGCAATAGCAGAAGCAGTAAGGTAGCCTTGTTGCTGTTAGTTATGGATGTGACCTGTAGGTCCAAGCGCACAGGGTCACACTCCAGCACCAGTATGGACCAATAGCAGAAGCAGTCAGGTAGCCTTGTTGCTGCTAGTGTTGGATGTGACCTATAGGAGCCAGCGCACAGGGTCACACACCAGCACCAGTATGGAACAATAGCAGAAGCAGTCAGGTAGCCTTGTTGCTGCTAGTGTTGGATGTGACCTATAGGTGCAAGCGCACAGGGTCACACACCAGCACCTGTATAGAGCAATAGCAGAAGTAGTCAGGTAGCCTTGTTACTGCTAGTATTGTACGTTACCTATAGGTGCCAGCGCACAGGGTCACACACCAGCACCAGTATGGAGCAATAGCAGAAGCAGTCAGGTAGCCTTGATGCTGCTAGTGTTGGATGTGACCTATAGGAGCCAGTGCACAGGGTCACACACCAGCACCAGTAAGGAGCAATAGCAGAAGTAGTCAGGTAGCCTTGTTGCTAATAGTGTTGGATGTGACCTATAGGTGCAAGAGCACAGGGTTACACACCATCACCAGTAAGAAGCAATAGCAGAAGCAGTCAGGTAGCCTTGTTGCTGCTAGTGTTGGATGTGACCTATAGGAGCCAGTGCACAGGGTCACACACCAGCAACAGTATGAAACAATAGCAGAAGCAGTCAGGTAGCCTTGTTGCTGCTAGTGTTATATGTGACCTATAGGAGCCAGCGCACAGGGTCACACACCAGCACCAGTAAGGAGTAATAGCAGAAGCAGTCAGGTAGTCTTGTTGCTGCTAGTGTTGGATGCGACTTATAGGTGCAAGCGCACAGGGTCACACACCAGCACCAGTATGGAGCAATAGCAGAAGCAGTCAGGTAGCCTTGTTGCTGCTAGTGTTGTATGTGACCTATAGGTGCAAGCTCACAGGGTTACACACCAGCACCAGTATGGAGCAATAGCAGAAGTAGTCAGGTAGCCTTGTTACTGCTAGTGTTGTACATGACCTATAGGTGCAAGTGCACAGGGTCACACACCAGCACCAGTAAGGAGCAATAGCAGAAGCAGTCAGGTAGTCTTGTTGCTGTTAGTGTTGGATGTGACCTACAGGAGCCAGCGCACAGGGTCACACACCAGCACCAGTATGGAGTAATAGCAGAAGTAGTCAGGTAGCCTTGTTGCTGATAGTGTTGTACGTGACCTATAGGTGCCAGTGCACAGGGTCACACACCAGCACCAGTATGGAGCAATAGCAGAAGCAGTCAGGTAGCCTTGTTGCTGTTAGCGTTGGAGGTGACCTATAGGTGCAAGCGTACAGGGTCACACACCAGGACCAGTATGGAGCAATAGCAGAAGCAGTCAGGTAGCCTTGTTGCTGTTAGCGTTGGAGGTGACCTATAGGTGCAAGCGTACAGGGTAACACACCAGCACCAGTATGGAGCAATGGCAGATGCAGTCAGGTAGTCTTGTTGCTGCTAGTGTTAGATGTGACCTACAGGTGCAAGCGCACAGGGTCACACACCAGCACCAGTATGGAGCAATAGCAGAAGCAGTCAGGTAGCCTTGTTGCTAATAGTGTGGGGTGTGACCTATAGGTGCAAGCGCACAGGGTCACACACCAGCACCAGTATGGAACAATAGCAGAAGTAGTCAGGTAGCCTTGTTACTGCTAGTGTTGTATGAGACCTATAGGTGCAAGTGCACAGGGTCACACACCAGCACCAGTATGGAGCAATAGCAGAAGCAGTCAGGTAGCCTTGTTGCTAATAGTGTGGGGTGTGACCTATAGGTGCAAGCGCACAGGGCCACACACCAGCACCAGTATGGAACAATAGCAGAAGTAGTCAGGTAGTCTTGTTACTGCTAGTGTTGGATGTGACCTATAGGAGCCAGCGCACAGGGTCACACACAAGCACCAGTAAGGAGTAATAGCAGAAGCAGTCAGGTAGCCTTGTTGCTGATAGTGTTGTACATGACCTATAGGTGCAAGCGCACAGGGTCACACACAAGCACCAGTAAGGAGTAATAGCAGAAGCAGTCAGGTAGCCTTGTTGCTGTTACTGTTGTACGTGACCTATAGGAGCCAGCGCACAGGGTCACTCACCAGCACCAGTATGGAGCAATAGCAGAAGCAATCAGGTAGCCTTGTTGCTGCTAGTGTTGGATGTGACATATAGGTGCAAACACACAGGGTTACACACCAGTAGGGTTGCCACCTCAGCCATGTTTTCCTGAACACTTATGTTTTACACATGCTACAGGGTGTGCAGGGAGGAACATGTATTGTGTTTCTGGACAGCACTATTCATATTCCTCCCTGCACACCCTGCAGCATGTGTAACTTATAAGTGTTCTGTATTTTAAGGGACGGGTGGCAACCCTACACACCAGCACCAGTATGGAGCAATAGCAGAAGCAGTCAGGTAGCCTTGTTGCTGTTACTGTTGTACGTGACCTATAGGTGCAAGCGCAGAGGGTCACACACCAGCACCAGTATGGAGCAATAGCAGAAGCATTCAGGTAGCCTTGTTGCTGCTAGTGTTGGATGTGACCTATAGGTGCAAGCGCACAGGGTTACACACCAGCACCAGTATGGAGCAATAGCAGAAGCAGTCAGGTAGCCTTGTTGCTGCTAGTGTTGTATGTGACCTATAGGTGCAAGTGCACAGGGTCACACACCAGCACCAGTAAGGAGCAATAGCAGAAGCAGTCAGGTAGCCTTGTTGCTGCTAGTGTTGTATGTGACCTATAGGTGCAAGTGCACAGGGTCACACACCAGCACCAGTAAGGAGCAATAGCAGAAGCAGTCAGGTAGCCTTGTTGTTGCTAGTGTTGGATGTGACCTATAGGAGCCAGCGCACAGGGTCACACACCAGCACCAGTATGGAACAATAGCAGAAACAGTCAGGTAGCCTTGTTGCTGCTAGTGTTGTATGTGACCTATAGGTGCAAGCACACAGGGTCATACACCAGCACCAGTATGGAGCAATAGCAGAAGCGGTCAGGTAGCCTTGTTGCTGTTTCTGTTGTACGTGACCTATAGGAGCCAGCGCACAGGGTCACACAAAAGCAACAGTATGGAGCAATAGCAGAAGCAGTCAGGTAGCCTTGTTGCTGCTAGTGTTGTATGTGACCTATAGGTACAAGCGCACAGGGTTACACACAAGCACCAGTAAGAAGCAATAGCAGAAGCAGTCAGGTAGCCTTGTTGCTGTTAGTGTTGTATGTCACCTATAGGTGCAAGCGCACAGGGTCACACACCAGCACCAGTATGGAGCAATAGCAGAAGTAGTCAGGTAGCCTTGTTGCTGCTAGTGTTGTTTATGACCTATAGGTGCAAGCGTACAGGGTCACACACCAGCACTAGTATGGAACAATAGCAGAAGCAGTCAGGTAGCCTTGTTGCTGCTAGTGTTGTACATGACCTATAGTTGCAAGCGCACAGGGTCACACACCAGCACCAGTATGGAAAAATAGCAGAAGCAGTCAGGTAGCCTTGTTACTGATAGTGTTGTACATGACCTATAGGTGTAAGCACACAGGGTCACACACTAGCACCAGTAAGAAGCAATAGCAGAAGTAGTCAGGTAGCCTTGTTGCTGTTAGTGTTGGATGTGACCTATAGGTGCAAGCGCACAGGGTTACACACCAGCACCAGTAAGAAGCAATAGCAGAAGTAGTCAGGTAGCCTTGTTGCTGCTAGTGTTGTGTGTGACCTATAGGTGGAAGCGCACAGGGTCACACACCAGCACCAGTATGGAACAATAGCAGAAGTAGTCAGGTAGCCTTGTTACTGCTAGCGTTGGATGTGACCTATAGGTGCCAGCGCACAGGGTCACACACCAGCACCAGTATGGAGTAATAGCAGAAGCAGTCAGGTAGCCTTGTTGCTGATAGTGTTGTACGTGACCTATAGGTGCCAGCGCACAGGGTCACACACCAGCACCAGTATGGAGTAATAGCAGAAGCAGTCAGGTAGCCTTGTTGCTGCTAGTGTTGGATGTGACCTATAGGTGCAAGCGCACAGGGTTACACACCAGCACCAGTAAGGAGCAATAGCAGAAGCAGTCAGGTAGCCTTGTTGCTGTTAGTGTTGGATGGGACCTAAAGGAGGCAGAGTACAGGGTCACACCCCAGCACCAACCAAAGCTCTCATATCCCCCTCTGCCAAATATGTTTAGTGAAACTAGCAGTGGATTTTTCCAATTTCCTTATAATTATATTATTTGCTTAATTCTCTTAAATTAATTCTCTTTTGCTGATTAGTGGCTGAACATTTATGTCTTTTGTCATTGGCTCATCTAATGTGTCCAGCTAGCACTCACTAGTGCACTGCTGCTTCTTCAGCAAAGGATATCAAGAGAATGGAGCAAATGTGATACTATAAGTAAATTAGAAAGTTGTTTAAAATTGTATGTTTTATCTGATGTTTGTTTCATGCCCCATTGATTAGACTTAAAAAATAAAAAATACAGTGCATAAAAGAATTTTTTTTTAAAAATGAAATAAAATAAAAAATGCCATAACAATTATGTTATAGGTAATTATGTCAAAAGCATATTCATTAATTAGCAAATTGAATAAGAATATTCGTATAAAATTAATTTATTTAAATTAATTTTGTACAAATCAGAACAAATGATTGTAATAATTACACGATTTAATGATAAACTCTGCGCTCTCTTTTTGAAACAGGTTGCTGGAGTATAAAAGGCCCAGATGCCATCACAATCCCCTATGGAGCCTCCTTATCGGTGAGCTGCAGTTACGACAAATACTACACAAGTTACATAAAGTATTTCTGTAAGGGGGGCACCCGGAACTCCTGTAAAACCTTAATTTCATCAGACAGATCCAACTGGGGGATCAATGACAGACTTTCTTTGGAGGACAATTTCACCCAATTCAGTGTCACAATGCAGAATATGGAGCCACAGGATTCTGGCACTTACCAGTGTGGTATAGAATTTGTTGGCCTTGATAAAATGCACCCAATCAGGGTGACCGTCCTGCCAGGTAAATACTGACAAGCATTTTGCTTTTTTTTCCCCTTTAATTTCACAAAGACAAGGATAGAATAATAATATTTTAAAAATTAACAGACAAAAATATTGTATTATAAAATTTTCCAGGGGCCAATGCTGGTAATCAACCCAATCAGCAACAGAATAGGTAAGGGCAAGGCCATAGAGCAGTCCAGATAGTCAAGCCAGGGTTCAATGCCAGTAATCAGACCAATCAGTAAACACAGCAGGTAAGGACAAGACAATAGAGTAGTCCAGATAGCCTATCCAGAGGTTAATACCAGTAATCAGTTTGATCAGCAAACACAGCAGGTAAGGGCCAGGTAATAGTTCAGACCAGATAGCCAAGCCAGGGGTCTATACCAGTAATCAGTCCAATCAGCAGACAAAGCAGGTAAGGACAAGACAATAGAGTAGTCCAGATAGCCTATCCAGAGGTTAATGACAGTAATCAGTTTGATCAGCAAACACAGCAGGTAAGGGCCAGGTAATAGTTCAGACCAGATAGCCAAGCCAGGGGTCTATACCAGTAATCAGTCCAATCAGCAAAACACAGCAGGTAAGGGCAAGGCGATAGTTCAGACCAGATAGCCAAGCCAGGGGTCTATACCAGTAATCAGTCCAATCAGCAAAACACAGCAGGTAAGGGCAAGACAATAGAGCAGTCCAGATAGCCTAGCCAGAGGTTAATGCCAGTAATCAGTTTGATCAGCAAACACAGCAGGTAAGGGCCAGGTAATAGTTCAGACCAGATAGCTAAGCCAGAGGTCTATACCAGTAATCAGTCCAATCAGCAAAACACAGCAGGCAAGGGCAAGGCAATAGTTCAGACCAGATAGCCAAGCCAGGGGTCAATACCAGTAATCAGTCCAATCAGCAAACACAGCAGGTAAGAGCAAGGCAATAGAGAAGTCCAAATAGCCAAACCAGGGGTCGATAACAGTAATCGGGTAAATCAGCAAACACTGCAGTAAGGGCAAGGCAATAGAACAGTCCAGATAGCCAAGCCATGGGCCAATGCAAGCAATCAGTCTGATCAGCAGACACAACAGGTAAGGGCAAGGTAACAGAGCAGTCCAGATAGTCAAGCCAGGGGTCAATGCCAGTAATCAGTTAAATCAGCAAACACTGCAGTAAGGGCAAGGCCATAGAGCAGTGCAGATATCCAAGCCAGGGGTCAATGCTAGTAATCAGCTCGATCATCAAACACAGCAGGTAAGGACAAGGCAATAGAGCAGTCCAGATACCCAAGCCAGGGGTCAATGGCAGTAATCAGTCTGATCAGCAGACACAGCAGGTAAGGGCAAGGCCATAGAGCAGATTTTCTTAGAGTTGTCTTTGGACTTTTTTCAGTTTAACCACATTATAGTTCTCTCTATTGATCTTGCTACAAAATTTAGACATGAAGGTATCTAAATAAACCATTAATTAATGGTTAATATTAAGTTTGCCTGTTCCAAAGACCTCTCATCAAAAACTAGGGCTTTCACATATCTTTCCTGGCCAGACATGACTAGATCAGTATTATAAGGGGAATCTCAGGTACAAAACCTGATTACGTATAATAACATTAATTGTTTTCCTTATGTAATCATTTCTTCAAACTTACATTGACATATGTAGTATCGAGAGATAAATTGATTTTTTATTCTTCTGGTATAAAAAAAATGTTGTGACACAATTATCTGAATTTAAGCCACCTGGTTTTGCACAAGACCTAATTCAAGGTCATAAAAGGTGATAATAGTGCCAATATACATAAGGATATAGATAAGGACATAAATTGCAGATATTTTTTGCTCTGGTAAGATTACAGAAAATTATTAGCTAAAATATTTTGGGCTAGATTATAAGTGTCATGCTATTGTTAGCATGAATGCGATATAAGAACATTGCGGGTGTGTTAATTTGCAGCTTGCGGTAACAATTAGCGTTCGGAAAATTAACCAGAGATCCAATCTTTTTATTTTTAAATAAAAAAAAAATGCACTAGGCAGTTTTGGGGGTTTAAAGTTGGTGGGAGTGGGGTCTTAGGCACCTTAGTAGAGCGCTGAGGTGTAGAGCTCTCCTGTTTTTAGTTTATGAGACTAAAATGACATAAAGGGGCCCATCTATCAAGCTCCGAATGCAGCTTGAGGCCCCGTGTTTCTGGAGAGCCTTCAGGCTCACCAGAAACAGCAGTTATGAAGCAGAGGTCTAAAGACACCGCCGCAATTCGACCCGATCGAGTACGATCGGGTTGATTGACACTCCCTTGCTGGCGGCTGATTGGCCGCGAGTCTGCAGGGGGCGGTATTGCACCAGCAGCTCACAACAGAATCACAGCTCACTCCACTAGGGCTGTTTCTTCTTCTTGGGCTTTAAACAATGAAGCTTCTGTGGAACAGGTTTGCAAGGCTGCAACTTGGTCCTTTGCATACTTTTTCCAAATTTTATAAATTTTATACTTTTGCTTCAGCTGAGGCTTCTTTTGGGAGAAAGGTTCTTCTGTTTAGGTTACCTGTCTTTTTACTCCCTAGTCCTCCGTGTCCTTTAGCTTGGGTATTGGTTCCCAACAGTAATTGAGGACGCTGTGGTCTCACCATATCTTAGGAAAGAAAACAAAATGTATGCTTACCTGGTACATTTCTTTTTTTCCGGATATGGTGAGTCCACGGCCCCACCCTGTATTTCTAAGACAGTTTTTTTTTACTAAACCTCAGACACCTCTACACCTTGTATTTCTTCTTTTCTCCAAATGAATGACTGGGGATTGTGGGAAGGGAAGTGATACTTAATAGCTCTTGCTGTGGTGCTCTTTGCCTCCTCCTACTGGCCAGGAGTGATATTCCCAACAGTAATTGAGGACGCGGTGGACTCACCATATCCGGAAATAAATAAATTTATCAGGTAAGCATACATTTTGTTTTTGTATAGTATCATACATTTATGTTCCTATCCATATTTGCATTAGCATTTACATACTGACCAAAATTATCGTTATTTGTATGTATTCCAATCTTGATGACTGTATGCATGATTTTGCTTATGCCTATGTTTATTTTCTTTCCCATTTATTTTCTTTCCCATTGCTTTCCATGATTTAATTGAATATAACCGTGTAAACTTTTTAACTCTTGTAAATCTGGTAGAGATTATTCCATCACGAACCTAAGTACTAATTAATGTATATAACTTTGCTGCATTGCCCTTGTTGTAATTACCCTACGTGTATGTAGGTATCAGCCAATAGAATGTCAGTTATTTCTTTTAAATTTGGCGGTATTGCTATCAAGTCTATGTCTATGAGTAAGGCCCCAGGCCGAAACATGTTAGGCACTTGCTACTGATGTTGCTGTGTTTAAATTGACCAATTAAACTTTGGACTTTTAATGAAGCAGTGCTGGCTTATTACTATATTTTTATGATTTTATATGAACATGTACATATATATAAAAAAATGCTGCCCATCACTGCGCTAATTACCCCTTTTACTGTGCAAGGTTCTGATGCCATCTGTGATGTCATCAGAAAGAGGTTCCCATAGGAGCCTATGGAAGCCCACTTTCGTGAGTGCAATGTTTCCCAGCAATGCAAATGCCAATAGGATTTATAACTGGATGGTATACATATCTCTCCTCTCTCTCTCCTCTCTCTCCTCTCTCTCTCTCCTCTCTCTCTCTCTCTCCCCTCTCTCTCTCCCCTCTCTCTCTCCCCTCTCTCTCTCCCCTCTCTCTCTGTCTCCCCTCTCTCTCTCTCTCCCCTTTCTCTCTCTCTCTCCCCTCTCTCTCTCTCCCCTCTCTCTCTCTCTCTCTCTCCCCTCTCTCTCTCTCTCCCCTTTCTCTCTCTGTCTCCCCTCTCTCTCTCTCCCCTCTCTCTCTCTCTCTCTCTCTCTACCCACCTCTCCCTCTCACCAATATAAGGACAGCCCAAAGAGATGTAGATAAAAAGAAACAAATTACCTGTGTTGCCAGACATTTTTTACGATCTCATAATGGGAATACTAGTGCCTTGAAATGTTGGGGTTTAGAGAAATTGAAGCCAGGAATAAGAGGGGGTAATACTGAGGATAAATTGTTACAGATGGAAACCAAATGGGTTTTCAACCTTAATACTGTCATACCCCATGGTATGAACGAATATAACAATTACTGGGTGTATATCTAAATTGACAAGAGTGGCAATGGATAAATCCCTGTATTTATGACTAACAAGCCCACTGTATTTATTACCCAAGTATGATGACTGTGTATCACTATATGAGTGGCACATCAATATTACTATCTATGTGGGTTTGTACAGTCTGGGACTACAATCCTGCTTATTTGTCCCAATCGGAATATATAATGTGAAATAAAAAGATCCAATTACATTTGTATCCTCACGAGATTATAGAGTCTTTATATATAATCATAAACTTTGTCTATCTTAAATGACTTTTTATCTATGTATATGATACAACCACTATACATACAATCATGTTCAAGTATGATATTTAACCATAGAATCATTTTCTTTAAAGGTTTATGTGGACTAACCATTTTGAGCTATACCTGACTTTTAAAAGGTTTTGGTCGCATAAAAAATATTCTATGATTTTCACGGAAAATAACTGTAATTATAGTATACACACTATTATTAGGATTTGTTCACTATTTATATTTCCATCAGATTGGGACCCAGAAAATATATATATATGATACAGAACGCTTAGGATCATACTTTCATTACCTAATAACCACTTATACGGTGCTATGTTTGGTTTTTTCCGTCTCCAAAAGAAATTGTTGTCTTTAGATCAGCACTGACACTGAAACTGTGATTATCGTCACACAAAACACTACAAACGTACAGGGCTAATATAACCTAGAATTATTATAGCAGAGCTCTGCTCTGCAATACATAACCTAAACCTGTACAGCATGTTCTGTGTACCATTGAGTGGTGAATAGTAGCTATGTCTTAGTGTAAGATAATTCTTTCTCTTTGAGGATTTTACTATAACAACATGGTAGACATTTGAGAAGTGATGGATGAGTATAACTGTTATAGTATGGTACCTAGGATGAATATGACAGATTTCCTGAACAATAGGATTTCTCCTTCTCACTATAGATTATATATATATATATATATATATATTTTCGCAGCAGTGTTTGTACATAATCTCTACACTCTATCTCCTAACCAATGAATATGCATGATACGTTTGACGATTTCTTTTCAGTCACACAGTGCAATCCTAATAGTGGGTGTTTTCTTTCATGTTAGGTGATTGGAAGATATGTGGGCGTCCTCCTAGGGCATGATGTGATTGGCTGACAACATATTACAAATGGATACATAAGCCCGCGCATATGAGCGCCTTGGTTTACACAAACTTACAGTGCGAAGTATAACATTGAGAAAGGCTAGGTCCTAGCCGAAACGCGTTGGTTGGAATACTTTCTATTACACCGTTCAGTCACTTCAGCCACATGACGCCGATGTTTCCAGCTATCGGCCAGGAAACAGAGAAGTGACTGGCGGTTTGATTTTATTTGCATTGGTGTTTGGTAGTGGGTTTTGGTATCCTATAGGGGTGTTTACCCCATTTTAACCATAATAATTAAAGTACAGTTTTTTTTAAAACTAACTCCATATTAGTTCATGTAAGAATGAGTGCTATATTAGCCCCTATCTTTCCCCTCCTTTCCTATGTTGTACTTATGATTTAAGGGGCAGCACCGGAATCTATACACAGATTATTTTTCATACTAAATTACAGTGTAGTGCCAGTTTATTATATTTTCTAGTATACAGTTATAAGTATTTGCCAGTTCCCAGGGCTAAGTATGTATACCTGTCCAGTTATAAGTATTTGCCAGTTCCCAGGGCTAAGTATATATACCTGTCCAGTTATAAGTATTTGCTAGTTCCCAGGGCTAAGTATGTATACCTGTCCAGTTATAAGTATTTGCCAGTTCCCAGGGCTAGGTATGTATACCTGCCCAGTTATAAGTATTTGCCAGTTCCCAGGGCTAAGTATGTATACCTGTCCAGTTATAAGTATTTGCCAGTTCCCAGGGCTAGGTATGTATACCTGTCCAGTTATAAGTATTTGCCAGTTCCCAGGGCTAAGTATGTATACCTATCCAGTTATAAGTATTTGCCAGTTCCCAGGGCTAAGTATGTATACCTGCCCAGTTATAAGTATTTGCCAGTTCCCAGGGCTAAGTATGTATACCTGTCCAGTTATAAGTATTTGCCAGTTCCCAGGGCTAGGTATGTATACCTGTCCAGTTATAAGTATTTGCCAGTTCCCAGGGCTAAGTATGTATACCTGTCCAGTTATAAGTATTTGCCAGTTCCCAGGGCTAAGTATGTATACCTGTTCAGTTATAAGTATTTGCCAGTTCCCAGGGCTAAGTATGTATACCTGTCCAGTTATAAGTATTTGCCAGTTCCCAGGGCTAAGTATGTATACCTGTCCAGTTATAAGTATTTGCCAGTTCCCAGGGCTAAGTATGTATACCTGTCCAGTTATAAGTATTTGCCAGTTCCCAGGGCTAAGTATGTATTCCTGTCCAGTTATAAGTATTTGCCAGTTCCCAGGGCTAGGTATGTATACCTGCCCGGTTATAAGTATTTGCCAGTTCCCAGGGCTAAGTATGTATACCTGTCCAGTTATAAGTATTTGCCAGTTCCCAGGGCCAGGTATGTATACCTGTCCAGTTATAAGTATTTGTCAGTTCCCAGGGCTAAGTATGTATACCTGTCCAGTTATAAGTATTTGCCAGTTCCCAGGGCTAAGTATGTATTCCTGTCCAGTTATAAGTATTTGCCAGTTCCCAGGGCTAAGTATGTATACCTGTCCAGTTATAAGTATTTGCCAGTTCCCAGGGCTAAGTATGTATACCTGTCCAGTTATAAGTATTTGCCAGTTCCCAGGGCTAAGTATGTATACCTATCCAGTTATAAGTATTTGCCAGTTCCCAGGGCTAAGTATGTATACCTGTCCAGTTATAAGTATTTGCCAGTTCACAGGGCTAGGTATGTATTCCTGTCCAGTTATAAGTATTTGCCAGTTCCCAGGGCTAACTATATATACCTGTCCAGTTATAACTATTTGCCAGTTCCCAGGGCTAAGTATGTATACCTGTCCAGTTATAAGTATTTGCCAGTTCCCAGGGCTAAGTATGTATACCTGTCCAGTTATAAGTATTTGCCAGTTCACAGGGCTAGGTATGTATACCTGTCCTGTTATAAGTATTTGCCAGTTTCCAGGGCTAGGTATGTATTCCTGTCCAGTTATAAGTATTTGCCAGTTCCCAGGGCCAGGTATGTATACCTGTCCAGTTATAAGTATTTGCCAGTTCCCAGGGCTAAGTATGTATACCTGTCCAGTTATAAGTATTTGCCAGTTCCCAGGGCTAAGTATGTATTCCTGTCCAGTTATAAGTATTTGCCAGTTCCCAGGGCTAGGTATGTATACCTGCCCAGTTATAAGTATTTGCCAGTTCCCAGGGCTAAGTATGTATACCTGTCCAGTTATAAGTATTTGCCAGTTCCCAGGGCTAAGTATGTATACCTGTCCAGTTATAAGTATTTGCCAGTTCCCAGGGCTAAGTATGTATACCTGTCCAGTTATAAGTATTTGCCAGTTCACAGGGCTAGGTATGTATACCTGTCCTGTTATAAGTATTTGCCAGTTCACAGGGCTAGGTATGTATACCTGTCCTGTTATAAGTATTTGCCAGTTCACAGGGCTAGGTATGTATACCTGTCCTGTTATAAGTATTTGCCAGTTTCCAGGGCTAGGTATGTATTCCTGTCCAGTTATAAGTATTTGCCAGTTCCCAGGGCCAGGTATGTATACCTGTCCAGTTATAAGTATTTGCCAGTTCCCAGGGCTAAGTATGTATACCTGTCCAGTTATAAGTATTTGCCAGTTCCCATGGCTAAGTATGTATTCCTGTCCAGTTATAAGTATTTGCCAGTTCCCAGGGCTAGGTATGTATACCTGCCCAGTTATAAGTATTTGCCAGTTCCCAGGGCTAAGTATGTATACCTGTCCAGTTATAAGTATTTGCCAGTTCCCAGGGCTAAGTATGTATACCTGTCCAGTTATAAGTATTTGCCAGTTCCCAGGGCTAAGTATGTATTCCTGTCCAGTTATAAGTATTTGCCAGTTCCCAGGGCTAAATATGTATACCTGCCCAGTTATAAGTATTTGCCAGTTCCCAGGGCTAAGTATGTATACCTGTCCAGTTATAAGTATTTGCCAGTTCCCAGGGCTAAGTATGTATACCTGTTCAGTTCTAAGTATTTGCCAGTTCCCAGGGCTAACTATGTATACCTGTCCAGTTATAAGTATTTGCCAGTTCCCAGGGCTAAGTATGTATACCTGTCCAGTTATAAGTATTTGCCAGTTCCCAGGGCTAAGTATGTATACCTATCCAGTTATAAGTATTTGCCAGTTCCCAGGGCTAAGTATGTATACCTATCCAGTTATAAGTATTTGCCAGTTCCCAGGGCTAAGTATGTATACCTGTCCAGTTATAAGTATTTGCCAGTTCACAGGGCTAGGTATGTATTCCTGTCCAGTTATAAGTATTTGCCAGTTCCCAGGGCTAACTATGTATACCTGTCCAGTTATAACTATTTGCCAGTTCCCAGGGCTAGGTATGTATACCTGTCCTGTTATAAGTATTTGCCAGTTTCCAGGGCTAGGTATGTATTCCTGTCCAGTTATAAGTATTTGCCAGTTCCCAGGGCTAGGTATGTATTCCTGTCCAGTTATAAGTATTTGCCAGTTCCCAGGGCTAAGTATGTATACCTGTCCAGTTATAAGTATTTGCCAGTTCCCAGGGCTATGTATGTATACCTATCCAGTTATAAGTATTTGCCAGTTCCCAGGGCTAAGTATGTATACCTGTCCAGTTATAAGTATTTGCCAGTTCACAGGGCTAGGTTTGTATACCTGTCCTGTTATAAGTATTTACCAGTTCCCAGGGCTAGGTATGTATACCTGTCCTGTTATAAGTATTTGCCAGTTTCCAGGGCTAGGTATGTATTCCTGTCCAGTTATAAGTATTTGCCAGTTTCCAGGGCTAGGTATGTATTCCTGTCCAGTTATAAGTATTTGCCAGTTCCCAGGGCTAAGTATGTATACCTGTCCAGTTATAAGTATTTGCCAGTTCCCAGGGCTAGTGGACTCCTTGCCCAGTGTGCTTAGAGGAATGTGGCTGCACCTCACTGACGAGGCCCATAGGAGGCCGAAAGGATCGTCTGGGGTTGTCATGTTCCTTGTTCAGAGGAGAATTGCCTGGTATTTCGGGGCTGGACTGACCTTATTTGGCAGGATCAGACTGATATACTTCAGGAAAGTTTTCTTCTGTGAAAAGCACACTGGTCTAAAAGAGGCTGCTTCCGGGTGGTAAATCGCCATAGAACAAGCCACTGAGCTGTTGTTCGTTCCTGGTAGAGCGCTTCTCTCTTTGTATGCAAATTATTATGACCCTGGGGAAGTCTCCCTATGGGTGATGGGGGAAACCAGACGTGGACTCCTTGCCCAGTGTGCTTAGTGGAATGTGGCTGCACCTCACTGACGACAACCCCAGATGATCGTTTCGGCCTCCTATGGGCCTCGTCAGTGAGGTGCAGCCACATTCCACTAAGCACACTGGGCAAGGAGTCCACGTCTGGTTTCCCCCATCACCCATAGGGAGACTTCCCCAGGGTCATAATAATTTGCATACAAAGAGAGAAGCGCTCTACCAGGAACGAACAACAGCTCAGTGGCTTGTTCTATGGCGATTTACCACCCGGAAGCAGCCTCTTTTAGACCAGTGTGCTTTTCACAGAAGAAAACTTTCCTGAAGTATATCAGTCTGATCCTGCCAAGTAAGGTCAGTCCAGCCCCGAAATACCAGGCAATTCTCCTCTGAACAAGGAACATGACAACCCCAGACGATCGTTTCGGCCTCCTATGGGCCTTGTCAGTGAGGAGCAGCCACATTCCTCTAAGCACACTGGGCAAGGAGTCCACGTCTGGTTTCCCCCATCACCCATAGGGAGACTTCCCCAGGGTCATAATAATTTGCATACAAAGAGAGAAGCGCTCTACCAGGAACGAACAACAGCTCAGTGGCTTGTTCTATGGCGATTTACCACCCGGAAGCAGCCTCTTTTAGACCAGTGTGCTTTTCACAGAAGAAAACTTTCCTGAAGTATATCAGTCTGATCCTGCCAAGTAAGGTCAGTCCAGCCCCGAAATACCAGGCAATTCTCCTCTGAACAAGGAACATGACAACCCCAGATGATCGTTTCGGCCTCCTATGGGCCTTATGTTCCTTGTTCAGAGGAGAATTGCCTGGTATTTCGGGGCTGGACTGACCTTACTTGGCAGGATCAGACTGATATACTTCAGGAAAGTTTTCTTCTGTGAAAAGCACACTGGTCTAAAAGAGGCTGCTTCCGGGTGGTAAATCGCCATAGAACAAGCCACTGAGCTGTTGTTAGTTCCTGGTAGAGCGCTTCTCTCTTTGTATGCAAATTATTATGACCCTGGGGAAGTCTCCCTATGGGTGATGGGGGAAACCAGACGTGGACTCCTTGCCCAGTGTGCTTAGAGGAATGTGGCTGCACCTCACTGACAAGGCCCATAGGAGGCCGAAACGATCGTCTGGGGTTGTCATGTTCCTTGTTCAGAGGAGAATTGCCTGGTATTTCGGGGCTAGACTGACCTTACTTGGCAGGATCAGACTGATATACTTCAGGAAAGTTTTCTTCTGTGAAAAGCACACTGGTCTAAAAGAGGCTGCTTCCGGGTGGTAAATCGCCATAGAACAAGCCACTGAGCTGTTGTTCGTTCCTGGTAGAGCGCTTCTCTCTTTGTATGCAAATTATTATGACCCTGGGGAAGTCTCCCTATGGGTGATGGGGGAAACCAGACTAGGACTCCTTGCCCAGTGTGCTTAGAGGAATGTGGCTGCACCTCACTGACGAGGCCCATAGGAGGCCGAAACGATCGTCTGGGGTTGTCATGTTCCTTGTTCAGAGGAGAATTGCCTGGTATTTCGGGGCTGGACTGACCTTACTTGGCAGGATCAGACTGATATACTTCAGGAAAGTTTTCTTCTGTGAAAAGCACACTGGTCTAAAAGAGGCTGCTTCGGGGTGGTAAATCGCCATAGAACAAGCCACTGAGCTGTTGTTCGTTCCTGGTAGAGCGCTTCTCTCTTTGTATGCTAGGTATGTATACCTGTCCAGTTATAAGTATTTGCTAGTTCCCAGGGCTAAGTATGTATTGTTACAGAAGCATTAGTTATTTTGTTGTGAAGAAACTTATTTCCCAGCAGCAATGCCTGAACCAGCCAAGCCAGCGCCTAAGAAGGGCTCCAAGAAAACTGTAACAAGTATCATTTCATAAAGGGTTAACTCTGTTCAGTTTTGAGAAAACTATTTTCTGAGGCAGGTTTCCTAGCATATTGTGTACTGTAATTAAGTTTGTGATAAGCATTCACTGCTAGGTGATAAGAAGGACTCAATTGTTTTCTTGTGTGTACTTGTTATCTGCGGTGGCCTGTCCAAGGGCTTTGTCTAAATGTGTGATGGGGGATTTTATGCTTCCCCCCCTGGGAGTGCCCTGTGTGCATGTAACCTAAATAAAAAGCAGGCTGGGCATCCCAGTCCTCAGTTCTTGGTTGTCCCTCAATCGCAGCGTTGACTCGTTTTTGTGGGCAGAAGGGTATCCTAGCTGTACTACAGCTAAGGGGGATTATTCTACATTTGCGAGACTCATATAGAATACTATGGAAAGCAGTTTCTCCCCTCTTCAGCAATAGGAATCCAGGCTACTAAGCGGTCCATCTCTCAGCGAGACTAAGGGTAACCGTAACATTTGGCGGCAGCGGTGGGATTTTTCCTGGATTTCCTAGGAGAGGTACAGAACGGATGGAGAGCGCTTACGAAAAATTGAAGCGTACAACCCTAAAGGATTTACTTGAAAGCAGAGGGGGGTACGCCAGCAACCGGCCGAGGAGAGAGCTGATCGCAGAATTGACCGAACTGGATCAGAGCTTCACAATGGCGGAAACACCGACCACGATTAGTGACGAAAAAACCAGGATTGTTCGGGAGAGGCTCTCACTGTACGGGCCGAACCCCTCCATGGAATTGGTACAGCAGTTGATGGCGGAAGCGGACAAGGATATACGAGAGACTCGAGCCCACAAACTCAACCTAGCGAACGCACACCGCAATGCTGAAGCCCCGCAGGTAATCATCCCTGTCGAAAATGCTGGGAGGCCCAAGATACCCTATGCGGCATTTCGACCCTTCCTAGAGAGCGAGACAGGGATTGATGAATATTTGGCGGACTTCGAAAGGCAATGTGCCCTGCACCAGATTCCCAACAGGGAGTGGCCCACGATATTGTCTGGGAAACTATCCGGGCGAGCCCTGGAAGCCTTTCGTACTCTGGGTGCTGAGGAAGTGACACAGTATGAGCTAGTTAAGGAGACACTGTTGCGACGGTACGCAGTAACTCCGGACGCGTATCGCCGACAGTTTCGGGGCACGAAAAAGAAGCCTAACGATACCCATATGGAATGGGCGCACCGAATGCGGAGAGCGGCAAATCACTGGATGAGCGGAAGTAAAGCGGTGACTGGTGAGGAAATTTTACAATTGTTTCTCTTAGAACATTTTTATAATGGCATGGAACAGCAAGGGAAGGAATGGCTGCGAGACAGGCGACCTTCTACCTTAGAAGAAGCAGCCAAATTGGCCGATGAACATTATGACTCCCGTCTTCACGAACCCAGAGAGGTTTA
The DNA here is from genome assembly GCF_027579735.1 of Bombina bombina. Lineage (NCBI taxonomy): Eukaryota > Metazoa > Chordata > Amphibia > Anura > Bombinatoridae > Bombina > Bombina bombina. The sequence goes on from NC_069500.1 coordinate 15,307,223, forward strand.
CCGTGCACCCCCTCGTGCTGAATTCCGACCCCCCGGTGCCCGCAGGGCCCGCCCGACACTCAGGACCACCCAATAACAGCTCTGAGCGTCCCAGACCGACTTGCCACCGATGCAAGCAACCAGGGCATTTCATGGCTAGCTGCCCCCTTAATACGCACCAGACACCCAGGAATTACAATTACCCCTCTGGGGCATATCGTCCGGCCCGGACCCTCTGTGTTAACCAAGAGGCCCCTATGGAGGAATATTTGGGGCCGCTTCACGAGGCGGACCCTGTATATGCTGCCTCAGATAACCGCCAGCACCATCGGCAGAAGGTATGGCTCGAGGGGCGATCTACCGAGGGATTGAGAGACACAGGGGCTACTATCACGCTGGTACAGAGTCATTTGGTGCCGGAGCACAAGCGATCTGGACAGACTGTGGCCGTTAGAGTGGCGGGGGGGGATGTGTACAAAATTCCAACAGCTAAAGTGCATCTTGATTGGGGAGCGGGAAAGGGGGCTGTGAACGTGGGCATAATGGATAATTTACCTGCCGAAGTACTACTGGGCAATGATTTGGGCCCCATGACTTCTGCCTATGCTCCAGTATGCAACAACGAGGCGGACCCAGTGACTACACGGGCCCAAGCCCGGACGGAGCGAGAACTCTCACCAGTGCGGGAGACACAGGTAAGACCTACCCCGACATTGCCTGACATGTTAGGCCCCATACCCTGGGACACCCCAGATGCTTTCGAGACAGAGTCTAAGACTGACCCGACCTTACAAAAGTACCGGGAACGAGCAGAGACCGGAGGGGGCGGGGCAGATAATGAAACATTCTTATGGGAAAAAGGGAAACTATACCGCTGGACAGAGAAAAGGGGACAGCGTAGGCGACAGCTGGTAGTGCCCCACAAATACCGTCAAGAAATCCTCAAGATAGGCCATGACATCCCCTTAGCAGGCCACCTAGCTGTAACCCGTACCCTACACCGCATTACTCACACGTTCTTTTGGCCAGGGGTACACGCCGACGTTAGAACTTACTGTAACACCTGCGATGTGTGTCAACGAGTAGGAAGGCGAGGCGATCACCCTAAAGCCCATCTAGTAAATATGCCCATTGTAGAGGAACCCTTCAGCCGGGTTGCTATTGACCTAGTGGGACCACTGGCTACCCCTAGTCCCTCCGGTAAGCGCTACATTCTTACCGTAGTGGACTACGCTACCAGGTACCCAGAGGCTGTCGCCCTATCCAACATACAAGCGGATACGGTAGCGAATGCACTAGTACAGGTGTTCTCCCGGGTAGGATTTCCAAAAGAAATCCTATCCGACCGAGGCACCCAATTTACGGCTGAATTGACCCAACAACTCTGGCAGGTTTGCAAAATTAAGTCCCTCCTGAGCTCCCCATACCACCCCCAGACGAACGGGCTATGTGAGAGGTTCAATGGGACCCTCAAGCAAATGCTCAAGACGTTCACTCAGGAATACCGAGACTGGGAACGCTTCCTGCCGCACCTCCTTTTTGCTTATCGGGAGGTGCCCCAGGAAACGACAGGGTTCTCTCCCTTCGAGTTGCTCTACGGAAGAAAGGTACGGGGACCCCTAAACCTGATCCGGGAGCACTGGGAGGGAGAGATGGAGACTGACGGTGTCCCCATTGTGCCATACGTGCTGGAACTCAGGGACCGAATGGAGCAATTAGCCAAATCCGTGCGGGCTAATCTCCAGTCGGCCCAGAGAAGACAGAAAGTATGGTACGATCGGGGGGCCCGAAAGAGAATCTTTACCATAGGACAAAAGGTGTTAGTACTTAAGCCGGTGAAGACAGACAAATTGCAGGCGTCCTGGCAGGGGCCCCTACCAGATCGTAGAGAAAAGGGGAGACACCACTTATGTGATAGCTAGCTGCCACGACAACAATCTTAGAAAGACATTCCATGTAAACATGCTCAAGGAATATTTTGAGCGACCAGAGAACGTGACGGCCATATGTTGTTCCCCTCAGGAAGGCCCCGACAGTCTACCCATTCCAGACCTATTAGAAAAGAGTCTCCCCACAGGTATAGTGGCTCAGGTTCAGATAGGAGACCGACTTAGCCCCACTGAAAGGGAGCAGCTCAACCAACTCCTACAGTCCAAACACCTCACCTTCTCCCCGAAGCCAGGGTACACTACTTTAACCACCCACCAGGTAGATACTCCGGGACAAGCTCCCTTGCGCCAGGCTCCGTACCGAATCCCCGAAGCAGTTAGGATAGGAATGAAGAAGGAGATCGATGAGATGCTCCAACTCGGGGTAATTGAGCCCTCCGATAGTCCCTGGGCCTCCCCAGTTGTCTTGGTGCCCAAGAAAGATGGGACCACCCGGTTCTGCGTAGACTATCGGAGGCTCAATGAAAAGACCGTGACGGACGCTTACCCTATGCCCAGGGTAGACGAGCTACTCGATCGTATAGCCAGGGGAAATTACCTGACCACTATTGACCTCTGCAAAGGTTACTGGCAGATTCCCCTGGCCCCGGAGGCTATCCCCAAGTCGGCATTCGTCACCCCATTCGGCTTATATCAGTTTAGGGTAATGCCGTTTGGGATGAAGAATGCCCCAGCTACATTCCAGCGCTTGGTGGATAGGCTCCTGGATGGCTTCCAGAGTTTTGCTTGCGCCTACCTGGACGACATAGCGATCCACAGTGAGTCATGGGAGGACCACTTAGCTCACATAGGAATGGTTCTGGATCAGATCCGGGCTGCTGGCCTGACTCTGAAGCCAGAAAAATGCCACTTTGGGATGGCCGAGGTACAGTACCTGGGTCACTGGGTGGGGTGTGGAAAGCAGCGACCAGAGCCGGCCAAGATAGAAGCTGTCGCCAATTGGCCCACCCCCATCACTAAGACTCAGGTCCTAGCCTTCCTGGGCACGGCAGGGTACTATAGACGGTTCGTACCAGACTACAGCACACTTGCCAAACCCCTGACTGACTTGACCAAGAAGAACTTACCTCGACAGGTCCTGTGGTCTCCCCACTGTGAAACGGCTTTCCAGGCTCTCAAAAATGCTCTAATTAACGCTCCTGTCTTGGCGGCTCCAGCCCTTAACAAACGTTTTATCGTCCACACAGATGCTTCCATGTTCGGGCTGGGAGCCGTCCTCAGCCAAGTAGGCGAAGATGGAGGGGAGCATCCAGTTGCCTACATCAGCCGGAAGCTCCTGCCCCGCGAAGTCAGCTATGCAGCGGTCGAAAAGGAGTGTTTGGCTTTGGTGTGGGCATTAAAGAAATTGACTCCCTATTTATATGGGCAGGAGTTCACTCTGGTCACCGACCATAACCCGTTGGTGTGGCTGAACCGGGTCTCTGGAGATAATGGCAGGCTATTACGTTGGAGTTTATCGTTGCAACCCTTCAATTTCACCATTACTTACAGACCTGGGAAACAGAATGGCAACGCCGACGGGTTGTCCAGACAAACCGACCTCAGCCCCGCATAACCAGCGGTCTGGACAGCCTTAGTCTGCCCCGAAAAGGGGTCAGACCGTGTCTGCCAGAGTGTTCCACAGAAAGGGAGCACTGTTACAGAAGCATTAGTTATTTTGTTGTGAAGAAACTTATTTCCCAGCAGCAATGCCTGAACCAGCCAAGCCAGCGCCTAAGAAGGGCTCCAAGAAAACTGTAACAAGTATCATTTCATAAAGGGTTAACTCTGTTCAGTTTTGAGAAAACTATTTTCTGAGGCAGGTTTCCTAGCATATTGTGTACTGTAATTAAGTTTGTGATAAGCATTCACTGCTAGGTGATAAGAAGGACTCAATTGTTTTCTTGTGTGTACTTGTTATCTGCGGTGGCCTGTCCAAGGGCTTTGTCTAAATGTGTGATGGGGGATTTTATGCTTCCCCCCCTGGGAGTGCCCTGTGTGCATGTAACCTAAATAAAAAGCAGGCTGGGCATCCCAGTCCTCAGTTCTTGGTTGTCCCTCAATCGCAGCGTTGACTCGTTTTTGTGGGCAGAAGGGTATCCTAGCTGTACTACAGCTAAGGGGGATTATTCTACATTTGCGAGACTCATATAGAATACTATGGAAAGCAGTTTCTCCCCTCTTCAGCAATAGGAATCCAGGCTACTAAGCGGTCCATCTCTCAGCGAGACTAAGGGTAACCGTAACATGTATACCTGTCCAGTTATAAGTATTTGCCAGTTCCCAGGGCTAAGTATGTATACCTATCCAGTTATAAGTATTTGCCAGTTCCCAGGGCTAAGTATGTATACCTGTCCAGTTATAAGTATTTGTCAGTTCACAGGGCTAGGTATGTATTCCTGTCCAGTTATAAGTATTTGCCAGTTCCCAGGGTTAGGTATGTATACCTGTCCAGTTATAAGTATTTGTCAGTTCACAGGGCTAGGTATGTATTCCTGTCCAGTTATAAGTATTTGCCAGTTCCCAGGGCTAACTATGTATACCTGTCCAGATATAACTATTTGCCAGTTCCCAGGGTTAGGTATGTATACCTGTCCTGTTATAAGTATTTGACAGTTCCCAGGGCTAGGTATGTATTCCTGTCCAGTTATAAGTATTTGCCAGTTCCCAGGGCTAGGTATGTATTCCTGTCCAGTTATAAGTATTTGCCAGTTCCCAGGGCTAAGTATGTATACCTGTCCAGTTATAAGTATTTGCCAGTTCCCAGGGCTAAGTATGTATACCTGTCCAGTTATAAGTATTTGCCAGTTCCCAGGGCTAAGTATGTATACCTGTCCAGTTATAAGTATTTGCCAGTTCCCAGGGCTAAGCATGTATACCTGTCCAGTTATAAGTATTTGGCAGTTCCCAGGGCTAGGCATGTATTCCTGTCCAGTTATAAGTATTTGCCAGTTCCCAGGGCTAAGTATGTATACCTGTCCAGTTATAAGTATTTGCCAGTTCCCAGGGCTAAGTATGTATACCTGTCCAGTTATAAGTATTTGCCAGTTCCCAGGGCTAAGTATGTATACCTGTCCAGTTATAAGTATTTGCCAGTTCCCAGGGCTAAGTATGTATACCTGTCCAGTTATAAGTATTTTCCAGTTCCCAGGGCTAAGTATGTATACCTGTCCAGTTATAAGTATTTGCCAGTTCCCAGGGCCAGGTATGTATACCTGTCCAGTTATAAGTATTTGCCAGTTCCCAGGGCTAAGTATGTATACCTGTCCAGTTATAAGTATTTGCCAGTTCCCAGGGCTAGGTATGTATACCTGTCCAGTTATAAGTATTTGCCAGTTCCCAGGGCTAAGTATGTATACCTGTCCAGTTATAAGTATTTTCCAGTTCCCAGGGCTACGTATGTATACCTGTCTAGTTATAAGTATTGAGGGACAGCTGGGACAGTTAGGATGAAAAAATACAAATGAATATTTTTGGGGAAATAAGCAAATCATGTGCCTTGTCCTTGCATCGTTTATTTAAAGAATTATAATGCATGATTTTGTATTGATTAATGCAGGTACAAGTAACACAGTAACATGGCTAATGTGCAGGTGCATTCAAACAATAGCCGTTATATATATCATGTGCCTTGTTGTTTTGCCTTCTTCATGTGCACTGTTATTAGTGGTCTTGTTTTAAATAGTTTTATTCTTTTCTATACTGATATATACAGTCCACAGCACAAACTGCTAAAAAATGTTCTTCTTTGTTAATCCACAGACTTTACACAATTATGCTATGTTTTGAATCAAGCTCTTGCATGATTAAGGGCTTGTCTTGAAACAGTGCATACTTGTGTAAAGTCTGTGGATTAATAAAGAAGAACACTTTTTAATGGCTTGTGCTGTGGACTGTATATATCAGTACTAGTCCTAAAGCCCGTTACACGGGCCATTTTTTAAAGTGCAGTGGTCCCACCCCTTGTGTTCTCTCCCTCCCACTCTCTTTTGCTTTCTCTCTCTCCCCCCTCTCTTTTGCACTCTCTCTCTCCCCCCTCTTTTGCGCTCTCCCTCTCTCTCTCCCTCTCTATCTCCCCTCTCTCTTTCTCTCTCTCCCCCTCTCTCTCTCTCTCCATCTCCTCTCTCTCTCCTCTCTCTCTCTCTCTCTCTCTCTCTCCCCTCTCTCTCTCTCTCCCCCCTCTCTCTCTCTCTCTCTCTCTCTCTCCCCTCTCTCTCTCTCTCTCTCTCTCTCTCTCCATCTCCCCTCTCTTTATCTCCCCTCTCTCTTTTTTCCCTCTCTCTATCTTCCCTCTCTCTTTCTTCCCTCTCTCTTTCTTCCCTCTCTCTATCTCCCCTCTTTCTCCCCTCTCTCTCTCCCCTCTCTCTCCCTCTATCTCCCCTCTCTCTCCCCTCTCTCTTGCCCCTCTCTCTCTCCTCTCTCTCTCCCCTCTCTCACTCCCCCCTCTCTCTCCCCTCTCTCTCGCTCTCCACTCTCTCTCTTTCTCTCTCCCTCTCTCTCTCTTCTCTCTCTCTCTCTCTCTCTCTCTCTCTCTCTCTCTCTCTCTCTCTCTCTCCCTTCTCTCTCTCTTTCTCTCTATCTCCCTCTCTCTCTCTCTCCTCTCTCCACCTCTCTCTATCCCCTCTCTCTATCTCCCCCTCTCTCTCCCCTCTCTCTCTCTCCCCTCTATCTCTCTCCCCTCTCTATCTCCCCCATCTCTCCTTCCTCTCTTTCTCTCCCCTCTCTCTCTCTCTCTCTCTCTCTCTCTCTCCACATCTCCCCTTTCTCTCTCCCTTATCTCTCTAGAGTACAATAAACTCCTCATTCCCTAGAGTACAATAAACCCCTCATTCCCTAGAGTACAATAAACCCCTCATTCCCTAGAGAACAATATACCCCTTATTCCCTAGAGTACAATAAACCCCTCATTCCCTAGAGAACAATATACCCCTTATTCCCTAGAGTACAATAAACCCCTCATTCCCTAGAGTACAATAAACCCCTTATTCCCTAGAGTACAATAAACCCCTTATTCCCTAGAGTACAATAAACCCTCATGCCCTAGAGTACAATAACCCCCTCATTCCCTAGAGTACAAGAAACCCCTTATTCCCTAGAGTACAATAAACCCCTCATTCCCTAGAGTACAATAAAACCCTTATTCCCTAGGATACAATAAACTCTCATTCCCTAGAATACAATAAACGTGTATTTATATACTGTATTTATAGACATATATACACATATAAACACATAAATACATATGCACACATATATAGACATAGTGCTTTTTCAGTTAAGTAAATAAAAACATGTAAAATCATATTTATGCAATATTCATTTTTAATAAAGGTTTTAACAATGAGGCAGAATTATTAAAGGTCTTGCGGATCAGGTACGCAAGACCTCGCTGAATGCGGAGAGCAATTCTTGTGAGCTGCTGGTGCAATGCCGCCCCCTGCAGACTCGTGGCCAGTTGGCCGCCAGCAGGGAAGTGTCAATCAACCCGATTGTACTCGATTGGGTTGAATTCCGGTGATCTCTGTCCGAAGACTCGCCAGAAACACGGGCCCACAAGCTCCTTATGGAGCCTGATAAATTGGCCTCTATGTCTTTATTGTACATATTTGACATCCCTATGCTCTGCACATAGCAGAACATTTGCTTAGTATTTATAAATAGATATTCCTATATATATCTGTATATACTGTATCTATACTTATATATAATCATTTATATATAAAGGTATAGATATGTATTGTACCCAAATACCATACAATATATGTATAGAAATACTTATTCATGAATAAACAGAAAATATTCTGCTATGTGAAGAACATTGGAATGTGAAATATTCATAATTTCAAGTTGGGTTAGCGCACTTGAGAAAATGCGATCGGGTTTGTACGCGAGTTGGTTTTTTTTTCTTACTTTTTTTGTTTGATTGATTTCTTTGGGGAAATATCTGAAAGTGCATGCGAAATTGTAAGTTCAGCTTTTTGCGCACGTCGGGTTAGTGCGAGAGCAAAATCAGTTTACTTTCAACTCAGAATATGAGCGCATAAAGCTTACTTCTAGCGCAGTTAACACTCGAGGGGGAGCGTTACTTAACACTCCACTAGTAATCTAGCCCTTAATAAGTAATATAATTAGTGGTAGAACGTGTATGAAGAAGTTTGAGGCCTGTGTTTATAACAAGTACATAAGACTATATTTGTATCCTTCAATATACAGTACCACAAAATGTCTTCTAGATTAAAAAAGCCAGTAATAATGATGTGTTTTTCTTCATTTATTGCAGGGGTTTGCATAAAGTCACTTCCATGGTTGGACATGGTGAATTTTCCACCCAATTTTCAGCAGCTTCAGGAAAATCATAAAGTACAAGTGTCATGTCAGAAACAGTTTGAGAACAAGACGTTTTCTTTAGAATGTAAAAAACAATCTGGCACTTTTCAGTTTCACACACAAACTGGAGATCCGGCATGTATTGGTCAGTAACAAGAATTCTCTATTCTTTTAGTTGTTATGGACTGTCTGTATTTATATTCATCAGAACTCTTGCAGTGGTGCAGCATTTAAGTACTAGTGAGGGACACTGCCTTCTTGGAATAGGTAGAAACCCTCCAGAAGTCTCCAGGAAACTGCCCCTACTTACATATACTCCCTTCTTCCTACCATCCTCAGTTCTGTTTCTACCTGATTGCATTGAGGAAGTGCAGCCTTCACTTCTTCAGATGAGCAGTTTATGTTTTCCCTCCCTGTAGCATGAGTACCATTGCAGGGTCCACCCACTAACTTCCAATAGGCCTTGCAGGTGATGTTGTCATGCAAGGTCCACCAATGTGCAAAAACCTTTCCTGCTCCCCCCCCAACAGTGATACATGGACTGTTACAATGCATCTATATGTTGTAAGCTCTTACTCCAAACTGTACCCACATGTGGATGGGCCAAAAATACTAACTTTCCTCCTGTAGCCCAATCTGGTTAATACTGTGAATAAATGTGAAAACCTCTAAAAGCTATTTTACCTAGTGGGATTAGATCTCACCTCCCCGCATCTATCATTTATATGTTCAGTCATGGACCACAATAGTACCAAGAATCCTAAATATAGCTTTATAATGAACGTTTCTTATAGATTTTCATTGCTCTCTCATACTTAGCTATAGCCTATGGTCACATTTCCTGTTTCCCTTTCTGCTCTACAAATAAGTTATGTAAATATAATATTACTGAAGCTGACAGGAAAAGAGAAGAAACCGAAATATTTCTTTAAATGTCTTTTTAGTTACAGCAAGAACAGCAATAAGCAATATGTGCCCCTGGCAGCTAAATACTAAATAGCTGTTACACTTTGTAGACTTGAGTCTCTCCATAGAAATGAATCACATGAGGGGGGGGGGGGCATTATATAATTGCTTGTCTTTTGCTAATGATCTACATGTTTGTGAGTAATTGTAACCATATCATGTACTTGCATATGGCATCAGTTGTACACACATACCAGGAGACTATAGGGTAGATTTCATAAGGGCTGAATGCCCCCCTGTTTCTGTGCGAGCCTCCAGGCTTGCTGGAAAAAGCAGTTAAGAAACAATGGTCGTACAGCAATCAATTAATTGATACCCCTTGCTAGCGGCCGATTGGCGGCGAATCTGCAGGGGTGGCATTGCACAAGCAGTTCACAAGAATACTTAATGTACAGCGTATCATGTCCGCCAGGCATTTGATAATTCGGCCCCCAAGACTCTTCACCAGACACATGTTTTATTGCAGGAAACAATTTGGGTATTACATTTATGCAGCCAGTATTGCTGGTAGAGCTAGCAATATACCTGGTGAGAGTGTGTCCTGCACACAACTTTGTGCCAAAACACAGGAAATAATTTCTTCAGCCGGAGAGCTCCACTAGTAGTAATGAGAAAAAGTCATGGAGTTTAAGAGGAAAGCTAAGGCTTAAGCTAATGAGCCGCCCCTCGGTTACTGAAAAACTGAGACATCTACACAGAACACGTGTCTGATTTTCTCACTTATATGTTTGTTGATTACAAACTTGTATTACTCCATCTAGTGACATGTAGCCCAGGTGGTGTCCTCACTCACTAGACTAATTAGGGGTGTGTAAGTCTCAAATACAGGCAAGAGTTCTAAAATCTGCTTATTTTGGAGAAACCACAAACAACAACATTAGTGAATAAATTCCTTTTCCAAGTTAACTCTCCTTAACTGCAATGAAGTCTTCAACCACTACATTAATAATCCTGTGGTGCTAGAATAAAGCACAATATGCTGCATTTAATTTGTATATTTTTGCTTTTGGTATTGACTTGTCATGCCATCATTATAATTCTTCACCAGAATTAACTTCCCTAATCTAGTTGCACACCAATAAATCCTAATCCATAGAACTTCCGCTTAAGGTGCTCCAACCATACAAATCCCCACACAGTCCTTTCACCTTTTGGAGGAACCACTTAAAGACCTTCCCATCCAAAGGACCCTTCACCTGAATGAAGAGATTACATTCTAGACTAAAATCCTCAATTTTCCAATGTTTTCCAAATCTGTCCATCTGAAAAAACAAATAATCTACAGTACTGTGCAAAAGTCTTAGGTCAACATTAGATTTGTTGTTTTAGCAAAGTTTTAATGACCATCCATATTTAGTAGTACAAATACAGGTGTTAGCATTGACATTAATTAGGGTTCCATTCCAGTTAGGTCTATGAGAGCCAGGTTCCTGCTACTGCTCAAGTGTAAGGGAGGTCACACTAAATACTTGCCACTTTAGTCTATAGAAGCTGTTTTTTTTATTTTATTCTGTTTTTTAGCACTACGTACAAATATCTTGTATGTTCTGGTTGTATTCTAATAAAGAGATTGAGAAATAATTATATACCATCATTATACCATTACTAAAAGATTAAATCTAATGGTGGACTTGGACTCTGGCACAATACTGTATATTCCTAAATACAGTGGCGTCACTAGGGTTGGTGTCACCCGGTGCAGTAAGTCATGGTGTCACCCCCCCCCCCCCAGAAAGCAGACACACACAAAAACACAGGCAAACACACATACAAACACTCAGACACACTTAAAAACATACTCAGATGCACACACAAACACTCGGAAACACACTCAGACACACACACAAAAACACTGAGACACACAAAAACTCAGACAGACACACATACAAAATATGTAAACTGCACTGCATTAATTATGAAGCTCATGCCTAGAGCTGCTCCCTGGCT